>NW_026530323.1:0-300000 GCF_026979565.1 Vidua chalybeata
TGAAAGGACCTGACGATTCCATAAACCCTGCTCATTATCCTGGACAACCTGTTTTAGTAGACCTTCCTACAGTAGGGGAGGTACCACTTGTGTTGAAAACTCCACTGAATAAATATGCATGGATAGCTTCTGATGCTCTGGGAAAGGAGCACAGGATAAATACACGCTGGATAATTCCATCATTCTAACCTTTTCTGCCATACAGTGGCAGAACTTTTCTGTTGTGTTTACCTTTACAGAAGAACCTCGAGGGACGACATCATCTGAGCCATGATAAAATTGGTGATACTTTTCTGCATCTTACCACAACTCTCTGGCCAGAACCCTGCTGAGTGGCCGTGGTCTGAAGCTACCATCGAGCACACTAATGTTCTAGGATCATATCCTAAAGGTCGTCACCCGAATCTGGCAACTCTTGTGCTACATAACTCTAAGGTATATCGTCCAAGCGAGTGGGGATGGGATCAGAAGGAATGGACCAGAACCCTAACTGGAACGATTGGTGAGACTATTGTGGTAGCATGCAGAAAAGTGGAAGGATCTCTACATGAGAAAGCTTCCTCTATCACAATTGCTGGAAATTTTATGAAACCAGGAGGAGAAAATTATTTTAAAATCCCTTCAGCAAAAATATGCCCTACCAAGAAATGGGAATGTGCCAAAATATTTCCTCTTACCCTATGCTGCCGTCAAGAATATATTGGTAATTATACCGCAGCTCGTCGAACTAACAATATTGCCATTACAAAAGATTGTAAAAATGAATCTGCTGATTGCTGGTATAGTTTTACTTTAACTAAAACTACTTATGTGACATGTAGCTGGCAAAACAACTTAACCAACCCATTTAGTTTCCAAGGCCTGGTTCACAAATTTAAGATTAATGCTACAACCAATAATAACAAAATAGTCGTATCCCAGTGGACGGAAAGCCCCTTCACTGAAGGACCTTGGTCCCAAGCTTTTGTTTATTTTTCCGGATACATGGGAAATGTAAAAGATTTAAACCTAATAACTCTTGTCATGCACAATAACCAAATATACACCAGGCAAGAATGGAAAGAATACAAAATCTGGCAACTTCAAGGGGTAATGGGAGAGAAAATTAGCGTAGGATGCCGAATGGTTAACAAAACTGCTTATAGTAAGGCAACCTCGATTAGTGTTCAAATAGGTCAAACAGACAAGCAGGAGAGAGTCTGCATGCACCCAAGCGTACAGGATTGTTGGCACAATTTACACTAACACAGACTGCAGAAGTAGTTTGCTTATGGGGAAAAAACACTAAAGGGCTTTCTTTTAAGTTTGTAATAAATGCTGTAGCCCAATCTACTACGGTTTATACCACCACCACTACCACCACTCGAGCCAGCCACCAGTTATGCTTACCCCGAAAGTTTTTAAAGTTGGACCTTATATAATCAGGAAAACTGGCCAACAACAGATATTATTTAATCCGGCATGGTCCCTTAAACAAGTCAAATTGCTGATGCAAAACAATGTCTCAGAAATACAACCAGCTTGTTCATCCTTTTTGCAAACTTCTTTTCAGGGTTGGACAACCTGGCTGCGACAGTGGAACCCTCCTAAAAACCGGGTGCAAGAGACATAACTGGTGTTGTGGGAACGGGACTGGGAATCCTAAATAGCATTGATTCAGAAGTATTAATGAATAAATTGGCCTCCACGACTAAAGATTTAACCAAAATACAGCAGCCACTGCAGTCGTCCTTATCGGCCTTGGGAACACATCAGTGGTTGCTATCAAACATTCTACCAAATTGGGAAAAGATAAATGTGAATGATAGCAAATTGATAATTGATGCACTTAATGCCACACAAAGCAACGTTTCCCTTAGCTCTTAGCTGTATCCAGGCTCAATTATGGATGCAGTCAGTTGCTGCCTCAATTATAAGAGAAGGTGAAGAAGGCACTTTTCCTACTGAAATTAGGAAAATAGTCTGGGACAGTGCCACTGACTTTGAAAGAGATTTCCAATCCTGGTGGAATTTAGTGAATTTTACCTATGACCCTAACACAAACACAGCCACAGCATTTGTGTTGACCATAAGAAATGCCTCGGTGCATTTGATATTCCCTATCATTGCACTAGGATTAAATCATGACGGAGCCATTTTCTATCCCTCTGAACATAGAGAATGGGCCCGTCAAATTGATGACAAATGGCAAACTGTCAATTTGGAGTCCTGTACTATCCGAGAACAACTAGGGTTTATCTGTGAAGGTAATGCAATTATAGCTCAAGATATCTGTTTAGACACAGAACAAAATATCTGTCATTTTGACATCCACCCTAACGAGACTTCTGAAACAGTCCTTGTATATACAGGCAATGGGTGTGCCTGCTTCAGAACTGCTTGTGATACTGTGTTTATAGAAAGTACAGTAGTAGATACTAAAAATCATTCAAATTTTTGTGCTTGCAACTTTACTAAAATTGCAGGATGTGATTTTTCTTTTGTAGCTCCAGTTACTTCAAATGAACTTTTAGAATCCAATCTCATGTTGATTCACAAGCTACTGCCTACTCCCATTGGGATGAACCTTACTTTGGTAAAGCAACTATTACTTCATCAAGATCTAATAGAGATCCTAGGAAAAATCAAGGGGAATGGACAGAAAACTCTGGTAACTGTTCATCATGATGTGCAAGAAATACATCGTGTTGTAGAAAGGGTGAAAAGTGATGCCGAGCACAAGTGGTGGGATACCCTTTTCGGGTGGTCACCCACCGCCACCGGTATTCTGAACAAATTGTGTCATCCCATCGTTGTTCTTTTGATTTTAGTTATGATTGGTTTTGTTTTATCAGTAATCTTGCTTATTGTAAATTGGAGAATGATGAAACGATTAACAAAATTAACATCTATAATTAATGCACACCACTTGGCCGACATCCTTTACACTATAGATGTTCCCAAAACTGTAGACACAAGAAGATTATAAGCTTAGAAGATATGTTTTAATCATTGTTTTAATTATTTTTTGTTTATTGATTATAAAATTGTACTCAGTAATATTGATTATACTGGTTTATTATTTGATCAATCTATTGTTTAATTGATGAATATTGATTATTATCTGAACAATTTATTGTTCAATTATTATTGATTTAATTAATACTAATTGTATTTTGCTTATTGTTTAATTGTGATTGTTTTAGTTTTCCTGTTTTCTCTTTCTTTCCTTTTTCCTCTTCTCTTTTCCCTGGGACGTGCTGCCAACACTTGACGAGTCCTGAAGACTCCACAACGACCCCATGAAATCCTACTGATGAAGATCTTTCAAGGGCAATCGTCAGTCACGGGGTGGTGTAAGAGCCCGTCTGAAGCCCCTCATTCTCCATTCTGCCTTCCGATTGCCACGAGAAAGAATCCCTTCCTCCACTGCAGTTCCGGCTTAGAACAGGACACAGTGCAGGTGCAACCACTGAACCGTCATGCTAGCTGTTCCGAACAAGGCCTGGCAAGAACTTGGCAAGGAGTTGGCAAGGACTTGGCAAAGACCTGACATGGACCCAGCACGGGACAGCCTGATGCGCGGCCTGCTTCTATCTCCGTTCTTAAGCCAAATGGACTTTTGGGGTGACTCCCGTGGTCCTTCATTGAAGACCCCTCATCTGCCTCGTTACCGCTGTGACAAACAAAGAATGAGAACCCTCTTCCCAAGGACTGAGACCCCTGCTATAGGGAGGAGGGGAAATTGGTGGTCTGACCACAAATGACATGACCTGTTTCCCTTCAGTGATTCAAATGGACTTATTCTTCATTGTATTCGTCTTGCTTTGGTGGTTTCTGTGGACTCACCTGTTCCCTCAGGGCGATTACAATGGACTTTCATTTTTACACTTGTTCCCCCCTCTTTCCTCTGTGGACTATAATTGGACCCCCGAGTCGACCAGAACTTCGAAGACTTCCCCGACACGACAGACGGATCCCCATCGTCCGGACCACTGAGGATCTCGCCTGTGTTGGTAGCTATTCCCATACCCCTCTTCTCTCTCTCTCTATCCTTCTATCTCCTTTCTGATCCCCACTATCGCATTTACTGTTTTGGCCCCTAATAAAGGTGCATTTGTTGTGATTAACTGATAGTCCCTTGTTGTTTGCCTTGGTTGCACTTTTGGGATCGGTGAAAGAACCATCACGACACCCCGCAATAAGCGGATCGTGACATAGGGTCAGGCAAGGGGGCTTGTCTGGGCTTCGAGTGTAAGGCTCGGCAGGACGTTCAACCTTACCTCGGCAGGGAGACCAAGCTTCCCAAGCCTAGCAGGGTCAGGCAAAGCGGCTTGGCCGGAGTTCGAGTGTAAGGCTCAGCAGGGCGTTCGACCTTACCTCGGCAGTGAGACCAAGCTTCCCAAGCCTAGGAGGAGAGTCAGGCAAGGGGGCGTGGCCGGAGTTCGAGTGTAAGGCTCGGCAGGACGTTCGACCTTACCTCGGCAGGGAGACCAAGCTTCCCAAGCCTAATAGGAGAGTCAGGGAAGGGGGCTTGGCCGGAGTTCGAGGGTAAGGCTCGGCAGGACGTTCGACCTTATCTCAGCAGGGAGACCAAGCTTCCCAAGCCTAGTAGGAGAGACAGGCAAGGGGGCTTGGCCGAAGTTCGAGTGTAAGGCTCGGCAGGACGTTCGACCTTACCTCGGCAGGGAGACCAAGCTTCCCAAGCCTAGTAGGGTCAGGCAAAGGGGCTTGGCCAGAGTTCGAGTGTAAGGCTCAGCAAGACGTTCGACCTTACCTCGGCAGGGAGACCAAGCTTCCCAAGCCTAGTAGGGTCAGGCAAGGGGGCTTGGCCGGAGTTCGAGTTTAAGGCTCGGCAGGATGTTCGACCTTACCTCAGCAGGGAGACCAAGCTTCCCAAGCCTAGTAGGGTCAGGCAAGGGGGCATGGCCGGAGTTCGAGTGTAAGGCTCGGCAGGACGTTCAACCTTACCTCAGCAGGGAGACCAAGCTTCCCAAGCCTAGCAGGGTCAGGCAAGGGGGCTTGGCCAGAGTTCGAGTGTAAGGCTCGGCAGGACGTTCGACCTTACCTCGGCAGGGAGACCAAGCTTCCCAAGCCTAACAGGGTCAGGCAAAGGGGCTTGGCGAGAGTTCGAATGTAAGGCTCGGCAGGACGTTCGACCTTACCTCGGCAGGGAGACCAAGCTTCCCAAGCCTAGCAGGAGGGTCAGGCAAGGGGCTTGGCCGGAATTCGAGTGTAAGGCTCGGCAGGATGTTCGACCTTACCTCGGCAGGGAGACCAAGCTTCCCAAGCCTAGTAGGAGAGTCAGGCAAGGGGGCATGGCCGGAGTTCGAGTGTAAGGCTCGGCAGGAGGTTCGACCTTACCTCGGCAGGGAGACCAAGCTTCCAAAGCCTAGTAGGAGAGTCAGGCAAGGGGGATTGGCCGGAGTTCCAGTGTAAGGCTCGGCAGGACGGTCGACCTTACATCGGCAGGGAGACCAAGCTTCCCAAGCCTAGTAGGGTCAGGCAAGGGGGCTGGGCCGGAGTTCGAGTGTAAGGCTCGGCAGGGCGTTCGACCTTACCTCGGCAGGGAGACCAAGCTTCCCAAGCCTAGTAGGAGAGTCAGGCAAGGGGGATTGGCCGAAGTTCGAGTGTAAGGCTCGGCAGGACGGTCGACCTTACCTCGGCAGGGAGACCAAGCTTCCCAAGCTTAGTAGGAGGGTCAGGCAAGGGGCTTGGCCGGAGTTCGAATGTAAGGCTCGTCAGGACGTTCGACCTTACCTCGGCAGGGAGACCAAGCTTCCCAAGCCTAGTAGGAGAGTCAGGCAAGGGGGCATGGCCGGAGTTCGAGTGTCAGGCTCGGCAGGACGTTCGACCTTACCTCGGCAGGGAGACCAAACTTCCAGGCCTAATAGGAGAGTCAGGGAACGGGGCTTGGCCGGAGTTCCAGTGTGAGGCTCGGCAGGACGTTCGACCTTATCTCGGCAGGGAGACCAAGCTTCCCAAGCCTAGTAGGGTCAGGCAAGGGGGCTTGGCCGGAGTTCGAGTGTAAGGCTCGGCAGGACGGTCGACCTTACCTCGGCAGGGAGACCAAGCTTCCCAAGCCTAGTAGGGTCAGGCAAGGGGGCTTGGCTGGAGTTTGAGTGTAAGGCTCGGCAGGACGTTCGACCTTACCTCAGCAGGGAGACCAAGCTTCCCAAGCCTAGTAGGAGGGTCAGGCAAGGGGGCTTGGCCGAAGTTCGAGTGTAAGGCTCAGCAGGGCGTTCGACCTTACCTCGGCAGTGAGACCAAGCTTCCCAAGCCTAGGAGGAGAGTCAGGCAAGGGGGCTTGGCCGGAGTTCGAGTGTGAGGCTCGGCAGGACGTTCGACCTTACCTCGGCAGGGAGACCAAGCTTCCCAAGCCTAATAGGAGAGTCAGGCAACGGGGCTTGGCCGGAGTTCGAGGGTAAGGCTCGGCAGGACGTTCGACCTTATCTCGGCAGGGAGACCAAGCTTCCCAAGCCTAGTAGGAGAGTCAGGCAAGGGGGCTTGGCCGGAGTTCGAGTGTGAGGCTCGGCAGGACGTTCGAACTTACCTCGGCAGGGAGACCAAGCTTCCCAAGCCTAGTAGGGTCAGGCAAGGGGGCTTGGCCGGGTTCGAGTGTAAGGCTCGGCAGGACGTTCAACCTTACCTCGGCAGGGAGACCAATCTTCCCAAGCCTAGTAGGGTCAGGCAAGGGGGCTTGGCTGGGGTTCGAGTGTAAGGCTCGTCAGGACGTTCGACCTTACCTTGGCAGGGAGACCAAGCTTCCCAAGCCTAGTAGGGTCAGGCAAGGGGGCTTGGCTGGGGTTCGAGTGTAAGGCTCGGCAGGACGTTCAACCTTACCTCAGCAGGGAGACCAAGCTTCCCAAGCCTAGTAGGGTCAGGCAAAGCGGCTTGGCCGGAGTTCGAGTGTAAGGCTCGGCAGGACGTTCGACCTTACCTCGGCAGGGAGACCAAGCTTCCCAAGCCCAGTAGGGGAGTCAGGCAAGGGGGCTTGGCCGGGGTTCGAGTGTAAGGCTCGGCAGGGCGTTCGACCTTACCTCGGCAGGGAGACCAAGCTTCCCAAGCCTAGTAGGAGAGTCAGGCAAGGGGCTTGGCCGGAGTTCGAGTGTAAGGCTCGTCAGGACGTTCGACCTTACCTCGGCAGGGAGCCCAGCTTCCCAAGCCTAGTAGGAGAGTCAGGCAACGGGGCTTGGCCGGAGTTCGAGTGTGAGGCTCGGCAGGACGTTCGACCTTACCTCGGCAGGGAGACCAAGCTTCCCAAGCCTAGTAGGAGGGTCAGGCAAGGGGGCTTGGCTGGGGTTCGAGTGTAAGGCTCGGCAGGACGTTCAACCTTACCTCAGCAGGGAGACCAAGCTTCCCAAGCCTAGTAGGGTCAGGCAAGGGGGCTTGGCCAGAGTTCGAGTGTAAGGCTCAGCAGGACGGTCGACCTTACCTCGGCAGTGAGACCAAGCTTCCCAAGCCTAGTAGGGTCAGGCAAGGGGGCTTGTCTGGAGTTCGAGTGTAAGGCTCGGCAGGACGTTCGACCTTACCTCAGCAGGGAGACCAAGCTTCCCAAGCCTAGTAGGGTCAGGCAAAGCGGCTTGGCCGGATTTCGAGTGTAAGGCTCGGCAGGGCGTTCGACCTTACCTTGGCAGGGAGACCAAGCTTCCCAAACCTAGTAGGAGAGTCAGGCAAGGGGGCTTGGCCAGAGTTCGAGTGTAAGGCTCGGCAGGGTGTTCGACCTTACCTTGGCAGGGAGAGCAAGCTTCCCAAGCCTAGTAGGAGAGTCAGGCAAGGGGGCTTGGCCGGAGTTCGAGTGTAAGGCTCGGCAGGACGTTCGAACTTACCTCGGCAGGGAGACCAAGCTTCCCAAGCCTAGTAGGAGGGTCAGGCAAGGGGGCATGGCCGGAGTTCGAGTGTAAGGCTCGGCAGGACGTTCGACCTTACCTCAGCAGGGAGACCAAGCTTCCCAAGCCTAGTAGGGTCAGGCAAAGCGGCTTGGCCAGAGTTCGAGTGTAAGGCTCAGCAAGATATTCGACCTTACCTCGGCAGGGAGACCAAGCTTCCCAAGCCTAGTAGGAGAGTCAGGCAAGGGGGCATGGCCGGAGTTCGAGTGTAAGGCTCGGCAGGATGTTCGACCTTGCCTCGGCAGGGAGACCAAGCTTCCCAGGCCTAATAGGAGAGTCTGGGAACAGGGATTGGCCGGAGTTCCAGTGTAAGGCTCGGCAGGACGGTCGACCTTACCTCGGCAGGGAGACCAAGCTTCCCAAGCCTAGTAGGGTCAGGAAAACGGCTTGGCCGATGTTCGAGTGTAAGGCTCGGCAGGGCGTTCGACCTTACCACGGCAGGGAGACCAAGCTTCCCAAGCCTAGTAGGAGGGTCAGGCAAGGGGGCTTGGCCGGATTTCGAGTGTAAGGCTCGGCAGGGCATTCGACATTACCTCGGCAGGGCATTCGACCTTACCTCGGCAGGGAGACCAAGCTTCCCAAGCCTAGTAGGAGGGTCAGGCAAGGGGGCTTGGCCAGAATTCGAGTGTAAGGCTCGGCAGGACGTTCAACCTTACCTCAGCAGGGAGACCAAGCTTCCCAAGCCTAGTAGGAGGGTGAGGCAAGGGGGCTTGGCCAGAATTCGAGTGTAAGGCTCGGCAGGAAGTTCGTCCTTACCTCGGCAGGGAGACCAAGCTTCCCAAGCCTAGTAGGAGAGTCAGGCAAGGGGGCTTGTCCGGAGTTCGAGTGTAAGGCTCGGCAGGACGTTCGACCTTACCTCAGCATGGAGACCAAGCTTCCCAAGCCTAGTAGGGTCAGGCAAGGGGGCTTGGCCGTATTTCGAGTGTAAGGCTCGGCAGGGCGTTCGACCTTACCTCGGCAGGGAGACCAAGCTTCCCAAACCTAGTAGGAGAGTCAGGCAAGGGGGCATGGCTGGAGTTCGAGTGTAAGGCTCGGAGGGACGTTCGACCTTACCTCGGCAGGGAGACCAAGCTTCCCAAGCCTAATAGGAGAGTCAGGGAAGGGGGCTTGGCCGGAGTTCCAGTGTAAGGCTCGGCAGGACAGTCGACCTTACCTCGGCAGGGAGACCAAGCTTCCCAAGCCTAGTAGGGTCAGGCAAGGGGGCTTGGCCGGAGTTCGAGTGTAAGGCTCGGCAGGACGTTCGACCTTACCTCGGCAGGGAGACCAAACTTCCAGGCCTAATAGGAGAGTCAGGGAACGGGGCTTGGCCGGAGTTCCAGTGTGAGGCTCGGCAGGACGTTCGACCTTATCTCGGCAGGGAGACCAAGCTTCCCAAGCCTAGTAGGAGAGTCAGGCAAGGGGGCTTGGCCGGAGTTCGAGTGTAAGGCTCGGCAGGACGGTCGACCTTACCTCGGCAGGGAGACCAAGCTTCCCAAGCCTAGTAGGAGAGTCAGGCAAGGGGGCTTGTCCGGAGTTCGAGTGTAAGGCTCGCCAGGACGTTCGACCTTACCTCAGCAGGGAGACCAAGCTTCCCAAGCCTAGCAGGGTCAGGCAAGGGGGCTTGGCCGGAGTTCGAGTGTAAGGCTCGGCAGGACGTTCGACCTTACCTCGGCAGGGAGACCAAGCTTCCCAGGCCTAATAGGAGAGTCAGGGAACGGGGCTTGGCCGGAGTTCCAGGGTAAGGCTCGGCAGGACGTTCGACCTTATCTCAGCAGGGAGACCAAGCTTCCCAAGCCTAGTAGGAGAGTCAGGCAACGGGGCTTGGCCAGAGTTCGAGTGTAAGGCTCGGCAGGGCGTTCGACCTTACCTTGGCAGGGAGCGCAAGCTTCCCAAGCCTAGTAGGAGAGTCAGGCAAGGGGGCTTGGCCGGAGTTCGAGTGTGAGGCTCGGCAGGACGTTCAAACTTATATCGGCAGGGAGACCAAGCTTCCCAAGCCTAGTAGGGTCAGGCAAGGGGGCTTGGCTGGGGTTCGAGTGTAAGGCTCGGCAGGACGTTCGACCTCACCTCGGCAGGGAGACCAATCTTCCCAAGCCTAGTAGGGTCAGGCAAGGGGGCTTGGCTGGGGTTCGAGTGTAAGGCTCGGCAGGACGTTCGACCCTACCTCGGCAGGGAGACCAAGCTTCCCAAGCCTAGTAGGGTCAGGCAAGGGGGCTTGGCTGGGGTTCGAGTGTAAGGCTCGGCAGGACGTTCAACCTTACCTCAGCAGGGAGACCAAGCTTCCCAAGCCTAGTAGGGTCAGGCAGAGCGGCTTGGTCAGAGTTCGAGTGGAAGGCTCGGCAGGACGTTCGACCTTACCTCGGCAGGGAGACCAAGCTTCCCCAGCCTAGTAGGGTAAGGCAAGGGGGCTTTGCTGGGGTTCGAGTGTAAGGCTCGGCACGGCGTTCGACCTTACCTCGGCGGGGAGACCAAGCTTCCCAAGCCTAGTAGGAGAGTCAGGCAAGGGGGCATGGCCGGAGTTCGAGTGTAAGGCTCGGCAGGACGTTCGACCTTACCTCAGCAGGGAGACCAAGCTTCCCATGCCTAGTAGGGTCAGGCAAAGCGGCTTGGCCAGAGTTCGACTGTAAGGCTCGGCAAGACGTTCGACCTTACCTCGGCAGGGAGGCCAAGCTTCCCAAGCCTAGTAGGAGGGTCAGGCAAGGGGGCTTGGCCGGATTTCGAGTGTAAGGCTCAGCAGGACGTTCGACCTTACCTCGGCAGGGAGACCAAGCTTCCGAAGCCTACTAGGAGAGTCAGGCAAGGGGGCTTGGCCGGAGTTTGATCGTAAGGCTCGGCAGGACGTTCAACCTTTCCTCGGCAGGGAGACCAAGCTTCCCAAGCCTAGTAGGAGAGTCAGGCAAGGCGGCTTGGCCGGAGTTCGAGTGTAAGGCTCGTCAGGACGTTCGACCTTACCACGGCAGGGAGACCAAGATTCCCAAGCCTAGTAGGAGAGTCAGGCAACGGGGCTTGGCCGGAGTTCGAGTGTGAGGCTCGGCAGGACATTCGACCTTATCTCAGCAGGGAGACCAAGCTTCCCAGGCCTAGTAGGAGAGTCAGGCAGAGGGGCTTGGCCGGAGTTCGAGTGTAAGGCTCGGCTGGACGTTCGACCTTACCTCGGCAGGGAGACCAAGCTTCCCAAGCCTAGTAGGACGGTCAGGCAAGGGGGCTTGCCTGGGGTTCGAGTGTAAGGCTCGGCAGGACGTTCAACCTTACCTCAGCAGGGAGACCAAGCTTCCCAAGCCTATTAGGGTCAGGCAAAGCGGCTTGGCCAGAGTTCGAGTGTAAGGCTCGGCAGGACGGTCGACCTTACCTCGGCAGGGAGACCAAGCTTCCCAAGCCTAGTAGGGTCAGGCAAGGGGGCTTGTCTGGGCTTCGAGTGTAAGGCTCGGCAGGACGTTCGACCTTACCTCAGCAGGGAGACCAAGCTTCCCAAGCCTAGTAGGAGAGTCAGGCAAAGCGGCTTGGCCGGATTTCGAGTGTAAGGCTCGGCAGGGCGTTCGACCTTACCTCGGCAGGGAGACCAAGCTTCCCAAACCTAGTAGGAGAGTCAGGCAAGGGGGCTTGGCCAGAGTTCGAGTGTAAGGCTCGGCAGGGCGTTCGACCTTACCTCGGCAGGGAGAGCAAGCTTCCCAAGCCTAGTAGGAGAATCAGGCAAGGGGGCTTGGCCGGAGTTCGAGTGTAAGGCTCGTCAGGACGTTCGACCTTACCTCAGCAGGGAGACCAAGCTTCCCAAGCCTATTAGGGTCAGGCAAAGCGGCTTGGCCAGAGTTCGAGTGTAAGGCTCAGCAAGATATTCGACCTTACCTCGGCAGGGAAACCAAGCTTCCCAAGCCTAGCAGGGTCAGGCAAGGGGGCTTGGCCAGAATTCGCATGTAAGGCTCAGCAGGACGTTCGACCTTACCTCGGCAGGGAGACCAAGCTTCCCAAGCCTAGTAGGAGGGTCAGGCGTCGTGGCTTGACCAGAGTTCGAGTGTAAGGCTCGGCAGGGCGTTCGACCTTACCTCGGCAGGGAGACCAAGCTTCCCAAGCCTAGTAGGGTCAGGCAAGGGGGCTTGTCTGGGCTTCGAGTGTAAGGCTCGGCAGGACGTTCGACCTTACCTCAGCAGGGAGACCAAGCTTCCCAAGCCTAGTAGGGTCAGGCAAGGGGGCTTGGCCGGATTTCGAGTGTAAGGCTCGGCAGGGCGTTCGACCTTACCTCGGCAGGGAGACCAAGCTTCCCAAACCTAGTAGGAGAGTCAGGCAAGGGGGCTTGGCCAGAGTTCGAGTGTAAGGCTCGGCAGGGCGTTCGACCTTACCTTGGCAGGGAGACCAAGCTTCCCAAGCCTAGTAGGAGAGTCAGGCAAGGGGGCTTGGCCGGATTTCGAGTGTAAGGCTCGGTAGGACGTTCGACCTTACCTCGGCAGGGAGACCAAGCTTCCCAAGCCTAGTAGGGTTAGGCAAGGGGGCTTGGCCGGAGTCGAGTGTAAGGCTCGGCAGGACGTTCAACCTTACCTCAGCAGGGAGACCAAGCTTCCCAAGCCTAGTAGGAGTCAGGCAAGGGGGCTTGGCCAGAGTTCGAGTGTAAGGCTCGGCAAGACGTTCGACCTTACCTCGGCAGGGAGACCAAGCTTCCCAAGCCTAGCAGGGTCAGGCAAGGGGGCTTGGCCAGAATTCGCATGTAAGGCTCAGCAGGACGTTCGACCTTACCTCGGCAGGGAGACCAAGCTTCCCAAGCCTAGTAGGGTCAGGCAAGGGGGCTTGGCCTAAGTTCGAGTGTAAGGCTCGGCAGGATGTTCGACCTTGCCTCGGCAGGGAGACCAAGCTTCCCAGGCCTAATAGGAGAGTCAGGGAACAGGGATTGGCCGGAGTTCCAGTGTAAGGCTCGGCAGGACGGTCGACCTTACCTCGGCAGGGAGACCAAGCTTCCCAAGCCTAGTAGGGTCAGGCAAAGCGGCTTGGCCGAAGTTCGAGTGAAAGGCTCGGCAGGGCGTTCGACCTTACCTCGGCAGGGAGACCAAGCTTCCCAAGCCTACTAGGAGAGTCAGGCAAGGGGGCTTGGCCGGGGTTCGAGTGTAAGGCTCGGCAGGACGTTCAACCTTACCTCAGCAGGGAGACCAAGCTTCCCAAGCCTATTAGGGTCAGGCAAAGCGGCTTGGCCAGAGTTCGAGTGTAAGGCTCGGCAGGACGGTCGACCTTACCTCGGCAGGGAGACTAAGCTTCCCAAGCCTAGTAGGGTCAGGCAAGGGGGCTTGGCTGGAGTTCGAGTGTAAGGCTCGGCAGGACGTTCGACCTTACCTCAGCAGGGAGACCAAGCTTCCCAAGCCTAGTAGGAGAGTCAGGCAAGGCGGCTTGGCCGGATTTCGAGTGTAAGGCTCGGCAGGGCGTTCGACCTTACCTCGGCAGGGAGACCAAGCTTCCCAAACCTAGTAGGAGAGTCAGGCAAGGGGGCTTGGCCAGAGTTCGAGTGTAAGGCTCGGCAGGGCGTTCGACCTTACCTCGGCAGGGAGAGCAAGCTTCCCAAGCCTAGTAGGAGAGTCAGGCAAGGGGGCTTGGCCGGAGTTCGAGTGTAAGGCTCGGCAGGACGTTCGAACTTATATCGGCAGGGAGACCAAGCTTCCCAAGCCTAGTAGGAGAGTCAGGCAAGGGGGCATGGCCGGAGTTCGAGTGTAAGGCTCGGCAGGACGTTCGACCTTACCTCAGCAGGGAGACCAAGCTTCCCAAGCCTAGTAGGGTCAGGCAAAGGGGCTTGGCCAGAGTTCGAGTGTAAGGCTCAGCAAGATATTCGACCTTACCTCGGCAGGGAGACCAAGCTTCCCAAGCCTAGTAGGGTCAGGCAAGGGGGCTTGGCCAGAATTCGAGTGTAAGGCTCGGCAGGACGTTCGACCTTACCTCGGCAGGGAGACCAAGCTTCCCAAGCCTAGTGGGGTCAGGCAAGGGGGCTTGGCCTAAGTTCGAGTGTAAGGCTCGGCAGGATGTTCGACCTTGCCTCGGCAGGGAGACCAAGCTTCCCAAGCCTAGTAGGAGAGTCTGGCAAGGGGGCTTGGCCGGAGTTCCAGTGTAAGGCTCGGCAGGACGGTCGACCTTACCTCGGCAGGGAGACCAAGCTTCCCAAGCCTAGTAGGGTCAGGCAAGGCGGCTTGGCCGGAGTTCGAGTGAAAGGCTCGGCAGGACGTTCGACCTTACCTCGGCAGGGAGACCAAGCTTCCCAAGCCTACTAGGAGAGTCAGGCAAGGGGGCTTGGCCGGAGTTCGAGTGTAAGGCTCGGCAGGACGTTCAACCTTACCTCAGCAGGGAGACCAAGCTTCCCAAGCCTAGTAGGGTCAGGCAAGGGGGCTTGGCCAGAGTTCGAGTGTAAGGCTCGGCAGGACGGTCGACCTTACCTCGGCAGGGAGACTAAGCTTCCCAAGCCTAGTAGGGTCAGGCAAGGGGGCTTGGCTGGGCTTCGAGTGTAAGGCTCGGCAGGACGTTCGACCTTACCTCGGCAGGGAGACCAAGCTTCCCAAGCCTAGTAGGGTCAGGCAAGGGGGCTTGGCCGGATTTCGAGTGTAAGGCTCGGCAGGGCGTTCGACCTTACCTCGGCAGGGAGACCAAGCTTCCCAAACCTAGTAGGAGAGTCAGGCAAGGGGGCTTGGCCAGAGTTCGAGTGTAAGGCTCGGCAGGGCGTTCGACCTTACCTCGGCAGGGAGAGCAAGCTTCCCAAGCCTAGTAGGAGAGTCAGGCAAGGGGGCTTGGCCGGAGTTCGAGTGTAAGGCTCGGCAGGACGTTCGAACTTACCTCGGCAGGGAGACCAAGCTTCCCAAGCCTAGTAGGAGAGTCAGGCAAGGGGGCATGGCCGGAGTTCGAGTGTAAGGCTCGGCAGGACGTTCGACCTTACCTCAGCAGGGAGACCAAGCTTCCCAAGCCTAGTAGGGTCAGGCAAAGCGGCTTGGCCAGAGTTCGAGTGTAAGGCTCGGCAAGACGTTCGACCTTACCTCGGCAGGGAGACCAAGCTTCCCAAGCCTAGCAGGGTCAGGCAAGGGGGCTTGGCCAGAATTCGCATGTAAGGCTCAGCAGGACGTTCGACCTTACCTCGGCAGGGAGACCAAGCTTCCCAAGCCTAGTAGGAGAGTCAGGCAAGGGGGCATGGCTGGAGTTCGAGTGTAAGGCTCGGAGGGACGTTCGACCTTACCTCGGCAGGGAGACCAAGCTTCCCAGGCCTAATAGGAGAGTCAGGGAACAGGGCTTGGCCGGAGTTCCAGTGTAAGGCTCGGCAGGACGGTCGACCTTACCTCAGCAGGGAGACCAAGCTTCCCAAGCCTAGTAGGAGGGTCAGGCAAGGGGGCTTGGCCGGAGTTCGAGTGTAAGGCTCGGCAGGGCGTTCGACCTTACCTCGGCAGGGAGACCAAGCTTCCCAAGCCTAGTAGGAGGGTCAGGCGACGGGGCTTGACCAGAGTTCGAGTGTAAGGCTCGGCAGGACGTTCGACCTTACCTCGGCACGGAGACCAACCTTCCCAAGCCTAGCAGGAGAGTCAGGAAAGGGGCTTGGCCGGAGTTCCAGTGTAAGGCTCGGCAGGACGGTCGACCTTACCTCAGCAGGGAGACCAAGCTTCCCAAGCCTAGTAGGGTCAGGCAAGGGGGCTTGGCTGGAGTTCGAGTGTACGGCTCGGCAGGGCGTTCGACCTTACCTCGGCAGGGAGACCAAGCTTCCCAAGCCTAGTAGGGTCAGGCAAGGGGGCTTGGCCGGAGTTCGAGTTTAAGGCTCGGCAGGACGTTCGACCTTACCTCGGCAGGGAGACCAAGCTTCCGAAGCCTAGTAGGAGAGTCAGGCAAGGGGGCTTGGCCGGAGTTTGAGTGTAAGGCTCGGCAGGACGTTCGACCTTTCCTCGGCAGGGAGACCAAGCTTCCCAAGCCTAGTAGGGTCAGGCAAAGCGGCTTGGCGAGAGTTCGAATGTAAGGCTCGTCAGGACGTTCGACCTTACCACGGCAGGGAGACCAAGCTTCCAGGTCTAATAGGAGAGTCAGGGAACGGGGCTTGGCCGGAGTTCCAGTGTGAGGCTCGGCAGGACATTCGACCTTATCTCAGCAGGGAGACCAAGCTTCCCAAGCCTAGTAGGAGAGTCAGGCAGAGGGGCTTGGCCGGAGTTCGAGTCTAAGGCTCGCCAGGACGTTCGACCTTACCTCGGCAGGGAGACCAAGCTTCCCAAGCCTAGTAGGGTCAGGCAAGGGGGCTTGCCTGGGGTTCGAGTGTAAGGCTCGGCAGGACGTTCAACCTTACCTCAGCAGGGAGACCAAGCTTCCCAAGCCTATTAGGGTCAGGCAAAGCGGCTTGGCCAGAGTTCGAGTGTAAGGCTCGGCAGGACGGTCGACCTTACCTCGGCAGGGAGACCAAGCTTCCCAAGCCTAGTAGGAGAGTCAGGCAAGGGGGCTTGTCCGGAGTTCGAGTGTAAGGCTCGGCAGGACGTTCGAATTACCTCGGCAGGGAGACCAAGCTTCCCAAGCCTAGTAGGGTCAGGCAAAGCGGCTTGGCCGGATTTCGAGTGTAAGGCTCGGCAGGGCGTTCGACCTTACCTCGGCAGGGAGACCAAGCTTCCCAAACCTAGTAGGAGAGTCAGGCAAGGGGGCTTGGCCAGAGTTCGAGTGTAAGGCTCGGCAGGGCGTTCGACCTTACCTTGGCAGGGAGAGCAAGCTTCCCAAGCCTAGTAGGAGAGTCGTGCAAGGGGGCATGGCCGGAGTTCGAGTGTAAGGCTCGTCAGGACGTTCGACCTTACCTCAGCAGGGAGACCAAGCTTCCCAAGCCTATTAGGGTCAGGCAAAGCGGCTTGGCCAGAGTTCGATTGTAAGGCTCAGCAAGATATTCGACCTTACCTCGGCAGGGAGAACAAGCTTCCCAAGCCTAGCAGGGTCAGGCAAGGGGGCTTGGCCAGAATTCGCATGTAAGGCTCAGCAGGACGTTCGACCTTACCTCGGCAGGGAGACCAAGCTTCCCAAGCCTAGTAGGAGAGTCAGGCAAGGGGGCTTGACCAGAGTTCGAGTGTAAGGCTCGGCAGGGCGTTCGACCTTACCTCGGCAGGGAGACCAAGCTTCCCAAGCCTAGTAGGGTCAGGCAAGGGGGCTTGTCCGGAGTTCGAGTGTAAGGCTCGGCAGGACGTTCGACCTTACCTCAGCAGGGAGACCAAGCTTCCCAAGCCTAGTAGGAGAGTCAGGCAAGGGGGCTTGGCCGGATTTCGAGTGTAAGGCTCGGCAGGGCGTTCGACCTTACCTCGGCAGGGAGACCAAGCTTCCCAAGCCTAGTAGGAGAGTCAGGCAAGGGGGCTTGGCCAGAGTTCGAGTGTAAGGCTCGGCAGGGCGTTCGACCTTACCTTGGCAGGGAGACCAAGCTTCCCAAGCCTAGTAGGAGAGTCAGGCAAGGGGGCTTGGCCGGAGTTCGAGTGTAAGGCTCAGCAGGACGTTCGACCTTACCTCGGCAGGGAGACCAAGCTTCCCAAGCCTAGTAGGGTTAGGCAAGGGGGCATGGCCGGAGTTCGAGTGTAAGGCTCGGCAGGACGTTCAACCTTACCTCAGCAGGGAGACCAAGCTTCCCAAGCCTAGTAGGGTCAGGCAAGGGGCTTGGCCGGAGTTCGAGTGTAAGGCTCGGCAAGACGTTCGACCTTACCTCGGCAGGGAGACCAAGCTTCCCAAGCCTAGCAGGGTCAGGCAAGGGGGCTTGGCCGGAATTCGAGTGTAAGGCTCAGCAGGACGTTCGACCTTACCTCGGCAGGGAGACCAAGCTTCCCAAGCCTAGTAGGGTCAGGCAAGGGGGCTTGGCTGAAGTTCGAGTGTAAGGCTCGGCAGGACGTTCGACCTTGCCTCGGCAGGGAGACCAAGCTTCCCAGGCCTAATAGGAGAGTCAGGGAACGGGGCTTGGCCGGAGTTCCAGTGTAAGGCTCGGCAGGACGGTCGACCTTACCTCGGCAGGGAGACCAAGCTTCCCAAGCCTAGTAGGAGATTCCGGCAAGGGGGCTTGGCCGGAGTTCGAGTGAAAGGCTCGGCAGGACGTTCGACCTTACCTCGGCAGGGAGACCAAGCTTCCCAAGCCTACTAGGAGAGTCAGGCAAGGGGGCTTGGCCGGAGTTCGAGTGTAAGGCTCGGCAGGACGTTCACCTTACCTCAGCAGGGAGACCAAGCTTCCCAAGCCTAGTAGGAGTCAGGCAAGGGGGCTTGGCCAGAGTTCGAGTGTAAGGCTCGGCAGGACGGTCGACCTTACCTCGGCAGGGAGACTAAGCTTCCCAAGCCTAGTAGGGTCAGGCAAGGGGGCTTGGCTGGAGTTCGAGTGTAAGGCTCGGCAGGACGTTCGACCTTACCTCAGCAGGGAGACCAAGCTTCCCAAGCCTAGTAGGGTCTGGCAAGGGGGCTTGGCCGGATTTCGAGTGTAAGGCTCGGCAGGGCGTTCGACCTTACCTCGGCAGGGAGACCAAGCTTCCCAAACCTAGTAGGAGAGTCAGGCAAGGGGGCTTGGCCAGAGTTCGAGTGTAAGGCTCGGCAGGGCGTTCGACCTTACCTTGGCAGGGAGACCAAGCTTCCCAAGCCTAGTAGGAGAGTCAGGCAAGGGGGCTTGGCCGGAGTTCGAGTGTAAGGCTCGGCAGGACGTTCGAACTTACCTCGGCAGGGAGACCAAGCTTCCCAAGCCTAGTAGGAGAGTCAGGCAAGGGGGCATGGCCGGAGTTCGAGTGTAAGGCTCGGCAGGACGTTCGACCTTACCTCAGCAGGGAGACCAAGCTTCCCAAGCCTAGTAGGAAGGTCAGGCAAGGGGGCTTGGCCAGAGTTCGAGTGTAAGGCTCGGCAAGACGTTCGACCTTACCTCGGCAGGGAGACCAAGCTTCCCAAGCCTAGTAGGGTCAGGCAAGCGGGCTTGGCCGGAATTCGAGTGTAAGGCTCGGCAGGACGTTCGACCTTACCTCGGCAGGGAGACCAAGCTTCCCAAGCCTAGTAGGGTCAGGCAAGGGGGCATGGCCGGAGTTCGAGTGTAAGGCTCGGCAGGACGTTCGACCTTACCTCGGCAGGGAGACCAAGCTTCCCAGGCCTAATAGGAGAGTCAGGGAACAGGGATTGGCCGGAGTTCCAGTGTAAGGCTCGGCAGGACGGTCGACCTTACCTCAGCAGGGAGACCAAGCTTCCCAAGCCTAGTAGGGTCAGGCAAAGCGGCTTGGCCGAAGTTCGAGTGTAAGGCTCGGCAGGGCGTTCGACCTTACCTCGGCAGGGAGACCAAGCTTCCCAAGCCTAGTAGGAGGGTCAGGCGAGGGGGCTTGGCCGGAGTTCGAGTGTAAGGCTCGGCAGGACGTTCGACCTTACCTCGGCACGGAGACCAAGCTTCCCAAGCCTAGCAGGAGAGTCAGGCAAGGGGCTTGGCCGGAGTTCCAGTGTAAGGCTCGGCAGGACGTTCGACCTAACCTCAGCAGGGAGACCAAGCTTCCCAAGCCTAGTAGGGTCAGGCAAGGGGGCTTGGCTGGAGTTCGAGTGTACGGCTCGGCAGGGCGTTCGACCTTACCTCGGCAGGGAGACCAAGCTTCCCAAGCCTAGTAGGGTCAGGCAAGGGGGCTTGGCCAGAGCTCGAGTTTAAGGCTCGGCAGGATGTTCGACCTTACCTCAGCAGGGAGACCAAGCTTCCCAGGCCTAGTAGGGTCAGGCAAGGGGGCTTGGCCGGAGTTCGAGTGCAAGGCTCGGCAGGACGTTCAACCTTACCTCGGCAAGGAGACCAATCTTCCCAAGCCTAGCAGGAGAGTCAGGAAAGGGGCTTGGCCGGAGTTCGAGTGTAAGGCTCGGCAGGGCGTTCGACCTAGCCTCGGCGGGGAGACCAAGCTTCCCAAGCCCAGTAGGAGAGTCGGGCAAGGGGCCTTGGCCGGAGTTCGAGTGTAAGGCTCGGCAGGGCGTTCGACCTTACCTCGGCAGGGAGACCGAGCTTCCCAAGCCTAGTAGGGGAGTCAGGCAAGGGTGCTTGGCCGGAGTTCGAGTGTAAGGCTCAGCAGGACGTTCGACCTTACCTCGGCAGGGAGACCAAGCTTCCCAAGCCTAGTAGGAGAGTCAGGCAAGGGGGCATGGCCGGAGTTCGAGTGTAAGGCTCGGCAGGACGTTCAACCTTACCTCAGCAGGGAGACCAAGCTTCCCAAGCCTAGTAGGGTCAGGCAAAGCGGCTTGGCCAGAGTTCGAGTGTAAGGCTCGGCAAGACGTTCGACCTTACCTCGGCAGGGAGACCAAGCTTCTCAAGCCTAGCAGGGTCAGGCAAGGGGGCTTGGCCAGAATTCGCATGTAAGGCTCAGCAGGACGTTCGACCTTACCTCGGCAGGGAGACCAAGCTTCCCAAGCCTAGTAGCATCAGGCAAGGGGGCTTGGCTGGAGTTCGAGTGTAAGGCTCGGAGGGACGTTCGACCTTACCTCGGCAGGGAGACCAAGCTTCCCAAGCCTAATAGGAGAGTCAGGCAAAGGGGCTTGGCCGGAGTTCGAGTGTAAGGCTCGGCAGGACGGTCGACCTTACCTCAGCAGGGAGACCAAGCTTCCCAAGCCTAGTAGGGTCAGGCAAGGGGGCTTGGCCGAAGTTCGAGTGTAAGGCTCGGCAGGGCGTTCGACCTTACCTCGGCAGGGAGACCAAGCTTCCCAGGCCTAGTAGGGTCAGGCAAGGGGGCTTGGCCGGAGTTCGAGTGCAAGGCTCGGCAGGACGTTCAACCTTACCTCGGCAGGGAGGCCAAGCTTCCCAAGCCTAGCAGGAGAGTCAGGAAAGGGGCTTGGCCGGAGTTCGAGTGTAAGGCTCGGCAGGACGTTCGACCTTACCTCGGCACGGAGACCAAGCTTCCCAAGCCTCGTAGGAGAGTCAGGCAAGGGGGCTTGCCCGGAGTTCGAGTGTAAGGCTCGGCAGGACGTTCGACCTTACCTCGGCAGGGAGACCAAGCTTCCCAAGCCTAGTAGGGGAGTCAGGCAAGGGGGCTTGGCCGGATTTCGAGTGTAAGGCTCAGCAGGACGTTCAACCTTACCTCGGCAGGGAGACCAAGCTTCCCAAGCCTAATAGGAGAGTCAGGGAACGGGGCTTGGCCGGAGTTCGACTGTAAGGCTCGGCAGGACGTTCGACCTTACCTCAGCAGGGAGACCAAGCTTCCCAAGCCTAGTAGGAGAGTCAGGCAAGGAGGCTTGGCCGGAGTTCGAGTCTAAGGCTCGGCAGGACGTTCGACCTTACCTCGGCAGGGAGACCAAGCTTCCCAAGCCTAGTAGGAGAGCCAGGCAAGGGGGCTTGGCCAGAGTTCGAGTGTAAGGCTCGGCAGGACGGTCGACCTTACCTCGGCAGGGAGACCAAGCTTCCCAAGCCTAGTAGGGTCAGGCAAGGGGGCTTGGCTGGAGTTCGAGTGTAAGGCTCGGCAGGACGTTCAACCTTACCTCAGCAGGGAGACCAAGCTTCCCAAGCCTAGTAGGAGAGTCAGGAAGGGGGCTTGGCCGGAGTTCGAGTGTAAGGCTTGGCAGGACGTTCGACCTTACCTCGGCAGGGAGACCAAGCTTCCCAAGCCTAGTTGGGTCAGGCAAGGGGGCATGGCCGGAGTTCGAGTGTAAGATTCGGCAGGTCGTTCGACCTTACCTCGGCAGGGAGACCAAGCTTCCCATGGCTAGTAGGAGTGTCATGCAAGGGGGCTTGGCCAGAGTTTGTGTGTAAGGCTCGGCAGGACGTTCGACCTTACCTCGGCAGGGAGACCAAGCTTCCCAAGCCTAGTAGCAGTGTCAGGCAAGGGGGCTTGGCCGGAGTTCGAGTCTAAGGCTCGTCAGGACCTTCGACCTTACCTCGGCAGGGAGACCAAGCTTCCCAAGCCTAGTAGGAGAGTCAGGCAACGGGGCTTGGCCAGAGTTCGAGTGTAAGGCTCGGCAGGACGGTCGACCTTACCTCGGCAGGGAGACCAAGCTTCCCAAGCCTAGTAGGGTCAGGCAAGGGGGCTTGTCCGGAGTTCGAGTGTAAGGCTCGGCAGGACGTTCGACCATACCTCAGCAGGGAGACCAAGCTTCCCAAGCCTAGTAGGGTCAGGCAAAGCGGCTTGGCCGGATTTCGAGTGTAAGGCTCGGCAGGGCGTTCGACCTTACCTCGGCAGGGAGACCAAGCTTCCCAAGCCTGGTAGGAGAGTCAGGCAAGGGGGCTTGGCCAGAGTTCGAGTGTAAGGCTCGGCAGGGCGTTCGACCTTACCTCGGCAGGGAGAGCAAGCTTCCCAAGCCTCGTAGGAGAGTCAGGCAAGGGGGCTTGACCGGAGTTCGAGTGTAAGGCTCGCAGGACGTTCGAACTTATATCGGCAGGGAGACCAAGCTTCCCAAGCCTAGTAGGGTCAGGCAAGGGGGCTTGGCCGGAGTTCGAGTGAAAGGCTCGGCAGGACGTTCGACCTTACCTCAGCAGGGAGACCAAGCTTCCCAAGCCTAGTAGGGTCAGGCGAGGAGGCTTGGCCAGAGTTCGAGTGTAAGGCTCGGCAGGACGTTCGACCTTACCTCGGCAGGGAGACCAAGCTTCCCAAGCCTAGCAGGGTCAGGCAAGGGGGGTTGGCCGGAATTCGAGTGTAAGGCTCGGCAGGACGTTCGACCTTGCCTCAGCAGGGAGACCAAGCTTCCCAAGCCTAGTAGGGTCAGGCAAGGCGGCTTGGCCGGAGTTCGAGTGTAAGGCTCGGCAGGGCGTTCGACCTTACCTCGGCAGGGAGACCAAGCTTCCCAAGCCTAGTAGGAGGGTCAGGCGACGGGGCTTGGCCGGAGTTCGAGTGTAAGGCTCGGCAGGACGTTCGACCTTACCTCGGCAAGGAGACCAAGCTTCCCAAGCCTAGCAGGAGAGTCAGGAAAGGGGGCTTGGCCGGAGTTCCAGTGTAAGGCTCGGCAGGACGGTCGACCTTACCTCAGCAGGGAGACCAAGCTTCCCAGGCCTAGTAGGGTCAGGCAAGGGGGCTTGGCCGGAGTTCGAGTGCAAGGCTCGGCAGGACGTTCGACCTTACCTCGGCAAGGAGACCAAGCTTCCCAAGCCTAGCAGGAGAGTCAGGAAAGGGGGCTTGGTTGGAGTTCGAGTGTAAGGCTCGGCAGGACGTTCGACCTTACCTCGGCACGGAGACCCAACTTCCCAAGCCTCGTAGGAGAGTCAGGCAAGGGGCCTTGCCCGGAGTTCGAGTGTAAGGCTCGGCAGGACGTTCGACCTTACCTCGGCAGGGAGACCAAGCTTCCCAAGCCTAATAGGAGAGTCAGGCAAGGGGGCTTGGCCGGATTTCGAGTGTAAGGCTCAGCAGGACGTTCAACCTTACCTCGGCAGGGAGACCAAGCTTCCCAGGCCTAATAGGAGAGTCAGGGAACGGGGCTTGGCCGGAGTTCCACTGTAAGGCTCGGCAGGACGTTCGACCTTCTCTCAGCAGGGAGACCAAGCTTCCCAAGCCTAGTAGGAGAGTCAGGCAGAGAGGCTTGGCCGGAGTTCGAGTCTAAGGTTCGTCAGGACGTTCGACCTTACGTCGGCAGGGAAACCAAGCTTCCCAAGCCTAGTAGGAGAGCCAGGCCACGGGGCTTGGCCAGAGTTCGAGTGTAAGGCTCGGCAGGACGGTCGACCTTACCTCGGCAGGGAGACCAAGCTTCCCAAGCCTAGTAGGGTCAGGCAAGGGGGCTTGGCTGGAGTTCGAGTGTAAGGCTCGGCAGGACGTTCAACCTTACCTCAGCAGGGAGACCAAGCTTCCCACGCCTAGTAGGAGAGTCAGGCAAGGGGCTTGGCCGGAGTTCGAGTGTAAGGCTTGGCAGGACGTTCGACCTTACCTCGGCAGGGAGACCAAGCTTCCCAAGCCTAGTAGGAGAGTCAGGCAAGGGGGCTTGAACGGAGTTCGAGTGTAAGGCTCGGCAGGTCGTTCGACCTTACCTCGGCAGGGAGACCAAGCTTCCCATGGCTAGTAGGAGTGTCATGCAAGGGGGCTTGGCCAGAGTTCGAGTGTAAGGCTTGGCAGGACGTTCGACCTTACCTCGGCAGGGAGACCAAGCTTCCCAAGCCTAGTAGGGTCAGGCTACGGGGCTTGGCCGGAGTTCAAGTGTAAGGCTCGGCAGGACGTTCGACCTTACCTCGGCAGGGAGACCAAGCTTCCCAAGCCTAGTAGGAGAGTCAGGCAGAGGGGCTTGGCCGGAGTTCGAGTCTAAGGCTCGGCAGGATGTTCGACCTTACCTCGGCAGGGAGACCAAGCTTCCCAAGCCTAGTAGGAGAGTCAGGCAACGGGGCTTGGCCAGAGTTCGAGTGTAAGGCTCGGCAGGACGGTCGACCTTACCTCGGCAGGGAGACCAAGCTTCCCAAGCCTAGTCGGATCAGGCAAGGGGGCTTGGCTGGGGTTCGAGTGTAAGGCTCGGCAGGATGTTCGTCCTTACCTCGGCAGGGAGACCAAGCTTCCCAAGCCTAGTAGGAGAGTCAGGCAAGGGGCTTGGCCAGAGTTCGAGTGTAAGGCTTGGCAGGACGTTCGACCTTACCTCGGCAGGGAGACCAAGCTTCCCAAGCCTGGTAGGGTCAGGTAAGTGGGCTTGGGCGGAGTTCGAGTGTAAGGCTCGTCAGGACGTTCGACCTTACCTCAGCATGGTAGTAAGGCAACAGCATTAACTGGTTTGGAGAGTGACCAAGTATATGAGGAAATGTCAGAGCAGGGAGGGGAGAAGGTCCAATGACAGACAGCAGAGAGGAGAAGTAATGTCTACATTTGAATTATCCCTGCCTGTAATTAATTTTTGCATAGTAGCCTGATGTATTCATTTGTTGCTTAGCTGGATAGACTACACCCATATAAACTTAGCAGAAGTGTGAATAGCTTTTTTTCAAAGTCTTAATCTGTAACAGATCCTTGTTTCCCATCCTTGTCATTACTGTTATGTCTTTGGGGTTGACTAAGTCCCAAATTCTGAGCATTTTCTTTTGTGCACTGAACAAATACCTGATGCTCAGCAGTTTACTCACTGTCTCCACAAGAGCCTGGCGTTTGCTCTCCAGGATAATGGAAGTTATCTCTTTCTCCAAAGCAGTTACGTAAATACATGTGATGCCTTAAAGGTTTTAGAAATGAAACAACACACTTTCAAGACAATATTAGTATAGGAGGTAATGTAAAGGCTGGTCTTTATGGGAGGCCTCCAGGGATAGATATGGAAAAATGCCCACCCCCACACAGGGTGAATACAGTTTCATAAGTTTAGCAAATTAGCATAATTTGCAAGAATCGCCAATTAGAGACATAAGTGGTGAGCTAATTCCCCTTTGGTTCAACCCTTTTCTAAATCCTCCCCCCTTAGACAGGAACTAAACTTTGTTTATGAAAATGTGTCTCAAAGAGCTGGTTTTAACCTTGGCTTCCAGGAAGAATCAAGATAGGATAGGAGCCTTGGATCGTCCAACTTGGATCCTCTGGAATGTGTTTTGTCTTTCTGCCTATCAGGGTAAAGAAAAGAATTGGGGCTAGTTACAAAAAACAGTAATAGGCTACAGAGCTACAAATATATGTGTAAAGAATAAGAGAATATATAAAAGCAAAAAAGGCAAAAACCAATTTGGCTTCACTTGTATGGCACTGTATAACAGATCAACAAAGCCCTACAATGGAAGAAGGCTCAGAGAAGGCAACTTAGTGAAAATGCAGACAGGGAATATGCTCATGAAGCTCAGAGAAGAATGTTAGAAGTGATTGACTTGCAAACTAATCTTAATACAAAGAGGACGGGATGGTGGGCTTTTGTGTTAGGTTTTGTCCCAGGGTGACTTTATGATGCTTGTATCCCCAATCATCTGTTCTGTTTATGCTGGATATTATATTCTGTGCCTTTGAGACTGGTTCTGAGAGCAAAGGAGGGGAGAAGAAGAAGCATGGAGTATGTTATCAGAGACTGCACTCACTCCTCCACATTCTGCCCTGGACTGTGTTGTTTGGGCACAGACAGAGCAGAACAGAGCCCTACTTTGCTTTTTAGTTAGTTTAGCTAGCTGAGGCAGAGAAGTTTTCCCTGGACTGTTTTTCTTTCCCTTTTCCTGGGACTGTTCGAACCTGCTCCGGACTGGGGACCCAGGGAAGCACCGAGAGCTTGCACTTTGTGGCCCACCAGGGCCTACTCTGGACAGCAGCCTTTCCCAGTGCCGGAGGGACTGATAACAGAGCGACCACCCACAGGAGAGACTTTCTGAATTTGTCATCTCTTCAGAGTGGCGAATGAGTTTTGTCATCTGTTATTGTTCATTTTTTGTGCCGGGGAGTGCTTTGCCTGTTAAATAAACAGGCTTTTTCCACTTCTCTCTGAGAAAATTCTTCCTGAACCGGTTGGGGGGGAGGGGCTGCGTGGGTTTGCTTTCTTGGGGGGGGGACCTATTGGAGGTTTTCTCTCAAATTTGCCCTAAACCAGGACAGGTTTGCATGGCAAGGTTTTGGTAGCCGGTAGGCTACAGGGGTTGCTTCTATAAGAAGCTGCCAGAAGCTTCCTGTGTCCAATCGACCCAATGCCATCTGGCTCCAAGATGGACCTGCCACTGGCGGGTGAACTGGGGGGTGAAGTTGAGCCCAGGAAGAAAGGAGGGATGAGGGGAAGGTGTTTTTAAGATTTTGGCTTATTTCTCATTATTCTACTCTGATTTGATTGGCAATAAATTAAACTAATTTCCCTAAGTTGAGTCTGTTTTGCCCATGGTGGTAATTGGTGAATGACCCCTCCCTGTTCTTATTTCGACCCTGGAACCTTTTGTTATATTTTGTCTCTTCTGTCCAGCTGATGAGGGGGAGTGATAGAGCAGCTTTGGTAGGCATCCAGTGTTCATCCAGGATCAATTCATTACAGCTTTATTTTAGATAAAGGGCTGTATCATTTGAGTCGGGAATGTTTAAATGGTTTTCCCTAAGTTGATCAAAGGAGTTTGAATGTCTTCCTGAGCTAGAGACTAGCATGAGGGAAGTGTATATGTGGCTTAGTACAACACAGTGTATAAAATCTGAACAACCAACAAAATAAACTTTGAAGAGAGTAATGAGTCTGAACTGACTTCAACATATTCCTTCCCTGCAAGCAGGGATGTTGTATGCAGGGTTGGTTCAGTTAGGGGTTTTAATAAATGTTAGTTAGTCGGTTCTATGTACCCCCATTTTCCCCTTACAATGGTTTGCTCCAAGTTGTCTACCATAGGAGCTTTTACATGTCCATCTTATAGCCATCCCCTGTTTATTCCTGAAAGTTCTGTGTCAGTCACTCCATCCTTGCAATCCTATTTGTCCCAGAACCCTGTACCCACCTCTGTTATGTTCCCGTAGGTTGCCGTGATCCACATCACTCCCCTATTGCCTGTCCCCATTGGGCAAGGGGGATTTCCGCCCCTGTCTGCCTGCCCGCTATTTAACCCCATGCCTCCTTTGTTCAATCGCCATTTTGTCCACATGCGCACCTGGAGACAGCCGCTCCAGCCACTGCAGCAGCCACGTGGGAAATAAACGTTCTCCAGCCACGTAGTCAAGGTGTGCCTTCTCTCATCCCTTTGTTTCCTTTCAGCATACGGCTGCGAAAGCTGCATTACCCACGCCGGTAGAGCACCCGGGCACGCGGCAGCTCCGGTCTCACTGAAAGGCAGAGCCTAACCGGGCGCCCCAGCTGCCCGAGGCCGGAGCGAAGAACAAAAGCCACACAGGGATGCCCATCATTGTGACATAGGGCTTAGACACCAGTAATGGGAATTATGTGTGCCTTGTGATCCAACTGTATGTTGCAATTGCTGTATTGTACTAACTATATTTGTCTTGTGATTTCAGTAAGTTGCTATATCACTCTGATAAATCAAAATCCTTTGTAACGTCAAATATCTACAAATAAGTAAATTTGGCATTAACCAATAAGCCTCCTTGTGTTGAAAATCTAAAAGAACCTTGTCAGGGAGTACTGGGCTCTTGACACATTGTGACTTTTTTTTCCTTTTTTTCTCATTTTCTCCATGATGTGGCAAGAAGTTTAAGGATCATTATTTTTGTTTCCTTCTTCATCTATCATGACTAATATAGTCCCTGTGTCTGTAGATGTTGCATTTTTCATCCCCCGCAATAAGACACGTTTGCAACTCTTTTCCTTCTGATGACAAAATATTATGCTAAGCAGTAATCTGTCATCTGCTGCTTTGGTCAGTAGTCCTGAAGAAGTGCTCTTGCACAACACTGGGGGTGTGCAACTGTTGGGCCATATCCTATGTAGTGTCTGTTGCATGTTCAGAGCTCTTCTGCACATGCACAGTTCTGATATGTCTGGGATGTGATGGGTTTGCTGTGGAGATGCACTAAATTTGGTGTGGGGCATTTTAGAAATACTGCTTTCAGACCTATAAGCATTGGCAGGTCTACCAGGGACATGTGACTAGTATGGATAGGAAATTAAGTACATGAGCCAAATTATGTGCCAAATTGCTCAGGAAGTCCATCCCAAAGAATAGGAAGTCAGAAAAAAATACCAGGAACACTGCATGGATGAACAAAGAGCTATTTGCCAAACTCAAACAAAAAAAGGAAGCAAACTGAAGATGGAAGCAGGGACAGGTAACACAAGAGGAATCTTTTCACATATTTGTACACACTGGCAAGAAACCCCCCCACCAATCTTCTTTTCTCTAGGTGTCTGTCATGGTTTGACACTGGCGCAATGCCAGCGCCCTCATGAAAATACACCTTTCCAAATAAATGCTGTGAGATGTTATCAGGAATAGAGCAGAGCAGGCCTAAGCTTAATAATAAAGGGAAAAAAAACCTTTATTAACTACTGCTACAAAAGACACACACACTAAATCCAGGATGAAGACCCTCTAAAACACCCCTCCTCCTCCCAATTTCTAAAACACCCACTATGAAACATCACCCAGGATTCCTGATCAAATTACCACCCTTCAGATAATCAATACTCAAACTATTAAGGGAGAGAGAAGTCTCTCTTGCACCAAAGACCCCCCAGGAAACACAGTTGCCACCTCCTGTGTTTCCCTGCCACACATGGCAACCGCCCGGAAAAAATCTGCCAGTGTGACACTCTCCTTTCCATGTCACAGTGCTCTCACCACCGTGCATGGACAGACTGCTCATAGGGCTCCTTTAAGGATGCTTTGCCACGGACCCAAAGATACAACAGTTCAGCTTCTCATCTTGGGGCTACAGCCCCCCCCATTTTCCCCTGGGGCCAAGGGTCCAAGAACAGAGATCATCTTCTTCTCTTTTTCTTCTCTGAAGACAGAGGGCATCACCATTCCCTCCTCAGCTTTCTTCTGTTTTTGCCATTCCTGTGCTGTTAGTTGCTGAAGCAGGTCTCCCTGGGTCACCACTGCATCCCCCTAAAATGCAGTCTCTATTGCAAGAGAATTTAGTTCAGTCTATAGCTAACCAGAAAAGTCCAGCTAAAAGCTACTCCATCATCTCCTCCTACTTAAAAATTTCTTCCTCTAACATCTCAGGTCTCGGACTGTCTCTCTTCCACTACAAATCGAGGAGGAGTAATATTTTACAAAGCCCTCATTTCCCGGAAAGGGTTAGAAGTTCAGACTCCCTGGATGGCTGAAATCTCTGTCCAGCATTCTCAACTCTCACGCTGGGCATCATCCCCCCCCTCTCTGCTTCCCCTCTGCCGGCAAATCTCTAAGTACCGTCAGGCTCTCTGTCACTTTCCCTCTGAGCGGGGGACAAAGGCATCTCCGCTTCTCTCCACCCTTCCGTCCGCAGGAGCTGGCTCAGTTCCAGACCTTCAGCCCCCTCGGCCTACCTAGACAAAGCTGCATGGCTTCCCCTCCCCCACCCAGCCCATGGCTGGGCAGGGGAGGTCTGCATTCTCTGAAGACCGGAACCAAAGAGAGAGTTCCTCTAAGAGTTCTTGCTTTTAACCCCCTGTGTTCTTAGAGGCGTGTCTATACTTTCAGTAGTCACTCCAAGTGCCAATATCCAAACCTGACCACTGATTAGTTTGACCCAGCTTCCTAAAAAAAAAAATTCACTTCCATGTCAAACTACGACAGTGTCCTGGGTAACCCAAAATATTATTGTATTCTATATCTATCTGTGCCCAAAATTGTTACTGTCTCTTTAAGACCTGCTAGCCAGAAACCAAAGGAGGAGGCCAGAGGGTGTCTGGGCTTTTAAAAGTTGGGGGTCTCTCAGGCAGAGTACTCTTGCTTCTTGACTCTTGCACCTTCCCTTTCATTCTCGTAGAGAGAGAACTGAGGCAGCAGGGGTGGAGACTCCCCCTTTGGTGTTCTTCTGTTTCTCTCTGGCCTCCCGGGGGGGTGGGGGGGGTGGGGGGGCGGGGGGTGTTGCTTTGGGCAGGTCTCTGGATTTGCAACAGTAGCAACCCAAGAAGCTGCATTTTGCAATCAAAAACTGTTTCAGAGTGAATTTTGCAACACCTGACCACAGAGCGAAGATGGAGCTGGTTGGTGTCTGGCCACCATTCTTCGGTGCTTGAGAGTCTGTTTTCTTTCTCTCCCCTATTGGAACAGGGACCCGAGACAGCAGCACCGACACCAGTGGCTTGGAGGCTGCAATGCTGACACCAGTTGGATCCACCTTTGCTGACAGAGCTGCTGCTACTGGAGAGATAAGAGGAGGGAAGGGCTGCTGCCATCCTTGTGTCTCTACATACGGTTGTCTGTGAAGGGTGCAATCTTGGGGGGACAGTTTGTGTCCTATTTTCCCTTTGTCTCTCAGAACATACAGTGGTCTTCAGAGGCCGTCATCTTGGGGCAGAGGTTGGTCTGTCATTTTGAGTTTCTCTTTGTTTCCAGGTAGTTCGTGAGATTTCATCAACTTTGTAACTAGTGACAATTACTCTTATTTTTTGCCTGTTGCTGTTTTGTTTTTTAGTAAACTTATTTTTTCACTTATATATACTCATGTTCACCTCTCCTTATTGGTGGAAAGAGATTGGTTAAAACTAAAGGGGAAGTAACTAATTTTGGAGTGTCTGCCACTTAAATTGTCTTAAACCAAGACTAGGCTTAACAGTCCCAGCTCTCTCAGACTTGCCTCATAGGAGAGAAGCTCCAGTCCCTTCATCATCTTCATAGCCCTTTTCTGGAGTCTCTCTGGTATGTCCATGTATCTTCTCTACTGAGGAGTCCAAAACTGGACACAGTACTCCAGGTGTAGCCTCACTAGTGCTGAGTAGAGGGCTCCTCTAACCTGCTGGCAATACTTTGTCTAATGCAGCTGAGGATACCATTAACCTTCTTTGTCTCAAGGGGACATTGTTGGCTCATGTCCAATTTGTTGTCCACCAGGACCCCCAAGTGCTTATCTGCAACGCTGTTTTTCAGCCAGACAGCCCTCAGCATATATTGGTGCATGGGATTGTTCCTCCCCAGGGTCAGGATTTGGCATTTCCCTTTTCTGAACTTCCTGAGGTTCTTGTCAGCCCATTTCTCCAGCCTGTCCAGGGCCCTCTGGATGGCAACATGACCCTCTAGTGTATTACCCATTCTTCCCAGTTTTGTGTCATCTGCAAGCTTGTTGAGGGTACACTCTGTCCCATCATCCAGACAAGTAATGAAAACATTAAACAGGATTGAACCCAGTAGTGACCCCTGGGGTACACCACTAATTACTGTCCTCCAACTAGACTTTGTGCCACTGATCCTCTGGGCCTGACCATTAGGTCAGTTTTCAATCCACCTTACTGTTGCCAGATGAAGAATTGTTTTGCACCTTGTGGGTTAATACAATGATCATTTTCCAAAATCATCAGGCTATGGAACTGCACAATCAAAAGTATGATAAACATCAACCAAGTAAAGTAATAAGAAACTATATTCCATTGATTTAAGGACTTGCAAATTAATGAACTAGGCCAGTTATGCCTACTTTTCTCCTCATTTGGAAAGTAACACCAGTTCATCGGGCGATCCGACATGACTGTGGGGTTTACAACCACCAGGGACCACCGAAGAGACCCCTGGGACAGAAGAACGCATGCATTGATGTTAATGACTTCAGGGAAATGATTATCATATGTATGTTTCTTCTGTGAAAAACCTATATACGTATGCAAAATATAGTATAGAAACAAGAGCTTTTTCTGTACTCAGCATGCAAGATAGGTGGAGCTATCCCCTTTGCATCCTGCATTGTAATAGAGTGCCTACTCCCTAATACTAAAATTATAGTGTTAGAGAGTTTATTTTCTTGCCATTTTCTGTAATAGTTTTTGCACCCCAGATGGGACCCTACTCCTGAATTTCAAGGGATCCAAGGTGTAAGAGCCTGAATGAGAGATGCAGGACTTCAGGTAGCTCTTCAAAATGCAGTTTATTGTATCCAAGATGTTACAACAGTCCAGGGTCGTGGGTGGCAGAGCCTGTGCCTACAGCTATCAGCTCCAGCTGTTGACAAGCCTGAAGACCCCTTAGTTTTGGTTACATTTCATTATATACTTTTCTTTGCTGAGCATCTTAATACAGAAGAGCTAATCTATACCTTTACTTTTACCTATAGCCAATCATAACTGCTATAATTACCATATTCATGTTACTATTCTCCACAAAAAGTGAGTATGTTACAGTTTAAGCTAGAAGTTGTTTTTCAGTTTTCTTGCAGTGGAAAATTCTGAGACCTTTTTTCTACGTGCAACATTGGCAGTCTTGTTTCCCTGTGGTATCTTTCTGCTTGATAAAAACATCTTTTTGTTTGTGGTCAGCTTATCCTTTGCTCTAAGTCATAAAACCTCTTTCCATCTTGACATAACCTTTGCCTTCTTAGTCATCCAGCAAAACTGTCTCAGCAATTGTCAATTTACACATCTATTATTCTTCTATATCAAAACTTGCTTTCATTTCTATTCCTTCTTCAGATTATACATTCAAAAATCTTTCTGCCAAGCATACATACCTGTGAGACTTTCTTGTTAAACTTTCATCCTTCCCAACCCCGAGGGATCACTGGACCTCCAGATGGCACCAAGGGATTCTCAGGGAGAACCTGCAATCCCCGGACGGAAGGAAATCAGAACAAGAATGCTGGTAAGATAAAGGCCCTCTTTAATTCAAAGGTGTTAATCTGCCTGTAAGGCACAGCAAAAGCTTAGTGGGGTTGGGTTTAAAGGTACCTAGGGTGGGAACAGGGAAGGGTTAGAGTCCCTTCTAGGATGGTAATTGGTTACAATGGGAAACAAAACATTGAAAGAGGTATCACAATTGTTACCACTGGGATGTATCTTGAAACACTGGAAGCAAATTGGGTGTGATCTCCTTACGTGAGAAAAACTTGTAAAATATTGTAATCATTGATGGCCACTTTACACATTGGAAGATCAAGAGAAACGGCCTAAGGATGGAACCTTACAATATAATACCATATTGCAATTAATGTTGTTTTATAGAAGGGAGAATAAGTGGGATGAAATTCCTTATGTCAACTTTTTCACCTTAAGAAATCACCCAGAATGGAAAAAGGAATGTGGGAGGACCCCCCAGTATCCATTAATTTTAGCACTTGAAAAGGAAAGGAAAAGCAAATGGTTGAAAAGATGCTGTTCTGCATCCAGCACAGGACAGAGGTCCTTAAAGTACAGGTGAGAGGAGAAGGAAGATTTAGAACTGATGGTTGCTTCTCAGCAAAGAATGGGGGTAAATGATGACCTATGAGTAGGTCATGGGAAAGGGGATTGGAATGGAGAGAACGTTTTGGAGGATCATAGAATTTTAATCCAATTGCAGGATACACTAGAAGGCAGCAAGGAGATGTTGGGGGATGACAGGGAATTTCTTATGGCTCCCCTCTGACAGGCAGTCAGCAATCATGGTCCAGTAACAGTAAAAACCCTGTTTTCAATAGTGGACTTAATGTCATGGAAGCAGGCAGTGGAAGATTATAAGGAAGACACGAAGAGAGATGCTAAGGTGTTCAAAACCATAATTAAGACTCAGAACCCTGACTGGAATGATATACAAGTGATGTTAGATATGTTGTTGGATAGCACAGAAAAAAAGATGGTGTTGACCACGGCCAGAAAGCAGGTGAAGGGGGCACATGCTAATGGAGACTTAGAAGGAACTGTAGATGAGATTTTTCCTTCAACAGACTCAAGGTGGGACCCTAATTTACCTGGGCCCCTGAGATCATTTAACAAGATATCAGAGATGGATATTGTTTGGTGTAAAGCATGCCATACTGAAAGCCATGAACTGGTCAAAACTGTATGAGGTAAAGGAGGACAGTACTTAATCCCCCTTGACTTTCATGGAACGATTGAAGGTGACTGCCAGAAAATACACTAATCTGTATCCTGAGAATCCAGAGGAAGCAGTACAGTTAGCAACTATCTTTATAGGGAAATAGGCCCCAGATATTAGAAAAAAACTCCAGAAATTGGAATAAGCAGAGTCAAGTGACTTAGAAAAGTTGTTAGAAGGTGCTTGGAAAGCATATCACAACAGGAATAAGGAAAAAGGAATATGACAGCCTAAAAGGGAAAATAAGACACAATGACCTACTTGCAACTGTAGAGGGAGCTAAGGGACCTCTAGAGGGAGCTAAGCGACCAGCTAGCTGGGGAGGGGGAAGAGGGGGAACAAGGGGAAGGAGAAGTTTCCTCGACAACGATTAGGGGAAGACCAGTGTGCACTTTGTAAGGAAAAAGGGCATTGAAAGTGGGAATGCTTCAGACTGGGAAGCTAGACCCTGCCTTACCAGTTGTTACATTAGAAAATGAAGATTGAAGGGAACTGGAAGGTTCTACCCCCAGCTGAACTGATGCCTAAAGATTTCAGCTTTTATACATTTTTCATATATTTGTAGCTTTGTAGACTTAATATGTGGTTATATAGCTCCTGGTTTTTTTCCTACCCTTTCTCTTAGGTTTTAGAGTAATTGTAGCAGTCAGAGGCCCTGCAAGGCCTCCATGGTGGTCACTAGCCTAAGGTAAAAAATGCAGAGTCATGATGAGTGGAACAGAGCTGCCTCTCTCCCGCACATCAGACCCCTGTTATCTCTCTGTAAGGCTATAGGTCGTATTCTCCTCGACCTCAGCCATAGGACAAATCCTGATCCCTCAATAGCCTATATAAACCCATACCATTGCCCAGTTCAGACAGAAGAGCTGTCACTGGAACCCTTTGCAGAAGCTGCCAATAAAGACATCTCCGCAGAACTCCACACAGCCTTCACCTCTCTCCTTCCCTGTGTCTGCTGAAGCACTTTGCGAGCACAGAGCTGAAATCACTAAGAGATGAAATCACTCCACAAGTGCTCGTAAGGTAGCCAGCGGCTCGGAGCTAGCCGAGGAGGGCCCAGGCAGGCTGCACCTCATCAGCACAGTGCTATCCGGGACACCTACGGCATCTGCTGCCCCGGGGGCCAGACGGACCCCCTGGGGACCACCAAGCCGTAATACGTGGCAGCCCAAACGGGAGAACGGACATCCTGGTACTCCTGAGAGCAGCATTCCTTCGGGGATCGTTACTGCCTCAGCCTGTCACGACCCTCTGAGGGTAACTTCTCTGTTATAGAATAAGCTATCTGAAAGAGGCGTCCAATGAACCTGAACATCACCATCTGGGACGAAAGTCCTCAGGAGTTGGACAGAGCAGACCACCCACCCAGCAGTTTCTGACCCAGTTTTGGCTGAAAAAAGTGTAAGTTTAAAACAGCCTTTCTGCGTGCTTGTACTTTGGGTCAACATTTTGGGTTTTTTTCTTTTTTTTCTCTTTTTTTACTGCTGAGGGGGGGCAAGGGAACTTACAGCAATGGGATCAAACTCTAGTAAATTAAAACAATCCCAGAAAAAGAGATATATATATTTACAAATCCTAGAAATCCTAAATGCTAACAACTTTTCTTTCTCTAAAGGCAATCTTTCAAAAACTAACTTGGAAAAAATTTATAATAAGGATCCTTTCTCAGTTTCCAGACGCTAACAGAAAAATGATTAATTCAGACTCCTTTTGGGACCTCTTTAGGGACAAGAATATATATTTTCCAGACCAAACAAGACTTTTCTGTTACTAAATTTCTGCCTCTCTTTCATTACATTGCAAAAGCAGTAGAAAAAGCTAACACAAGCAGCTTAACAGCAGCTGAGGAAATTCCAAACTTATCTCCTATAGCAGATCCTCCAAATGCTAACCTCTCAGATAACAGTCCTCTCTCTGTCGACTTCCTTTTTCCTGAGATGGGGAACAGGGGAACCGCGCTGCCCCCACCCACCCTTCCTGCACCCGCGGGGTCCGCGGAGCCCGCCTGTCCCTCCACCTCCCCCCATCCCTCCGCCCCCATTCCGGACGCGGCAAGCCAGAACTCAGGTCCTTCGGTTATGCAATGCACAGCACGGTGCTCGCACTGCACCCCCTCCTCACACTCGGGTATAGTTGCGTGGGTCGCGATCGGGTCCGCCCCGCCCTGCCCCAACGCCACCACGACTCTCCCCGCTGCCGTGACTCTCCCCACCCCCGTTACTACCCCTACCTGCCTGCCAACCGTGGTGCCAGCGGCAGCAGCACCGCCCCACCCCACCGCCTCCTCTCCCTCCCTTCTCCCCTGCCTGCATTCCGAAGTGATGCATCCACCCACCCACCCCCAATGCCCACCTAACGGCAACCCCCCACACACCGTCCAGTCTCCCACACCCCTGCAAAAAGTCACTACAACACGCCCAAAAAAGCATAGAGCACCTCCTGACCACACCTCATCAGAGGACAGTGAGTCTGAATCTGACACAGACTAAATTGATCCATGGGCTTTAATTAAAATGGAAGCGACTCAGGCAGGGGATTGGGAACTAGCTCAGAGAATTACTGCCTTCCCAGTAAATTATATAAAGGGGAAAAGAGGGGGGGCCACTACTAGAACAACGTGGGAACCTAACACAAATAAAGAATTGATGCAACTACGAAATATAGCCAAAGAACATGGTAGAAGTTCACATATTTTCAGAAACTTCCTTGAAGCACTTTTTTCGGCGCATATTCTGGTCCCTCATGACCTTAAAAACATTGCCAACTGCCTTCTTTCCCCGGCAGAATATATGCTATGGGAAAGACAGTGGAAAAGGCAATTAAAAACATTATCAGACACCTATGCTCAAGATGCAAATAAGCCAGATTTTACAGTCCAACAGCTGGCCGGAGAAGGGGATTTACAGAAACCCTCTGACCAAGCTAACACCTTACCTAAAGGAGCACTACAAGATTTGGCTATTGCAGCAAAAACCTCATTGCTTCTTACCCCAGATGACTCTATCCCTACACAACATTTCTCTAGTATTAAACAAGGAATAGATGAAAGTTTTATCAAGTTTGTAGAAAGACTTAAAGATGCTCTGGAAAAACAGACAGAGAGCACAGAAGCAAGAAAAGAATTATTGTGCAACCTTGCTTTATCAAATGCAAACAAACAATGTAAAACAATTCTGAGGGCCTTACCCTTGGATACAGAACCCACCATAGAGCAAATGGTGGAAAGCTGCACACGTCATCTGTCCACTGAAAGCACAGTGGCTCAAGCAGACTCTAAGGGTATTGCTGATGGAGTCTCTGGTGTGTATGCAGTAGTAACTTCTAAAGACCAGGACCGCTGCTATTACTGTGGGGAATTTGGACATTTCATGAAGGACTGTCCAGACAGGTCACCTACCCGAAACCCCCGTAACACCTACCAAAGACCCCAGAACCAGCAGTGATACCAACAGCTTTCAGGAAACTTCCAGCAGAGCGCGGCCAGGCCCCGCGCAAAGACAACAAATCAAAGGCCACCCAGGTCCAGTCACGCATCATCCCAGCAGATTCCAGGCCAAGTGGAGAAGATCCAACCCATGGAGAGACACAGATGGGAACACGGTGCCAGTTGGTAACTGCTTTATCCATTGACTTTAATAATAAGGATGTCTATCGTGTTCCCACAGGCAAGCATGGGCCAAAAGGTGGTCCTTTTAATATCTTAATTACAGGGGACACTCTCCATGGCCCAGAGGAAATCTTGGTCATTCCGGAGGTGCAAACAGTGCACCCAGGACAAGAAATCTCTGTTCAGCTGTGTTGCACGGACTTAGCATTTTTTCTTTCAAAGGGAACTCCTATCGCACAAGCCTTTCTACTCCCAAAGAATCACAGGGAACGGCTTCCTCTCAATCTGACAGTAATGTGGGCACAAGTTGTGGGACCAAGTAAGCCTACCATCGAGTGCGGTCTATCCTACAGAGGAGAAAAGTTCCACCTACCAGAAATGCTGGACACCGGTGTGGACGTGACCATCATCGCTCGCTCGGAATGGCCAGCACACTGGGGACTACAACCGGTAGCAGGAATGATTTCAGGGATCGGTGGAGCCACAGTGTCCATGCGAAGCAAGCACAACATCCTCATCGAAGGGCCGGAAGGCAAGCTGGCAACCATCCGCCCATTCGTGGTAAGAGCCCCCATCACCCTTTGGGGAAGGGATGTTCTATCCCAGTGGGGGGCCTCCCTACGTATTCCCAGTCAGGATTTCTGACTGGGGCCACTGAGGAGCGCGCACAACCAGATACACCTCGGCTCACCTGGAAATGCCAAGACCCAATCTGGACTCACCAGTGGCCCCTCTCTAAAGTAAAACTGCGCGTACTACAAGCCCTTGTGGAAGAACAGCTCGCCAAAGGTCACATTGTCGAGTATCTCCCCCAAGGACTAAAAGTCTCACCCACCATATGCCAGTGGTATGTCACTCACATCCTGTCTTCTGTTCGGAACCTATTTCCAGATGCAATCATCTACCACTATATGGATGATATCCTGGTCTGTGCTTCAGAAAAAAACTTACTTAGAAAAAGCAGTTAAAGGGACAATCCAAACCATAGAAAAAGCAGGGTTCGAGATCCGTGAGGACAAAATACAGTACACCAACCCATGGACTTATCTTGGATTCCTGATCCGAGAAAGGACAATCGTACCCCAGCAGCTTGCTATCCGAGACGACCCAAAAACCTTGAGAGACTTACACAGTCAGTGCGGATCCATCAACTGGGTATGCCCCTTGCTAGGAATTACAACAGAGGACCTCGTTCCCCTGTTCAACCTTCTTTGTGGCAACGAAGACCTAGACTCTCCACGCACACTGACAACAGAAGCCCGAGACACCATCGCCAAGGTCCAGGAAGCCCTGTCTTCACGCCAAGCCCATCGCTTCGAGCCCAAGCTGCCTTTCCAGTTTGTCATCCTCGGAAAAGCACCTTGGTTCTATGGACTGATCTTCCAATGGGATCTTCAACTCCGAGACCCTTTATTGATACTGGAATGGATCTTTACAAACAACCAACCTTCAAGGACAATTACCACCTTCCAGGAAATAATGGGACAGTTAATAAAAAAGGCCAGAACTTGCCTCTGCTCCCTTGCTGGGTGTGAGTTCACATGCATATATTTGCCACTAACCACGGGGGATCTCGAACATTTGCTCCACACCAATGAAAACCTCCAATTTGCCCTAGACAGCTATACAGGCCAAATTTCCATTCATATCCCAAAACACAAACTTTTTAATGCAGTCTTTAATCTGACCCCAAAATTAGTCCAAAGTAAAACACCTCTCAAAGCTCTAACAATCTTTATAGATGGCTCAGGGTCATCCCATAAATCTGTAATGACTTGGAAGGACCCTAAGACTCAAAATTGGGAGTCTGATATCCAAATAGTGGAGGGATCTCCACAGATTGCAGAATTAGCAGCAGTTGTCAGAGCCTTTGAGAAATTCAAAGACGAACCTTTTAATCTGGTCACAGATTCTGCATATGTTGCCGGTATAGCTATGAGAGCAGAACACGCTCTTCTCAAAGAGGTTTCCAATCCAAAGTTACGTCAATTAATTTCGGCATTAACACGTTTAATCTCTCAAAGAAAGAAACCTTACCATATAATGCATGTGAGGTCGCACACTGATCTCCCAGGTTTCATCACAGAAGGGAATAGGAAAGTGGATGCATTGGCCATGGCAATAGAAAATGCTAACGTTCCTGACATCGTTGCCCAGGCAAAGTTGTCACACGCATTCTACCATCAAAATGTACCTGCCTTTATTAGAATGTTCAAGCTTCCAAAAGATCAAGCAAAAGCTATTGTCGCCACATGCCCGAACTGTCAAAATTACCAGATACCCTCGATGGGGACAGGAGTCAACCCCCGAGGACTGAACAGCTGCCAGCTCTGGCAGACGGACGTAACTCACTTCACACCTTTTGGAAGGTCAAAATACGTGCATGTATCGGTCGACACGTTTTCAGGAGCAATATTTGCATCAGCTCATCCAGGAGAAACTACACAGCACACCATAAGGCACTCCCTCCTTGCATTCGCCACCCTGGGAGTACCAAAACAAATCAAAACAGACAATGGACTTGCCTATACCTCTCAAAAATTAAGAGAGTTCTTCAGTGAATGGGGAATAGAACACAAGAGAGGTATACCAGCAAATCCCACAGGACAATCAATTGTGGAAAGGACACATCAAACCCTCAAAAGAGTCCTCAATCAGCAGTGAAGAGAGACAAAAATCATATCTTCAGTTGAGAGACTTTGCAAGGCTCTCTACGTCATCAATTTCCTAAATGGTACAACATCAGAGCCTGACCTGCCAATACTTCGCCACTTTGCAAATACCACCCAAGCAAAGCTCACTGAGAAACCACCAGTGCTAGTGAAGGACCCAGAAGCACATCAAATTTCTGGGCCTTTCCAGTTGATTACTTGGGGTAGAGGGTATGCGTGTGTTCTACTACCATCGGGTCCAAGATGGTACCCAGGAAAAAACATAAAGCCATACCTAGGCAATGCAAACACTACTCCCACAAACAGCGACAAGAATTCTCCGGAGTCAAATACAAGACCTCCTCAAAATCAGACAAGTTCTGCCTGGAGACGAAGACGTCGCCGAATGTCCACATACAGAAGAAAAGACCATCCCATTACGCGACAGCAGACAAAACAGAAAGTGGAAAAACATTCTGCTGTAGCAGTTAAGCCATAAGCTAGAAACAGCCTGAACACAAATTGTTCTCTGAATGACATGTTATTAACTTTGTTTACCCTAAAAAACCCTGTTGCTTTCCCTTCCTAACTTGTTAACTCTTAGCAAAAACCTCTAACCTTATACCCACTCCCCCATCCTTAGCTTATAGAAAAAAAAAAAAAAAAAAAAAAAGGGGGGAGGGAAGGGAAGGAAAGGAACAAGGGAGAAAACCCTCTCCTACCACCATAAAGATAACAAATGTTGCTTATATTCCCTATCAGAAGCCCCATCCTTATCCAAAGATGAAAATTATCTCCATCGGTGCTGTCCTCACCACTGACTGGATGTTCTTCAACACACAGTATGCCTGCGGTTGGATTAGCCCACAGCCTAGCCACAATGTTTGGGTAACCTTAGCGAAAACATTAAAACAGGATAACATGTGCTTATCCATGGGAAGCATTGATAACACACTTTCCACAAGTTTAGTAGGGATTCCATTCGTAGCAGACGATTGGCCCGCCTACAATTCAGAGCTTCTCCGCACCACAGGTAAGAGACCCAACATGGTAGATAGTTGGGACGAGTGGACAAAAATGTTGCCCAATGCTCAAGAGGAACCCCAAGAATTGGACCTGTTGAGGCCCTCCAAGGCAACATACTGTGTCAAATTTTACTTTAGACGTCCAAAGAGCCATTAACCAGAAATTGACCAGAATAAAAACACATACAGAAAGGACGTATCACCCATTAATAAAGCCTATAACTATCCGGATTGGTGCAATTACACCGCTCGGGTGATCTCTATATCCTCTCTCCACCACAAAGTATTACCCAAGGGAACATTTCTCATCTGTGGTGACAGAGTATGGACTGGGATCCCCTCTCATCTCCAGGGAGGTCCCTGCAGCCTTGGAAAGTTTTCCACCCTCACTCCAAATATTACCTTGTTACATAACTGGAAAAAAGAAAGAGAATTAAAACACCACAAAAGATCCTACACAGAATTTGATGAAAATTGCAATCCAAAATTATACGATTGGAACAAACCAGAAAAGACTGCTGTCTCCCTATTCCTACCCTGGGTAGCTGCAGCTAAAGATCGTGGTGAAATAAATCACTTCGGGTGCTGGCTCAGCAAGCAAGCCAATGCTACCTCTGCCGCCCTAAGCGATCTTTTAAAGGAAGAAGACACCATGAGACATGCATCACTTCAATACTGAGCAGCGATCAACTTCCCACTGCTAGCCCACGGACATGGCTGCGAAGACTTTGAAGGGATGTGTTGTTTCAACCTCTCTTTACGCTCGGAGTCCATCCACGCAAACATCCAGAAACTGAAGGAACTTGTGAAGGACTTAAAAGTAGAAAGCAACCCAGACTGCGTCAATGACCTTTTCGGTCAATGGGTAGCTGCAGCTAAAGATCTTGGTGAAATAAATCACATTGTTATGTGTATTTTGAATAATTCATGCATGTAGCAGTCCAAGGACCTGAAAGGCCTCCATGGCGGCCACTAGCCTAAGGTAAGAAATGCAGAGTCATGATGAGTGGACCAGAGCTGCCCCTCTTCTGCACATCTTGTCGCTTTCTCTCTCCGACTCCTTTGTTTCTGCCCGGCTCCATTTTCCTGGGGCACTGGCCAGGCGCTTCCAGGAGCAGTCGGAGAGAAGCAACAAACACCTTTGGGGTTCGTTTGATACAGACAGAGCTATTTTGAGAGCACGTCCATGACTGAGATAAAGAGACTCAAGAGATTGGACACTTGTTTTGCAGTCCAAAGTAGGTTGCATTTGCTCGAATGCCGCATGTAGAAGTGACCCTGGTCTGGGGTTGGGTTACAGCTTTTTATAGGGGAAAATAAGAGATAAGGTAAAACCAATAAAACAATGCCTAGTATGAATACATTACAGGTGAAATCCAATGGGAATAGATTCAGGGGGAAGGGTAAATACACGTAAAAATACGGAATAGAAACTCCAACCTCATATTTACGAAACAGAAACTTCAATTTTAAATTCACAAAGCTTTCTGCTCCTTCTGCGTAGCCACACGCCACCACACCTCAGACCCCTGTTATCTCTCTGTAAGGCTATAGGTCGTATTCTTCTTGACCCTAGCCATTGGACAATTTCCAATCTCCCAGTAGCCTACTTAAACCCTCACCTCTGCCCAGTTCAGTTGAAGGGCTGTCACTGGAACCCTTTGCAGAAGCTGCCAATAAAGACATCTCCGCAGAACTCCACACAGCCTTCACCTCTCTCCATCCCTGCATCTGCCGAGGCACTTTGTGAGCACAGAGCTGAAATCGCTAAGAGCTGAACTCATGAGAGCTGAAATCGCTAAGAGCTGAACTCATGAGAGCTGAAATCACTCCAAAAGTGCTCGCTAAAGTTGCCTGCAGCTGGGAGCTAGCCTCGGGAATCCAGGCTGCCATACATGCATATGAGAAATAGATGTATGAAATATGTTATATTACAAATAGTCCTGTAAGTTCTCTTAAGCACTCACGCTGGGGAGGGGAAGGTCGCTTCACAGTATTTTGAAACTGCAGCTGGCAGCAGGGAGAAAAGGACCTAATTTACAAGCAAATAAACGTGGCTCGCAAGGAGATGGGTGCTTCTCCAAGGTGATCAGAGGAACACCCAGATGATGAATACTTGATAAATATCTCAGATTGAGATAGCCAGCGCCATCAGGAAGATGCTTCTCAATGCCGAGTTCCAGTTTACTCCACGATCAACATACATGTCTTCCCAGACGCATTTTTTTCAGCTCAACGCAGAGAAAAGAAACTACATGAATATGTGAACTGCTGAAAAGAAGAAAAGAAACCCTGCCTTAGGCAGAATAGACAGTATAAGAACTGCTCCGACCAAACCGTTGGGGTGAACATAGGAGACTCTATGCTGTAGAGGTCGGACATGTGTCTCACCCAGCGCCGATCCCCGGGCTCAGCACTGACCTTTTGATTGCAGCTATCTCGGACCGAATCTCAGTTCCAAAATAAAAAATCTATTTTTATTAATTATTAAATTTGGCTTGATCATTTTTTTTACCTGTAACAATCTTGGTGGCCCCGATGTGATCTGATTTAGGGGTCCAGGGACTCCCCCTCCTTAGTCCGGGCGGCGCCCCGCCTATTTCGGCAGTTGGACAAGATTGGGAGGCCTCGTGGAACCAATCAGATCCCGAACTGAAAGCCAAAGCCATAATCAAAAAGGGGATAAAACAGGCCCAGAGCTCTCGGGAACTCAGAATGGAACTTCCGAAGCCACTGCAAATATTTTTCACTCTTAAAAATCTACGTGCATGAAGAATCCACATGGGAAAAAAGACCGTAAGTATCGCGTGGTTGAGTGAGGGATGATTGAGCGTGTGTATGAGATGTGATACTGTCACAGAGCAAGTGTGAACCCCAGGATTGCAGTTCCAGTCTTCCGTGAGGGAAGTGGTCGGTCATGGGGGTAGCGCACGAAACTCATTTTACGCGTAAAGCCTGTAACTTGGGGAGTTCAGGGGTTCAATCACGGGCGGGATTGAACAGGGAAGACATGTTCTCGGGTATTTGAGGACTGGTAAACCTCTTCGATCCAGGACTTGGTAAGTCTGGGAAGAAAAAAACCCACAGATCAGTTCACTGTGCGACTAGTAGGCTGGTAATATTGAATAGGAAAGGGAAGAATTGGGTCATAAACATGGTATCGGTTACAATTTCTTTGAGAATTTCCTTCTGGGACTTGGCACAGAGTTAAGGTAAGAGAATTTTAGGAAATGGGACAGAGGAAGAGTAAGATTCAGGGAAAAACCCAGGGTAAACCTGAAAAAGGGCAAAGGAACTGTTTGCCCAAAATCCCAAGGGACAGCACATTGGGATGGATGTTAGAGCATTGGGAAGATTGCCCCGAAAGATGGAGGAGCTCTAAGAAGAAAATGATTCGTTATTGCATAGAAATATGGGAAAACAGAGAACTGGAAAAATATCTAATCTGGCCTATGTTTGGCACTTTCGACAAGAGGACTTGTCAAGCTTTACATGACTATGTGCTTGAGGAGAATGGGCCGGTTAGCAAAGAGTGGGACTAGGCCAGGTTATGGGAATATGCTGGTACGAGGCTATTCCCAGTTTTAACATATAAAAACACAAGGAACCAGGGCAGAACATGGGAGTCTTTAGATAACCTCCCGCCCCCATATCAGATTCCCCAACTTCAACCTCAGGCTCTGGCTCCTTTGCCTGCACTTGCAGGCTCCCAGCATCAATCCGTGCAGGCACAAGCACCGCCACTTTCGATACAGCCTTCAGAAGCCTTGTTCTTAAAGGGGCAGGCTTTGGCGATGCCGCACCCACAAGATCATTCCCAGCCCTCACCTCCACCGCAACAGGCAGAAAACACAAAGCACACACTTCCCACCGGGGAGACCGGTTCTCCCCCAGCCAGCAGAACACGGTGCAAAACGCAGAAGGTAAGTAATGATGATAGTGAGGATGAGGAAGGGAGGCATAACGTCTTACCGCTAAGGGAGGTACTGACTGCTCCTGGGGTCATCGGGTACGTAAACTTGCTGATTAATTCTGGGGACGTAAGAGCCTTCAAGAAGGAAATGGGAAACATGATGGACGATCCATTGGGGGTAGCAGAGAGGCTGGATGAGTTCTTGGGAAATAGCATATATTCATACAACGATATTAGTGCTATACTGAGGTCATTGTTCACCGCTGAGGAACGGGACATGATAAGGCAAGCTGCGATATGGGATTAGGAGCATAGGAACCCCCAGGGAGGGAGGCGCGACCAGAAATGACCTGATCAGAGACCGTCGTGAAACGCACAGACAGAGGAAGACAGACATAAGATGATAGGATTGAGAAACATGGTAATACAAGGTATCCAAGGGGCAGTGCCAAAGGGACAGAATATTAGTAAGGCATTAGGGGAATGCCAGAGGAAGGATGAAACACCCACGTAATGGTTAGAAAGGCTGAGAAAAAGCCTCCAAATGTATTCCAGGACAGATCCCGACTCCCCCGTGGTGGGAATTTTATTAAAAACCCAATTTGTTGCAAAATCATGGGAGGACATATGTAGAAAATTAGAGAAAATAGAAAATTAGCAAGAGAAAAATTTACAAGAACTACTCAGGGAGGCACAGAAGGAGGGAGGACAAAAGACAAAAAACACAAGCAAAGGTGCTGGTGGTGGAAGTCAGGGAAGCTCAGAAACAGGACTGGGCACCAAACCCTGGAAAACCAGTGCAAGGACAGAGACCTCAGGTGAGACAGAACCCCTCTCAGAGAAAGAACCCAAACAAGCAGATAAGTGGCCCCTAGTGCTTTTACTGCAAACAGAGGGGGCACTTTAAGAGGGAATGCAAAAAGAGAATGAAAGTCGAAAGGATCTTCCAGGAGGATTATAGGTGTCAGGGGCTTTTTAATTTGGGGTCCAGAACATCCGGAGACCCCTTGATAAAATTAAAAATAGGACCCGAAAAACAAGAACTTACATTCCTGGTCGATTCAGGGGCGGAGTGGAGCACTGTTCAGTCATTACCACCTGGGTGCACTAAAAGTAAGGATTCCATGGTGGTCATCAGGGCAAAGGGGGAACCTTTCAAGGTACCAGTTCTAAAAGATGTAGAAATAGAGTCAGAAAATAAGTCCTGCTTAGGCAATATGCTGCTAGTTGAAGAAGCAGATTATAATTTACTGGGAAGAGATTTGATGGTAGTCCTAGTTTGATTGCACAGGATTCCCAGCTTATGGTAAGTTTATATAAACTAACCACTGAGGATGAGGGCAAGATAAATCCTAAAGTCTGACATACTCAAGAGGAGTCTAGAAGGCTAAAAATGGAGCAAAGCCACATTGAAATTAAGAGACCAGAGGATCCTATTAGGATTAAGCAGTACCCCATACCCATGGAAGGTAGGAAAGGATTAAAACCTGTAATAGAGGACCTAATAAGAAAAGGCATGCTGGAGCCTTGCATGTCGAGGCATAACACACCTATCTTAGCAGTACGGAAAACGGATGGTAGTTACAGGTTAGTGCAAGATTTGAGAGCGGTGAACCAGAAGACTAAATTTGAGAAGGCCCTTTTCTTGTCCTCTTGACTACAGACACAGCAATTTGAACAGCGGAAAAAGGTTGGACACACACATCTCGGGTGAAAAGGATCAAACACCAGGAAGAAACCCCTGAGTAGAAAGTCATCTCTCCCCCTAGAGACCAAAAGATAACCTTGTGTCAGCCAAGTAAATGACCGAAAGAGACCAGATAAAGTGCACAAAGCCTGATTGCGAATGTGACCCTTTTGTGAATTTTCAATGTGAATACTGTAACAAGGTTTGGGTTACGCATTGTAGAAGGGGATATTGGCTGAAGGGCTTCCCGTGAAATGGAAAAGGTAAACCCCCTGAGGAGTCAGGGTGTTAGTGATAGTCCAGTTAAATGGTGGCTTGCTCCTCCTGCTCCTGGAGTGACAGATGAAATGCTACTGAAGCGATGTTCTAGTAGAAGGGTTTAGTTTTCTCTGAAGGTCTGGTGATAGAGTAGATGGGCCTGGTCTTCCTCTGGGAATCCAGTGAATAGGCTGCCTTGCTGTCTCAAGAAATGCTGATTTTATGCAGGTAGGGATGCTTGGCTCCTCCCTCTGGGTGGAGCATCTTACAATGGGATGATGTAACTTTCTCAGTCATGCAGTGAGCCATTCAATGGCACATTAACAGAAGATATCTCCCCGGAGGGAGACATTGTTCTTGGAAAAGATAACTGCCTAACAGATGGCAAATAGAATATATGCTTATCTTACAAGCCAGGACAGCCAGAAAGTACAAAATTTAGATAGAAAGCTCCAAATGGTGTATATTAGATTTGCGGGAAAAAGGCATACAGCGAACTACCTCGGAAATGGAAAAGGTCATGCACTGTAAGACTGATAAGACCTTTTTTCTTCACACTACCCCAGTCAGAACGCAGCTCATTAGGAGCACCCTTGTATGAAATTTTAAGTAGAAAGAAAAGGGAAGTGAAGAAGAAATTCCCTATTTTTGGTGGGGGTCAGACATGGAGTGAAGGGGAATGGTCTGCGGAGAAGATAATAGAATATTATAGCCCTGCAACGTGGGCCCAAGATGGGAGCTGGGGGTATAGAACCCCGATCTACCTGTTAAATCGGTTAATAAGACTCCAGACAGTAGTAAAAATCACCTTGAACCACACTTCAGATGCCCTAGAACTGTTATTGAAACAAACATTCCCAAATGAGGGCCTTTGTATATCAGAACCAGATAGCACTAGATTATCTGTTAGCCGAAGAACGGGGAGTCTGTGGGAAGTTCAATGAATCAGAATGTTGTATAGAAATAAATGATTACAGAAAGACCATCAGAGGTCTGATGGCCAAAATTAAAAGGGTAGCACATGTTCCAGTCCAGAAATGGAATTCCATCCTCCATGCATCCTGGTGGGACCATTTTTTTGATGGAGTTTAGTGGAAGAAAGCAATATTGTTTATATTATGTCCGGTAGCTGGGGTCATATTCTTACCCTGCTTGATACTATGTTTTATCAGACTAATACACTCTGTGGTACAAGGCATGCAGATAGCAGCCATGCCTATGGACCCCCAATGTGCTACCAGAAAATCAAGTCAGGTATCTAAAATAATGAAATTGGAAGAAGAAAAACTAAACAGTAAGGCAGCAAATGCCCTAGCAAAATTTGAAGAGCAAATAAAAGAAGACAAGATTCTGTATAAGATGTATCAAAAAATACCACAGGAAGAGTGGGATAAAGGTACAGAATCTAGGGAGCACTAAGAGTTCTTAGGAGCACTAAATAGGTAGAGCATGGAATAGTTACACAGGTTCAAGGGGAAATTCATGGGTAGCTAAAACAAAAAGGTGAAGTTTGTTAGGGTAAAAGCATGAATTAATGTGTTTATGTAGAAGGGGAGGGATTGCTATGTGTATTTTGAATAATTTGTGCATATGAAAAATAGATGTATGAAATATGTTATATTAGAAATAGTCCTTTAAGTTCTCTTAAGCACTCACGCTGGGGAGGGGAAGGTCCCTTCACAGTATTTCGAAACCGCAGCTGGCAGCAGGGAGAAAAGGACCTAATTTGAAAGCAAATAAACGTGGCTCGCAAGGAGATGGGTGCTTCTCGCTCAGAGGTGGGTGCTTCTCCAAGATGATCAGAGGAACACCCAGACAATGGATACTCGATAAATATCTCAGATTGAGACAGCCAGCGCCATCAGGAAGATGCATCTCAGTGCCGAGTTCCAGTAACTTCACGATCAACATACATCTCTTCCTGGACATGTTTTGTTCAGCTCGATGCAGAGAAAAGAAACTACATGAATATGTGAACTGTTGAAAAGAAGAAAAGAAACCCTGCCTTAGGCAGAATAGACAGTATGAGAACTGCTCAGACCGGACAGTCGGGGTGAACATAGGAGACCCTCTGCTGTAAAGGTCGGACCTGTGTCTCACCCAGCGCCGATCCCCGGGCTCGACACTGACCTTTAGATTGCAGCTATCTCGGACCGAATCTTAGTCGCAAAATAAAAAATCTATTTTTATTAATTATTAAGTTCGGCTTTATAATTTTTTTTACCTATAACAACATTAATAAAAAAGGCTTATCTCCTTAAGTAAACTGAAAAAAAACTATTTTAAAAGGATTAAACTAACTAGAAATTTAAAATTTTATTTCTTTATGTTATAAATGAGTCAGTCAATTTAATAATTAAAGGAATTTATTACAACAAATCAAAGTAAAATTGGAAAAGCCACAAGCAAATTAGCACTGAGCCAGGCGATTGTTGCTGGGTGAACTGGGTCCGGACTATGCAGCTCTGTACCCCTTGCAGTTCACAAGGTACTGATTTCACAGGGTCTTTTTTATACTGTTTCCAGACTTAGCAGGATTCTGGGGGGGGGGGGGGTCCTCCTGTTTCCTTTTGTCCTTTTTCACATATTAATGCATGTTCTTTTCTTGTGGTGCTTCTAAACAGAGGTTTTCCCGGAATACTCTGCTGAAATCCTGTTAGACGGTAATCCCCTCAAATATCTTGTTCTGGCAACAAATATTCATCTTATCCTTCAATGCATATCTTCTAGACAGAATAATCTTTCAGAATAACCATCTTTTGAGACAGGAATTAATCCTGTGTATATTGCTCTTTCCTATCACTTGGTTCCATTTAGAAGGATACTGTATTTTTTAGTCCTGAGCACGAATTTATTCTAAATCATATATTACATTTGCATTATCAGTAAATAATCACAAAAACCACTACACGGAATCAAGGCATTACTTTATTCTGTCCAGGATGATGGTCCGGCTAGGAAATTATCTCATCCACACATAGCTTGGGTGTGCAGCAAGAACAATTCCATGACACACGGCCTTTACTAAATTTTTCAGAACTTTTATACAGTCAAAACTCATAGAAATTTATTGCATCAGTGTTCATTGGTCCCAGGTTTCGTAGTTCGTAGTGTTTGGTCTTCTATTGGATCTATATTTCTTCACTTCTGATGTTAATTAGATCTTCATTCCTTGATTTTCTTATCAGTCTTTTCGGGAGGACATGTCTCCAACTCTGCCAGAGGCAGAGTCTGGGGGAGATGTTCGTAGATGGCCACTGATGTTTTGTTGATGGCCTTTTATCTTTCTGTGTATCTTTGGGCTACTCCTAGTCTGTTGGTATGTTAAGTTCATCAGGTCTTACCTAGACAAACAATGCCCGGGAAAAAAGCTTCAGTTTTCTTCCCCCAGGGCGAAGGTGAACAAACATGGCTAAAGTTATACAAAAATTTTTAAACAGGTATGTTTTCCAGCATCTGCATAATCTGGCTCTCTATCCCATGTGTACGTGTGCTGCAAGGACTAAGTGCCAGCTGCCAGTGAGACCTGCGTGTGAGGAATTTGGTGCTAGCTACTGGAGTGTGAGAAACGACTGCTCACTTTAAAATTTTAAAGGTTTATTAAACCTTAACAAATACAATGAAGGACTGAATAAAGAAAAAGGGCAGTGCTGGGAGCATGGCCGACTGCCAGAGGCTCATCTGCGAAATGGCTGCTCCACCTTTTATATCCCTGGTGTTGCATCAGTTAACCCTGGTCCCTCCTAAAGTCTGCCAGCCAACTTTTCTTTGCTGTCCATTGGTGGACACTTTCTTGAAACTTGATTGGAAGTGAGGTGTTGTCATGCCACACCTCCCCAGCAACAAGTTTTCCTCATTCCCAACTGCCCCATGCAAGGGGCACATGTACATGGCCTCCTTCCACATGTCCTTGACAACCAAAGCTGTCCGATGGCAACAATACAGAGGGGGAGAAAGGGGACTAAGGTGAGAACAGAGGGTGTCCAAACAACAAACTACAACAACATAACCATACATCACCAAAACTTCTCTCATCATACGCACAATATTTATCTCTTAATTGTGAGATATTACGGCTTGGTGGTCCCTGGGGGTCCGTCTGGCCCCCGGGGCAGCAGCTGCCGTAGGTGTCCCGGATAGCACTGTGCTGATGAGGCGCAGCCTGTCAGGGCTCCTCGGCTAGCTCCGAGCCGCTGGCTACTTTGCGTGCACTTGTGGAGTGATTTCAGCTCTTAGTAATTTCAGCTCTGTGCTCGCAAAGTGCCTCAGCAGACGCAGGGAAGGGGAGAGGTGAAGGCTGTGTGGAGTTCTGCGGAGATGTCTTTATTGGCAGCTTCTGCAAAGGGTTCCAATGACAGCTCTTCTGTCTGAACTGGGCAATGATATGGGTTTATATAGGCTATTGAGGGATCAGGATTTGTCCTATGGCTGAGGTCGAGGAGAATACGACCTATAGCCTTACAGAGAGATAACAGGGGTCTGATGTGCGGAAGAGGGGCAGCTCTGTTCCACTCATCATGACTCTGCATTTCTTATCTTAGGCTAGTGACCACCATGGAGGTCTTGCAGGGCCTCTGACTGCTACAGCGAGAGCCAATCATCACATTGCCCTTTTATAACAAACCCCCCTTTTCCTTTTTTATAAGTCATTTGGCTCAAACAATTAATTCTCATTTTCAGTCTTGGCGATCCACTCATGCTTGTCGTAAGTCAAATTTAATTTTTGAATGAGTCATCATAGCATCTGCTAATGTGGGTGAGGACAGAAAAAAAGACCTTGGGTTTTAAGCAAAATGATTGGTGGTGTTTGTGACATTAATTGGTTTGAGCAGACAAAAGGGAGTAACAGAGGTCCAGTATGGCTTTTACCCCCACCTACCATGCATATGGAGCTGCTACCCACAGCAGATATATATGATCTTCTTGTTGGAGAGTACAGAGGCCAGCCCAGTCTTGCCCTCTACTTCTTTGTCACTTTCCTTTTTGCTACTTCCCAATTTAATCTTCTATTATGGCCTTTTTATTGTCTCTCAGGCCCTTCCCATTCAACAGACACTAGGAGTTCCCATCCACAAAGAAAGATAGAAATCACATGCTATTGCCAGTACATTAGAACCCCCTGACCAATACAGTCCTGCTCGGAGCAAAAGTGTGCCTCCCCCAGAGTGATATTGGAGGTTTCTTAGAACTTGTCTAGATGGTATTTCCCAGTTGTCTGTGATCTTTGGAACATTCCTTGCATCATTTGGGTCATCTCAGTTTTTTACCTCCCAGTCCTCATTTAAGAGTCAGTTTCGTATCACTTGGTCCAGATGTTATGGTCCATTCCTTAGGTTCTTCCACAGGTCCTTTGACTCTGTTGGCACGGGTCCACTCTCGTTCAGTGGTTATGACGGCTGTCTAGGTTGTTATCAGTACTTGAAAGGGACCCTCCCATTGTGGAATTAATGGTTGTTCATACCAGGATTTAATCAACACCCAATCCCCAGGTTCTATGTGATGTATTTTGAAATCTAGAAGGGCAGTTTGGGGAATCATCCTTTTATACCTTTAAACATGATTAAACTTCATGGAAATCACAGCACACAACCTTACATAAATCTTTTGGCAAACTTAAATGCGGAGACAAATTCCTCTCCAGGATGGGTGGAACATTGTGGCACAGTTTTCTTCACCTTTTGTCCTTCTCATACCACCCAATTAGGTAATCATGCCTACAATTAGTTAAAACATGTCACCATAAGTTTTACTCACTTCCCCAACTCTCTTCTCCACACACCCTAAGATAGGTCCTGTATTCATGCGGGCAACACAAAGCCACACAGAATCCTGTAGCATTTAGTCTGAAATGTTTTTTGGGGACTATGTATTGGTTGTTTCCCTTTGGTGAGGTTCAGAGGAGGGACAGTGGGATGATCCTTTTCCTTTGATGGTCTCAGAAGCAACCAATTGTGTCCTTCACCTCACCCTCTGCAGAGCTCTGCTTACCATCATTTATCTTTAATGAAGAAAAAGCTAATAAAAAGGCAACCTAGAAAGTCCCTTCCTTGGGCAAATAACACATAGAGAATCTGTGCTGGAAAGAGAATATTTGCAGTGGACAGTGAGTTAATTCTCTGTACAAACAAGAAAGGCCAGGCCAGTCCTGATATGAGATGAGTCACATCTACTGCCTGCTACCCCCCCCAGGCAATATTTAACTGTTCAGCCTCACAGACCCATGTTCCAGCACTCCCAGTGGGGTCAGAAGAGCCACCTTGGAACAAAGTTCATTTGAAATCACTGTATCAAATCCTACAGCTTTTCTGTGTTTTTAAGGGCTATTGAGGGCTCAGGGAATGGTAATATCTGCCATGCATGGAAAAATAGCCATGTTTTTTGATACACAAGCTCTCCTCTTAACCTGAAAGGGAAACAGCACCTTTTACTGTTAAATTTGGGAGGAGAATAACTGTTCTGTGTTACACTTGATATGGTAAGAAGTTAAATTATCTGAGGAAAAACATCACTGGTATCTGTACAGCAAAAATTAGTGTTCACAGAGAAAAAAGTGTTAATCTTCTATGGGGAAAAGCAGAGCCAAGTGATTCATCATCTTTAGGAAAGGTAGGAGGTGGCAAAAGAAGGAGGAAAATTAATCACACCCCAAGCCAGTGTTTTTCCCCAATCTAGGATTTTCCCCCTTGAGATTCAGGACTGAGAGGCAAGAGCTAGAAGGGTTATTCAGTGAGAAATCCCTTCTCTCTGATCTGTCCCTTACAGGGGTTGTTCTTTACGTGCTGGTTTCTTTCTCTTATGGCAGCACCCCAATTCCTAATTGTACTTCCAAGTCCCTCCCAAGGAGATTATAACCCACCTCTGGTACTTATAATAATATGTCTCCCATTTCGGTTTTATGACTCCCCTCAAAGGTTACTTGTTTAATAATAGGTGCTTGAAAGCCTTCCTCTTTTGCTCCCACTCCTTGCAAATTCTCGGCTCTTCTGTCAACCAAAACCTCAAATTCTTCTCCTTGGAGACTTAGTCACAGGGTCATCAAGGGCTCACAATGATATTTTGTCCCCAAAAGATAGAGCCTCTGACACCCTTAGTCTTCTGTTTCCCCTTTTTGTACTTCCTTAAACGCCTCTAAATCTTTTCTACTCTGAGGACAACCCTTCATAGATGTCCCTTTCTTCTACAATAAAAACATATGGGACTTTGATCTTGGTCTTTTGTTCTCACTCCACCCTGTCTGTTACTGTTCTTGAACATCCTTTGTTGACCTCCCCCCTATCCTGTTGAGAAGTCCTACTTCTGACAGATTGATTCCCTTCTCTTACAGCTGATACCATAACTTTGGCTTTTGTCTTTACCTTCTCCTCTTCTCTTCTAACATAGACCTTTTCAGCCTCTCTCAGTAGTTCATTTAACCTTTGTTCCTGCCAATCCTCAAGCTTTTGTAACTTTCTCCAGATACCTGGCCAGGCATGTGTGACAAAGTTGACCCTTAATAGTGTCTGACCAGCCACTGTCTCCGGGGCTATGCCAGAGTATTGCTTCATATTCTTTCCAGTCATTACATGGAGGTTTCTTCTTTCCCTTGTTTACTAAAAGCTTTCGTGGATCAGCTTCCTTCACCCCTTGGGGATTCCTTACTGTCGCCTTCTGATGAGAAGGCGGGCAACCTGGTTTCAAGACACAGCACGGCAACCCGGCCTCGCCCGGGTCACTCGGGCCACAGACATGCACAGACACCAATGTGGTGGATGGTCAAATGGCGTTTATTATCTTATCTCATGGGGTTAAATAGTCAAGGGGGTTTCACTACGTCAGAAGGGGATGGTGGGTCTGGCTGGGGTTAGTAAGGAGTGGAAAACTACTGAGTTTAGGAGGGGCTGCATGCTTTAGGGGTAATTGATTAACTATAGCAGGAAGAAGGGGGGAAGGGTCTAGCTTTCCGTCACATCCCGAGATCTTCCGTTCGCCTGTCCCTATCTACCACATCTCCCCCCGCCCTTTTTTACTAATGAATGAGGTAGTTATAAACATAGGCACTAAGGTGAGGTATAAAGTTGTAATGTGATAAGGGAAAAGGGTTTTTTGGTAAACCCGAGTAATCTTCGCAAGGGAAGTTTAGAGAACCTCTGCGACTGGCAGTGTCCTCGGTTTTTGGTTCACAGCATTTGTTGCCGGCCTATGAACAGGATGTTGGCCCGTTCTAGGCGAGCTTGAACAAATGAGACCAGCCTGTTTAGCAGGCAAGGTCCGAATGTGAAGGTTAAAAGCAGTATCGCTAGCGGACCTACTAGGGTGGAAATTAGAGTGGTGAGCCATGGTGATTGATTGAACCAGGACTCGAACCAGCTCTGTTGGGTTTCCCTGTCTTTCTTTCTTTGAGCCAGTCTATCTCGGAGTTCTGCCATGGAGTCTTTAACGACTCCTGTGTGGTCCGCGTAGAAGCAGCATTCCTCCTTCAAGGCGGCACACAGACCTCCTTGCTGCATGAACAAGAGGTCCAGTCCCCGCCTGTTCTGTAAGACCACTTCCGAAAGCGAGGAAACTGATTTCTCTAGAAAGGAGATGGATTTCTCGATCCTCTGCAGGTCCTCATCGATGGTCATTTGCAGCTGAGCAAGCCCTTGGTGTCGGGTCGCGAGGGCCGAGACACCTGTGGCTGTGCCAGCTGCTCCCAGGCCGAGCAGCATTGCGATAGTCACTCCCGTTATTATTTCTCTTTTGTGGAGTCGGCCGGGCTCCTCGAACATGTGGTACACCTCCTCGTCTGAGTGGTACAGGACCCTAGGAACAATTAGAACTTGGACACAGAAATCGGTAGCGTCATTGAATTTGGCAAGGAACACGCAAGGACTTACCCCAGATTTCTGACAAACCCACATCCCAGATGCGGATGGGACCGCCCACTTGTTGATCTTTCTGTTGGGCTTGACGACTTCGGTGCAGAGGTTGCCTTTCTGCTTCGCCAAGGCTGCACTGCCAAAGCATTTGCCCCGGCCTGTGACTTGACTCAGGGTGATTCCCCTACGGGGGGTGTCCCATCTGCACTGGTGAGGGGCTTCGGCTGTGGAGTAACTGAAAGGGGTGTCTAGAGCGACTCCTTCGTAGAAAGGAGGTTTAACATCGTAGCAAAGCCAGCAAGAATTGGTTAGGTTCGGGTTGGACTCGTTCAAGGATAGAAAGGTAGCCTCTAGCATGCGGAAGATTGGGTCTGAGTCCGACTCGGCTAAGCGGCCTATTTGGAAGGCATCTGCATGGCCGGTCGGGATATCAGTGGCCTTTGTGGGTAGTGATTGGGATGGGTAATGTTTCCCCCTTTTAGCACGTCCTTAATAACCATATTGGGTCCTACCGGTCGGGGTGCCGGTGGTTGGAGCCTGATAATTCGCACGTTCACCCACTCTTTTGGCGCCTTGAGGACTACCGTCCATGTTCTGCCTGTGGCCCAACTAGGGTGTTCTGGCTGTAGGACCGTCATGTTATAGTCTGTGCACTTCCGATATTTGGGTTGTGTATGATAGTTGTCATAGACCCCTCCCTTGAAGGCGGGCTTTTTACAGCCGGTAGGTGCCCAGGTGAACTGCAAGAATCTATCGGGCTCTTGTGGTTCCCACCCTTCTCCCGATGGTCTGGCATCTGTGACAATGGTTTCACAGCCCCAGTGCCCGCAATATCCCCACCCCGGGTAGTTACAGTACTTCTTCCCAGGGTTGGAGGCTGGACACCAGTAGGACAGGTACATGTACATAATGTGCGGGTGATGGGGTCGTAGTTTTGGTCGTCCTGGAAACAGGTCGGTGATATGGAACACGAAGGATGGGGTGCCTGCCGTGGTGATTTCTTTGAACACCTTGTCACTTGAAAGATGCTGCATGACCCACCTGAATGGCTGATGGGGGTGATAGTCTGGGTTGGCTCGCCCCCCGGCGATGAGCCCTAATAGCAAGATCACACAATGCCACCGTTGCTGTCTCACCGGTGTAGGACTCTTGGGTGCTGTCTGGCGTTTTGGTGGTTTGTCGCTTTCTTCTGGAACTGGGATGTACGCGTTACGGGGATGACCCACGAGCATGTCCTGTAAACAGAAACTCGCAATTCTCGTTAGTCCCCTGGGTTGTGGCTGTATTGAAAAGAAGCAGTCCTTGATATCCAGCACTGCGCATGGTTGCCCTTTGGGGTTTACCAGATTATATATCCTTTGCTGATTCCCCTCTGGCCCGGTGATCCTAACTGGGAAAGCTTTTACTGCCCCTGAAGGGGCCCACTTTGCACAAGCTATATTTATTCTAGCCCAGTCGGTAAACTGGGCTGGTTCGCGTTGTGATTGCCTTTCGATGTGGCTTAAGGCTTTATTCAGTTTTGTTTCAGACCGCGTCAGCTCCGCTTTTTCCGTTTCTGAGTCCCCGTCAGCGTCCGTCAGCTCTCCCGAGCTGTCGGAACTGGTGGAGCTCGACTCAGAGCCGGAAGTCGAGTGCCAGCGCGTTTCCGGGTCCCGGTGCCTTTTCGTGCAGCTCCGGCCCCGTCCCTCCCCCTCCCTTCAGGGGTGGTGCCGTTCCCGCCCCCTGGGCTTGCCCTGCCGCCCGCAGGGGGAGGTCTCTCCCTTAGATGGTAGCAGCTTTGGGCACGGCTCCTGATTGGGCATGCGCTCTCCGCCGCCCCCCTCCTCCTCCTTTCCTCGCGGCTGCGCACTAGCGAGAATCCGGGTATTTGGGGTCTTCCCGCAGGGAGCATGCGCGCCCCGCCCATCCTCTGGGTCGCCGGCGCCATGTTCGGCTGGGTAGGGCGGGGGTGGCGGCACCACTCGTCCCTCCGCGTCTCTGGCTTCCCTCGCCAATTTCTCCCAAAAGGACTGCGCGCGCTGCCGCGCCCCCGGCGCCGAGTCGCCGATCCGCGGTGAAGGGAAGGATGGGGGGTCCGCGAGTTTTTCGGGAAGCCCCGCGGGGGGGGTTGGGCTCGGGCTCGGGGAGGGGGGGGACGCGCCCGATCCCTCCGGGTCCCCGCTCCCGGGTACCTCGCTATCGGGGGCGGTTTGCGTTGCCGCTCCTACCCCCAGTTTGGGTGTAGCTAATAAACATGCGCTTGCCGCACTCCATGTTTCTTGTTCCTCTAACGCCTTGCGCAGAGCCCGCTCGACTTTTCCCCAAGCCTTAAGGCTTTTTCCGCTGCCTGAGGTTTTTGTTTCCTCGGCTAATGCGGCCGTACATCTCCCCCACACCTCCGGGTGTAATATTTCCACGGGACGTTCAATCGTCCCGAGTTCAAGGACTCTCGCAATAGCGAGGTAAAAATCCTTGAGCTTACACTTAATTCCCCACTGCTTATAAATCGAACTCACGACCTTCGCGATGGCCTCCATGTGGATCGCTGGTCCGGGGACGTCTCCCCCGCCTAGAATCGGCTTGGCCGTTCTGGCCGCTGTCTCTCGTCCAGGAGATTCCCGCTACCCGAGGATTTCTCTTCTCCCTTTCCACTCTCGGGTTTCGGCACCATATGTCGCCTTCTGATGAGAAGGCGGGCAACCTGGTTTCAAGACACAGCACGGCAACCCGGCCTCGCCCGGGTCACTCGGGCCACAGACATGCACAGACACCAATGTGGTGGATGGTCAAATGGCGTTTATTATCTTATCTCATGGGGTTAAATAGTCAAGGGGGCTTCACTACGTCAGAAGGGGATGGTGGGTCTGGCTGGGGTTAGTAAGGAGTGGAAAACTACTGAGGTTAGGAGGGGCTGCATGCTTTAGGGGTAATTGATTAACTATAGCAGGAAGAAGGGGGGAAGGGTCTAGCTTTCCGTCACATCCCGAGATCTTCCGTTCGCCTGTCCCTATCTACCACGCTTACTTGCTCCTAGTCCCATCCTTCCCACCAATCACAAGTCTTCGCAACAAAAGCCCGCCTTTTCCAACAGCCAATCACAAGTCCTCCCAACAAAAGCCTGCCTTTTTCAAGCAATGAAAAAAACCCCTGCCTTCCTCCAGGCAAGCGAAAACAAACAAACAACCATGGCCCGGTGAGGTCCGGAGAATTAGCCAGAGATTAAGTGACTCACTGTCCCTGCCACAATGGGGCTGATGAGTGAGGCCAGATGAGCCTCAGCAGAGCTATCTCTGCCCTGGCATTATCGCCCACCGCCAGTGGCCCTGCCTCTCTCTCAGCCCACGGCGGCATTTTCAATGCCATCCCTCGCTCTCCCTGGCCGCCATCATGGCACAGCAGCACAGCCCTGGCAAGGACAAGCTCTGCCCCAGCAGCTCACTCTGGGAGCAGGGAGCTTGCAGACAGCTACCCACACGGGGGGCCCAGGGGCGAGGCCCATGCCTCACCTCTCTCTTGCCCTCTCTCTCTCTCTTTTGACACACCCACCGGGGGTTGCGGTAGCTGTTCTGCAATCAGTATCGTGGCAGGCCGGGAGCTGCCCCTGCACTCTGTACACGCACATGCAGGACCGGACACGTGGAGGGGGCTGGAATGCTTGTGCGGCAACAGGCATGGGAGGGGCCTGTGCCTTGCCTTGTGCCGGCGGGCACATCCCAAAAAACCCTGCACAGTTGGGCTGGCCCCACCGGGTGTTACCGCACCTGGTTCTGTCTGAGCTGCCGTCAGGAGTCCTGCACAGCCGGGCCAGCAGCGCCATGTGCTGCCGGCGCCTGGCACTTTCCAAGCTGCTGCTCTATCAATTCGCATCTTGCCACCCCTGGTTCCTGCCACTAGCGGTTCCTGCCTCTCTTTCACCTCGCATCTTGCCACTTGTGATTTCTCCTGCCTCTCTTTCACTTTGCGTCCTGCCATTTGTGGTTCCCCCACTTCCCTCTCACTTAGCGTCCAGCTCTAAATCCGCCCAACCTTCCAATGTCCTTAAGCTCCGATGGACCAGGTACGAATCCTGTGCAGTATCGACATGAGCTGAGGTTCCTGCACTCGGATTATGGGCAATATGGCCAAACCAGTTATGAGGATGGTGCCTTTTCAAACTAATTCTCCCAAGTCTCACACACATGCTTACCACACTCCTGGACTGCATCTCACTCACACCCCAAGCACACTCCTGGACTCCATCTCTCTGTTAAAAATGATAATATAATATTGGCTTTTGTATTCATATACTAGCTTTTGCAGGTTGTTATTAATCACAAGTATTTTTTAATATGGTACAATTTATGCTTACTTTTTAACTGCTTTTGGGTATAGTATAATCTGTTAGTTTATGTATGCACCATATAGTTTATATAAATAGTAGTGTGATAAAAATACTATATTATTATAGACTGTCCCAGATTGAGAAGCAAGATTTATTCTATTACCATCTATGTAGCAGTTGTCTTCTATTAAGTAAGCAGTTTTCCTTATCTCTTCCACAACCAATCCTCTCTCAGGGGAAACATCTGCTAATAATGGGCTATTAAATCCACTGCATGACTGATAAGAACTATAACATCCCATTGTGAGATGCTCCGCCCAGAGGGAGGAGCCAAGCATTTCTACCTAGATATAATCTTAAGTTTCTAGAACACCAGCATGGCTTTTCCTGCACTAGATTTCCCAGAACAGCTGCCTCTTCCACTGCAAGAAGACTACACCCCTTTTTTACAGGATCACTGCTCCAACAGAACCACACCTGCCACTCCAGGAGGACTGCAGCCATAATTCCCAATTGGACTGCTGCAAACACTCTGACTAACAGGGTGTCAGGTTGTATTCTGACTCTGTCAGTGTTGTTTTAGTTCACTGCATTGTTAATTTTATCTTTTTTTATTCTTCCCTAATAAAGAACTGTTGTTCTTGCTCCCATATTTTTGCCTGAAAGCCCCCCTTAATTTATAACAATTCAGAGGGAAGGGGTTTACATTTTTCCATTTCAGGGGAGGCTCCTGCCTTCCTTAGCAGACACCTGTCTTTCCAAACCAAGACATAGACTTTAGAAAAATTATTAAAATAGAGACCATGTAATGTTAAAAATGCTTTTATGTAACTAACTCAGAAAATGGTGTAAAACAATTATGCTGTTTCTCACATCTGCGGACTGGCCTCTCCGAGAGATAAGAGTGAGAGAAACCAGAACCCTAGAGAAGATTTATTAACTACTTGTTATTAGGGAGTGTGAAACAACAGGACAGAACTTCAGGAAGGCATAAAATATATGGACCTAACCTGCAGAATGTTATGCAGACAAGTCAGAGGTTGAAAACAAACAAAAGAGTTCCCGAAACATCAAAAACTCAAAGGAATGTTTGAATAATGAATAAGCTAATGAATATGCATGTAACCCCAGCAATGTAACCCTATATAGAAAACATGATTTCAAGCTACCTCTGTGCTCTTTGGCCGTACACCACAAGCACCTCAGTGCTGGATTAATTATTTGTCCTTCTTTTATCCTTTATTAAACTTTTAAAAACTCAGTTTTTCACATCCCCCATGCACAATACTCACAATCCTCCAGATCTTTCCATATGCAGTTTTTCAGGGGGCTTTTTCCCGTCTTCCCCCTCTTCTCTTTCCTTATTTGGTCCTTTGTTGTCCCCAGGGTGTCGACCTGCAAATCACCGATGACCCTAAGAGAAGCTGATCAAACTGTCAAAATTGGCAGGGCGCATTTCTCGTCTGAAATCTCCTAGGGCCACGGAGACAAGGTTTTGATCCGGGGCGAGACCTCAATTGTGAGAAATGACTGCTCACTCTAAAATTTTAAAGGTTTATTAAACCTTAACAAATACAACAAAGCACTGAATACGGAAAAAGGGCAGTGCTGAGAGCTTGGCCGACTGCCAGAGGCTCATGTACAAAATGGTTGCTCCACCTTTTATATCCCTGGTGTTGCATCAGCCAACCCTGGCCCCTCCTAAAGTCTGCCAGTCAACTTTTCTTTGCTGTCCATTGGTGGACACTTTCTTGAAACTTGATTGGAAGTGAGGTGTTGTCATGCCACACCTCCCCAGCAACAAGTTTTCCTCATTCCCAACTGCCCCATGCAAGGGGCACATGTACATGGCCTCCTTCCACATGTCCTTGACAACCAAAGCTGTCCGAAGGCAACAATACAGAGGGGGAGAAAGGGGACTAAGGGAAGAACAGAGGATGTCCAAACAGCAAACTACAACAACATAACCATATATCAACAAAACTTCTCTTAACATGCGCACAATATTTATCTCTTAATTACAAAAGCAAATAATCTCATTACCCATTTATAACATGGAGTCTCATCAGGAGTGTGGGTACTCCTGTCCGTTGGTGCCAGTTAATGGAGCAAGTGTGATCTCAGTAACAGCTACTGGAACAAGTAGGGGTCTTTAACCTCCACCAGGATGGGAATGGTTGTGTGTTCCAAAAAACAGCTACTAGTGTTGTAGATGTCAGCGAACCCAATGGGAAGAATGATGATGTCTAACTCCATTTCAGAAGGCTGAATGATTTCTTATTATAATTATGTTATAATACATTAATATACTATATAAAAGAGAATACTAAATACTACATGCTACTTTCTCTAACAATCATATCTCACTCCCTCACAACTCGTGACCCTGTTCTCCAGAGTCCAGACACAGGTGGATCCGATTGGCCGTCAGGCCCAAACAATCCACCATGATTCAACCAAGCGCTCACTCTGGGTAAACAATTCTCCAAACACATTCCACAAGAGAAAAACAAGGAGCAGAAATAGAAATTGTTTCCTCTTTCATTTCTCTCTGTGCACCTCAATAAAAAATCCTGAGAGAGAGAGAAATGTGCTTGCCACATACTAGGACATACCAATGTGAGTGAGGGGTTCAACACTGGCAGCTGGAACAGAAGTGTGGGTCACAGTAAATGTGCCTGGTGCCAGCTGCCAGCAGGGCGTGAAAGTGTGTATACCCTCCAGAAACCCTGGTTGTATGTGTGTGTGTGTGTGTGTGTGCATAGTTTGCTAGCAAACATCAAGCTGGACTAGCAGGTTTGTAGTGTAGGAGGCCGTGGGTATGGGCAGGATTATCACGTGGGCAGAGGGTGCATGCTGGTATCCAAGTAGACTAGTGAATGTGGAGTGCCTGTGAGAGATTGAAATGTTAATGGTTAATGAACCAAAACAATTCCCCATTTGTGGAGGTGGCAGTATCGGTGGTTACCAATATCGAGAACGGGACGTGCCTTGGCTTGTCTGGCCCCTGCTGCTGGACCAAATAGCGGCAACTGTGGTGTTTCACCCCAGAGAGACTTTTGGCTAGCTGGATGTTGCAGCTGGGTGCATGGAGACAAGTTCAGGCATGCCGGAGCTCAGGTGGCGGCAGGATGGAGCTTCCTCTCGCAGAGGGTCCACTCCTCAGGTTTCCCTCTGCCAGAGAAGCCTTTAAGGCTATGGTGAAGGAAGGGAGTCGGTTCTGATGGAGGGTTTTAATCCAGAGCTTTTATTCTGTCCCGCAGGCCTCTGAATCTAGCAATGGCTCCAAGCAGAACTCCCGGACTGCGTGGTTCCCCTTCTCTCTTACCTGGGGGAAGGGAGGGGGGAAGGGATAGGGAGCCCACCAACCATGTACGGGAGAAGAGGTCTCAGGGGACAAAGGACACTTGGATGGCCCAATGCCCTCCCGAGGCTGGAGGGTATCTTTTGAATCTGCCCAATCACTCAACGCCCTTTCTGGAATTCCAGGAGTGACAGACAGTGCTCAGCAGGGGTCAGGGTGGGGAAAGGAGGAGTGATTGATACACCTGGGAGGACAACTTCAGGGGGGGAAACCCAGGGTTTGGGGGTAAACCATGAAGGCACACCACAACATGGCAGGGTGCTTTGCTGAGGCCAGGTTTGTACTACACCCCCCCTCCCCTAGGAGACAAGGTGAGGTTTTGGGTATGTAATGGCCTCTGCTCTGCATAAGATAGAGGGGGTGAACAATCACCACTCACCACGAAAAGCTACTCCCTCCCCCTGACCCCACCCCCCCCAGCCCATTCTGTCCCACCCCCCTGGGGAAGGTCTTGAGAATATTCATCCCTTCTGATGGGGCATAATTGGCTCAACTACACTGACATGAGAGGCAGCCGTCATGTCAGAAGGTGTCATAAGCCATCAAAGACCCTCGAATTTCCCCCAGACTGATTTCTGAGGCCTTCCACCAGAGACCTGAAAGCTGCCAGACAGGGAAGGTACCTGGGTGTTCCCACTGAGCCAGGGGTATATTAACCTATTGGACTTTGTGTTACAAAGGCTTTTTCCTCCAAGACAGGGACCATCACTTCAACCAATGTTTTGGAAATGATACAATTTAAAATTTTTAAAGTAACTTTAGTCATGGATTGTCACTATTGTATTGAGGACCGGTGAATAAAGCAACACAAAGACTCCTAGGTCTCAGAAGGCAAAATGCAATTTTATTAAAAACCACACACTTTTTATAGGCAGTTACGATACAGGTGGACCTGATTGGTCCTCAATCAACACCACTCACACCATTGGCTAATTAGGCACAACACCCTTCTTGTAAACCTCTTAGGAGAAAACAACACCAGTTGCAAAGATTAAGAATTGTTTTAATTCCTTCTCTGAACTTGCCCAAAACTTCACAGAGCAATGCCTGCGAAAGTTTATCTGACTTTCTTCTCTGACCAGTTCTCAGCAGCCACAACTCCCCCTTTTTGTTTTAAAAAAGAAGGTGGCGTTTGTAATCCCCTGCAGGGCCCTTGCAGGAAGGAGAACAAACAGCTCAAGAAGTCCCTTTAGCAATTTGCTGGTTACGAAACAGAACCTCAATCAGACACTATCTTAGAATGGTCAGGGAGGACTAACATTGAGTCTTGTTGTTCATTATTGTAAGAAGTCAGTTACTCATTCTAACACAGTAAACAAAACATCGTTAGTCTGCTCAAAGAACTGGCAGTCTAACTTATCAACATTCACCACTCCAGAAACAAAAAAAAGAACAGAATGCTCATCTTCTACTTGTAGGAGGACTATTTGATTGATGATCGGCATCCTGATCAGCACTCAGAGGTTGCCTGTTGGCTACATTCTTCTTTTGGTGTCGCAGGTCAGGACGAACACACCTTGCAGGTATCCACCGTACCCCAGTATCTGTGGAAATGCATGCATACCTACTACCCCAAGCGATAAGCTCATACGGGCCCTCCTACTTATTAGTGGTTAGATCTCCTACCCAGACTTTCACTCGAGGCAGGTGCGTCTCACCTGAAGACTGCAACGAAAGAAAGTGATTTAAAATGACAGGATTGTTTTAATTTTATGGCACTGTAAGGTGATTAATTGTTTATAGAGCTTTTTCCAATCAGCTGCGCGGGGTTTCTCCAGGCATTCCCCTTTTTGTTTTTCAAGAGCACGCTTTAAAGTGCCATGAGCGCGTTCCACAATAGCTTGACCAGTTGGAGAATGTGGAATGCCAAATTCATGTGACACTCCCCATAAACGTAAAAACTGCCACGTCTTCTGCGAGACGTAGGTGGGACCATTATCAGTTTTCACAGAAGAAGGTATACCTAAGATTGCAAAAGCCATCCTCCAATGGGCAGTAACATTGCGACCCTTTTCTCCAGTATGAGCAGATGCCCACATAGCAGAGGAGAAGGTGTCAATAGACACGTGCACATACTTAAGTCGGCCAAATTTGGCAATATGAGTGACATCTGTTTACCAAAGCTGCAAGGCTTTTAGGCCTCTGGGGTTCACCCCTGCTGGTAAAGGTGCAGCAAGTCCATGACAGTCAGCGCAAGAACCTACAATGTCATGAGCCTCAGTTGTCATTAACTGAAATTGTTTCTGCAGAGTATGTGCATTTTGATGGAAAAAATCATGCGATGCTTTGACTTGTGCAATTTTGTCAGGCTGAGGCACTACCCACGCAGGGTTAGCTAACCTATCAGCCCTGGTATTACCTTCTGTTATGAAACCTGGTAAATTGGTGTGACTCCGAATGTGCAGGATGTAATATGAATGAACTCGGGTCTGAATTGCACACCACAAAGTTTTCAATAACTGAAACAAAGCTGCATTATTGACTTCTTTCAGAAGTGAACAATCTAAACATTTGGTTACGTCTGCTACATAGGCAGAATCAGTGACCAAATTCAAAGGTACCTGAGAAAATCATTGGAATGCCATGGCAACAGCCTTCAATTCAACCAACTGGGCTGAGCCTGACTCGTGGCCTTCCAGCACCTGCCACTCAGATTCATCCTTCAAAGTAACAATGGCTTTCCCTGTTTTTCCTGAACCGTCAGTGAAGACCGTCGGTCCTTGCACCAGCACCCGACTATTTTTTGGCTGCAAAAACAAATTGGTTGATTTTGCCAACTGCAACAACTTATGACTGGGCAGATGATAAGCAATATGCCCTGAAAAGTTTTGCAGCACACTTTGCAAGGGAGCGCCATTAATAAAGCTCCATTCAAAGTCTTCCCGTTCTACTGGAAGAATAATTTTTGCAGGATCAGCTGCCATTAACTGCCAACACCCTTGACAGCATTTGATTGTCAAATGAGCGATCAATTCGAACAAGGTGGGTGCTGTCTTTTTTGGTTGATGGGGCAAGAAGACCTATTCCAAAATGTGCAAAGGATCAAACCATTTTTCACTCCACTGGCCAGTGATACCTGTAGGATGAAAATCTGACTTGGTAATGAAAACTGTGATATCAATGGAGGGATCTACTCGATAAACCCGATGAGCAGAAATAACTTGTTGGACATCCTTCAGTGCTTGTCGCACCTCAGGAGTCAATTTCCAAGGTGAATTCAGATCAGGGTCCCCCTCTAGAATGTTAACCAGAAGGGAAAATTGTGTCATGGTTAGCCCCAAATAAGGAAGCAACCAAGTGATGGTACCCAGCAATTTCTGGGCATCATTCAGAGTCTTAATAGAATCCATGAATTGCACCTCTTGATGCTTAATGGTTGGATCCAAAATTTTGACTCCTAAATATTTCCAAGGAGGATGCTGTTGAACCATCTCCAGAGCCACTTGCAGCCCATAAGAATGCAGAGCAGCGAACAGCTGAGGCTGTATCCTCAGCAGCTCATCCTGGGTGGATGCCCACCACCAGGATATTGTCCATATAGTGATAGGAATATGCTTCAGGGAACTGTTCGCAGACTCCGGACAAGGTCTGAGCCACATACCATTAACAGATAGTTGGACTGTCCTTGCAGCACTGTGGCAAAAATTTCCATTGATATCTCTGCACAGGTTCTGCATTATTAATTGCAAGTACTGTAAAGGCAAATTTTAGCTTGTCATCAGAATGCAAAGGAATTGTGAAAAAACAATCCTTCAAATCAATGATCAAAATTGTCTGCCCCATCGGGAGCATGGTGGGTGAGGGCATACCAGGCTGCAACGCCCCCATGCTTTCCAGCACTGCATTGATTTTGAGGAGGTCCTGTAACAGTCTCCATTTCCCAGTTTTTTTCTCAATTACAAAAACAGGAGTATTCCAGGGACTAGTAGAAGACTCAATGTGTCCCTGATGCAATTGTTCCTGAACTAATTCATAAAGGGCGACCAACTTTTCTTTTGTCAGGGACCACTGGTTCTGCCAGATGGGTGTGTTTACTAGCCACCGCAAAGGCAGCGTAGGATACTGTGCACCCTTCAGCACAGTGATCCTCATCAAAAATGTGTCCCAATCCGTACTCCCCAGGCTGCCAATACATCCAGCCCCCAGAGGTTGAGTGGAGATGCAGTGACATAAGGCTGAACTGTAGCCGTCTGCCCCTCTGTGTTTTTGACTGGCACAGACTGTTGGCTTACAAAGGTCTGTGTTGTTCCTCACAGCCCTTCGATGGCCAAACCCATAGAAGCCAAAGGCCACGTATGAGGCCATGAAGAGAAGGAGATGATCGTCATGTCAGCCCGTGTCAATCAAACCTCGAAGCTGGATCTGAGGTGGGCTGACACCTGGTAGAATCGGGGTACATGTCATCTGTGGTCACTGAGCAGAAATATCTGCAGTCCAGAGAACTTGTGGCAGTCCTGTAGATCTGAAGCTGCCATCCCCACGACTCCGCTGATCAGTCCTAGGGGCACATTACTGAAAAGGCACAAGTTGAGCAATGAGAGTCCCTGCAGGGATAGTGACGGGGGGCTGGGTGTGAAAACCATGGCACAAATTTGGCCTGTAAAGTCAGCATCAATGACTCCTGGATGCACAAAAATTCCTTGAAGGGTCACACTAGATCTCCCCACAAGCAGTGCACTCAGTCCTTGACCCAAAGGTCCAAATGCATCCAGAGGAATCTTATATACATGACAAGATTCTAAAATTGCTTTTGTTGCGGTGTGTACATCCACCCCGGCTGCTCCTTGGGTACTGCATCTAAGCTGGCTGAGTAAGCCTGTGCTGGTACCATGACCTGGGGAATCACTTGTGTCGGAGTGCAGTTACCTGAATCAGGGACTCATAAATTCCGGGAGGCTGGACAGGACAAACGCAGATCCGCACCAATGTGGTGAAACGTACGTTCTCCCTTTATTGTTTGTAAGATGGCAGTTTATATACACTTCAATAGAGTTTACAATTGTGAGTACAATTTCATTGGCAAGCAAACATTGTTTGTCTTTGTCTTAAGGTGGTTAAAATTTCACACTGCAGACCTATACTACTTCACACCCAGAAAGCTCAATTACACTGTGATTACCTTAACAAAATTTCTAACTGTGTCACAGACTGAATTTCTAACTGCGTCAGAGGTTTCAAGGCCTCACCAAGGCCTGTATCTGAGGCCTAGGCTGGGGTAGCTCAACCTTCTAAATATAAATCATGCCCTCTTTATCTCAGAAATTCTGCTACAGTTACCCTTTGCACTCTTTCTCCTGTTTCCCAAGCCTGCTAAAAGCTGACGATTGGCATGGTATCTAGACTTACATTGGTGTGCATAATGACCTAGCTTTGCACATCTAGCACACAAGAACTGACTCTTATTTCCTTTCAGCTTCAGTGTTCCCTGTTTTTTCTTGGTTTTATTATTAACCTGTTTCTGTTTTTCACCCCGCCAGATGCCTGGACTGGCTGTATAGCAGTAGCCAAAACTGACATTTTGTAGTCTACAGAACTCACTTTAGAGCATGCTTGGACCATATCTGTTAATGTGGGGTCACCTGGAAGAGTCTCTATGATCTTCCTACAATCTTCGCTGGCGTTATCCTTTGCTAACTGCTTACATAAAATCTGTCTCAAGTTATCATCCTCAACCTGCTTTTCTAAGGCCGCTGCAATTTTCTCAACAAATGGCAGAAATGGTTCCTTTATTCCTTGGATTATTGTCACATATCGTGGCCTAGGAGCAGCCATTTCTATAGTTTTTAACAGTGCCTGTCCTAGAGTGACGGTATGGTGCTCCCTGTACAGGCCACCATTCTACCCCTTATCTTTAAATTGTCAACATAACTACTAAACATCATGTAAAAACTTTATCAAGTAAAACTTCTATCTTTCACTTACTCAGACTTTTGAGACTTATACATTTCTTTCTATTTCACTTGCTCAAACTTTTGATACTTACACATTTCTTTTTGTCTTATGTTTGTGTCATTTAATGTATAAACAATGGCAGTAACATCTAGCAAATAGTGATATTTGCATATGAGTCTCACTCTACAATTAGGTCTTTCTGAGGTACACATTGTGTTCTTTTATTTTTCCGCATTATCTACTATGTACACCTTGGTTTCTGAGTAAAGACAATCTCACGAATGGGTTTGTTTGTACCTGAGGCAAAATTGATCTACACTGTCTTCTTTGATAAACTTTTGATATGTGCTACTGGGACTTTATTTCTGTCTACTATATTTAGGGATTCAGACTAGGTAGGACCTGCTCGATTGGTGGAACTTTGGGTGTTAACTAACTAGGTGGCCTTTGTTAAATGCTGCTCTTAGTTTTTGAAAGATGTTTTACTTAATGCTTTTAAGGTGTTTTTTAACAGTCTATTGTATTTCTCTACCTTGCCTGCAGCTAGTGTATGGTAGGGGTGTCATGGTTTGACACTGGCGCAATGCCAACGCCCCGATGAAAATACACCTTCCCAAATAAATGCTGTGAGATGTTATCAGGAACAGAGCAGAGCAGGCCCAAGCTTAATAACAAAGGAAAAAAAACTTTATTAAACTACTACTACACAAGACACACGGACTAAATCCAGGATGAAGACCTTCTAAAACACACCCCTCCTCCTCCCAGTTTCCAAAACACCCACCATGAAACATCACCCGGGATTCCTGATCAAATTACCACCCTTCAGATAATCAATACTCAAACTATTAAGGGAGAGAGAAGTCTCTCTTGCACCAAAGACCCCCCAGGAAACACAGTTGCCACCTCCTGTGTTTCCCTGCCACACATGGCAACCGCCCGGAAAAAATCTGCCAGTGTGACACTCTCCTTTCCATGTCACAGTGCTCTCACCACCGTGCATGGACAGACTGCTCATAGGGCTCCTTTAAGGATGCTTTGCCACAGACCCAAAGATACAACAGTTCAGCTTCTCATCCTGGGACTACAGCCCCCCCCATTTTCCCCTGGGGCCAAGGGTCCAAGAACAGAGATCATCTTCTTTCTGAAGACAGAGGGCATCACCATTCCATCCTCAGCTTTCCTCTGTTCTTGCCATTCCTTTGCTGGTGGTTGCTGAAGCAGGTCTCCTTGGGTCACCACTGCATCCCCCTAAAATGCAGTCTCTATTGCAGGAGATTTTGGTTCAGTCTATGGCTAACAAGAAAAATCCAGCCAAAAGCTACTTCATCATCTCCTCCCACCTAAATATTTCTTCTTCTAACATCTCAGGTCCTGGACTGTCTCTCTTCCACTACAAATCGAGGAGGAGTAATATTTTACAAAGCCCTCATTTCCCGTAAAGGGTTAAAAGTTCAGACTCCCTTGACGGCTGAAATCTCTGCCCAGCATCCCGTCTCCACGGCATCATCCCCCCCCCTTTCTCCTTCTCCTCTGCCAGCAAATTTCCAGGTGCCGTCAGGCTCTCTGTCACTTTCCCTCTGGGGGGGGGGGGGGGCAAAGGCATCTCCGCTTCTCTCCACCCTTCCATCCACAGGAGCTGGCTCGGTTCCAGACCTTCAGCCCCTCGGCCTACCTGGAACCGAGCCGCATGGCTTCCCCTACCCCACCCAGCCCATGGATGGGCCGGGGAGAGTGCACTCTCTGACAACCGGAACCAAAGAGACAGTTCTCCTGGGAGTTCTTGCTTTTAACCCCCTGTGTTCTCAGAGGCGTGTCCATACTTTCAGTGGTCACTCCAGGTGCCAATATCCAAACCTGACCACTGATTGGTTTGACCCAACTTCCTGGAAAAAAAAAAATCACTTCCATGTCAAACCACGACAAGGGGATATGGTATACTTACTAAATGCTATGTTTTTTAGTTTAGGAGTTGATAAGGCTGTTTTTAAAATGAGTCTTATTGTCTGATTTAATCTTTTTAGGGGTACTATGCTTTTAAAGGACTTGCTTTTTAAGGCTTAGGATGGTGTTACAGGTTGTAGCATGAGACACAGGGTAGGTTTTTAACTATTTCGTGGTGGCTTTTACTATTGTGAGCACGTAGCGCTTGCTTTGGCGTGTTTGGGGTAGTGTGATGTAGTCAATTTGCCAGGCCTCCCCATACTTGTACTTGGACTACTGTCTACTATACTATAAGTGCTTTACTTGCTTGGTCTGTTTGATGGCAGTACATGTCTTACAGTTATGGATAACTTGAGAAATACTATTTATGGTTAAATCTACTTTTTGGTTTTGTGTCTACTTATAGGTGGTATTTTTACTCTGATTGTTTGAGGCATTATGGGCCTATTGTGTTAGGAATAACTCTCTTTTGTGTTGCTAATTTAAATTTATTTTTGATACTCCTATTTTTGTAGCTTGATTTACTTGTTGATTGTTTTGTTGTTCTTTATTAGCTTTGCTCTTGGGGACATGAGCATTTACATGGCGAACTTTTACAGGTAGTTTTTCTACTAGGGTAGCAATATTTTTTATTTTTTAGCAGCCTAAATTGTTTTTTTTTATGCTGCTAGTTAGTCTTTTTTTATCTTTCTAGCTATCTTTATAGAGCATTGGCTACTATTTATGAATTAGTGTAGAGGTAGAGCTTTGGTCACTTTTCTCTTTCTGCAATGTTTAGGGCCAGTTGAACGGCTTTGAGTTTAGCAAGTTGATTTGATCTACTTTTTTTTAGTGGCTTTTGTGACTTGTCGTGTGGGGCTCTATATAGCCGCTTTCTATTTCCGATTCATCTTTACGATGTGACAGGAACTGTTAGTGAAAAGACCATAGCGTGTTTCCTCTGCTGGCAATTGGTTGTAGGGTGGAGCTTTTTTAGCTTGTGTTATTGGTTTTGTTTTTTATTTGTGACACTAAAGTTTTTATTTTCAGGCTAATTTGTAATTACTTCTAAAATTTTAGGGTGATTTAATTTACTAATATGGGCACGCTGTGTGATGAGAGCAATCTACTTGCTCCATGTAGCATGTGGCATGGTGGGTGAAGGGAACTTTTCTTCTGAACATCCACCCCAGCACTGGTAGTTGGGGTGCTAGGAGGAGTTGTGTTTTTGTACTAATTACTTTTGAGGCGGCTTGGACTCCTTCGTAGCTAGCTAAGATTTCTTTTTTTGTTGGGGTGTAGTTGGCTTTAGACTTTTTGTAGCTCTGATTCTAAAATTTTAGCGGTCGGCTTTGAGTCTCATCAGGTACTTTTTGCTAAAGGCTTTAGGAAAGACTATGGTTTTTGGTTGTAGAGTAGAGCACGTTCTTTACATTTGGTCCCGTCCTGACTGGGCTAAAATGAGCAATTTTTTATTTAATTTGGGCGAAGGCTTGTTGCTGCTCAGGGCCCCAGTGGAAATTGTTTTTCTTTGTGGGTGACTAGGTAAAGAGGGCTTATGATTTGATTGTACTTAGGAATGTGTATTTTCTAAAAGCTTATGGCGCTTAAGAAAGCTTGCGTTTCTTTCTTGTTGGTTGGTGGGGACATAGCTGAGATTTTGTTGATGACATCTGTAGGAATTTGACACTGTCTATCTTGCTACTTTACTTCTAAGAACTGGATCTCTCGAGCCGGTCCCTTTACTTTTTTTGATGGCGAAACTAGCTTTTAGGAGGATTCAGATGATTTTTTCTCTTTTTTCAAACACTTTTGCTGCTGTCTTTTCTTACACAATGATATCATCAATATACTGTAAATGTTTTGGAGTTTCACTCTTTTTTAGTGCAGCTTGGATTAGTTTATGGCAGATGGTAGGACTGTGTTTCTACCCTTGGGGCAGTTGGTTTTAGGTATACTGCACTCCCCTCCACGTAAAGGCAAACTGAGGCCTACATTTTGCTGCTAGAGGAATGGAGAAAAATGCGTTAGCAATGCTAATAGTGGAGTCCTTTGGCTTTGCTGCCTTGGACTCTAGCTCGTATTGGAGTTCTAGCATGTCTGGCACAGCAGTGCTTAGTGGTGGAGTAATTTCGTTTAATGTACGGTACTTTAAAGTTAATCTTTATTCTCTTTCAGATTTACGCATAGGCTAAATAGGGCTGTTGAAGGGTGAGTGGGTTTTGGTGACTACTCTTTGGCTTTTTAGCTCTCGAATTATTTTATGGATGGGAACTACAGCATCTCGAGTTGTTCTGTACTGTCGGCGATGTACTGTTGAAGTGGCAATTGGTATTTTTTGCTCTTCTCTTTTTAGAAGTCTTACTGTAGTTGGATTTTTTGACAGTTTAGGTAAGGTGTTTAATTGCTGGATGCCCTCTGTCACTGCAGCTGCTATCTTAAATGCCCACTTGAGTCTTTTTGGGTCTTTAAAATACCCCCTTCAGAGGTAATCTATGCCCAAAATGCATGGGGCCCTCTGGGCTAGTCACAATAGGGTGTTTTTTCTACTCATTTTTAGTCAGCTTCCACTAAGGTAAAGTCTTGTGATTTTCTTGTCACGCTAGCGATGGAGACAGGTTCTGCCCCCACATGTCTTGATGGGACTAATGTGCATTGTGCACCAGTGTCAACTAAAGCCTTATATTTTTGTGGTTTTGATGTGCCAGGTTAACGGATCTACATAGTCTAGAAAACTCGGTTTTCCTTCACCTCTACCTGGTTAGAGGCAGGGCCGCTCTAAGCCTGGTGTTTTTTTGGGTTTTTTTTTTTTTTGGGCATATGTTTTAGAGGTTCTTTTTAGGGGATCGGACATGTTATCATCATCATTATATCTGGAGGTTTGGTTACGGGTAATTGGGGCTGTTTTCTTTTTGGTGGAACTTTTTTCTGAGTTTTGCTTTCTTTTAATTCACGCACCTATTTTGCCAGAACAGCAGTAGATTTTCTGTCCCATCTCCCCATGTTGTTTTGCAATTACGCAAGAAGAACTACAGCTCAGCTTGTGGGGTGTACCTTCTCTCCTTATTTGGGGAACGTCTGCATTGGATACTAGGGCCTTTAATTTGTATTCTTGAGATTTGGAGAAGGTCTTCTTAAATCTTATTTCTGAGTTTTTGGTGATTCTTTTCTATCTTGTCTTCTAATTTTTGTAGACTTTTTTTTACTGCTGCAATTTTGGCATGTGTCGGGTCATGTACAGTATCTGCATATGTTTGGAGCTTTTTTGCTATATCGAGCACGGTCTCATTCTTGTTATCTTGTTTTATTATTGCTAAAGCAGGAGTGTATTCATGTGGCTTAAGCTGTACAAGTTTTCGCTACATTACAGATGTACATGGTACTATGTCTGGATTTTTAGTTGTTATTTTATCTGAGAAGATAATTTCTGCGACTGCTATTTCTCTTAGGTGTTGGATCTCTTGTTTTATAGTCTTCTACTGGGTCTGCTGCATATAAAGATTATCTGCACACAGGTATTTTTGTGCTACACTTTTCAGGACTTGTGTCCAGAGGCTGTGAGGGTTAGCTCCCCTCATCATTTCTTGGTTGATGACAGGATCATGTGACAGGGATTTTAAATACTTCGTTTTAGTGCTATCTAGAATTGTAGCTTTACTTGCAGCATCCCAAAGACAGACTAATTAACTAATTATAGACTTATCAGATTGTCCAGTGTAATCTTTTTTTAGGCTACGGAGGTCGTTTAGGGAAAAGGACTCACTATTGGCTTCTGATTTTGTACTAGTTGCTCTGACTCCTGATTTTATGTTAGGAGGCGTTGAGGGTCTTTTTTTTGTATTATAATCATTATCGTTATCTACTAGTTGATCGGTCTTGTTTGTGTACTTTCTCCTTTTCGTGCTAGTAGCAACAGCCATTAGTTGAGGCTTACAGTCTGGTTTAGCTGCTGGCTTCGAGCCTGGGCTGTTGGCTGTAGCCTGAGTGACTGGGATAGCTGCTGGTTTATCTCCTTGCCCCCCTTCCTCTGTCTGCTGCCCTACAGTATCTAGCAGAGTGTGATAAGCATATGCTAAGGCTCAGCTTACTGCAATGATCTTTTTCTCTTCAGGGGTATTATGGTGCTTCTCTTTCAGGTACTTTGCTACCTTAGCAGGGTTCTGAATTTGTTCACATGGAAAGTCTTAGACTATAGGGTCAGAAAATTCCTTTAAGATTTGGCCCATGTCCTCTCATTTCCCACACTATTTAGGATTTTTCACACCTGGGTCTACTCCTGGGTCGGGGGTCTTATCAGTCTTTTCAGAAATCTCAGCCCTCATTCTAGAGAAGCTGCAGACTGTATAGAGAAAGCTTACTCAATTGAATACTAGAAAGATGGTCTCTTTAATATTTAGGGGAAACTGAACATTCTCTAATAGGGATGTAACAGATTCAGAGGAGAAGAAGGAAAGCAAAGGCTGAAAAGCCTCATCTCTTGCTTCTCCTCTAACAAACTGGGTGCACAACTATAACCATGAACTATACATTCCTGGAACAGGCTTCAGCACCTTTATAGACCTCCTCCAAGCCATTACAACCAAGCCCAGCCCAATGGATATTCTGGTCAGTGCCCCTCTACTGCAAAAACTACGTATTAGGGACAATACTGAAGCTATTTCTGGATAAGAAAATAAACTTAAGGACTATAGAGGTATTAAGACTTTAAAAAACCCTAGGGACCAGAAACACATGCAGGCTTGCACCTTAAGAGACATTATGAATTCAAACAACATAGCTAGTAACTGCTTTATACTAGCTCAGAGTAATTGCAACCAAAATATGATTAGAACAGGGTTTTTTCCACTCTCTTGAACCTCACGTTGGGCGCCGAAATATTTGTTTTGGATTAGGGTAAATTTGGGACAAGACTTCTGGAAGGAGCCTTCAGAAAGCGAAAGCGGAAGCAAAAGCAAGCAAGCAAGCAAGCAAGCTAAGCTAGCCAAGCCTCTCCTAGACACAGACTATGGGGGGGAGGTGAGCCAGCTGATAACAAGACAAAACAATCCTTCACTTTTAGAGTCAGTCCTGAAGGCACAGAACATAATCTCAGGCATGAACAGAACACACAATTTGGGATACAAGCACCATACCGTCACTCTAGGACAGTGCCCCATTGCCTATCTTTTGACCCTGCTCAAGAATCCGAGGGTCCCAGGTAGCCTGAACATCAGGATTAGAAAAGACACCCTTCCCTATAAGAGCATCTACTCCAATGGCATATCTGGGATCAGCCTGAGGCAATTGCATGTTATCTGCTGCAGCCCTATCAGCTATCTGCCTCCGGTTGTCTTCAAAAACTCTGAATTGCACAGGTTGGAATAACACTTGACCCAGATGTTTAATATCAAATGAGGCAAGCAGATCTGTGTTTAACACCCTGATAACTTGCATAACTTCTGAAGAACCAAGCCCATATTTTGCTACTTTATCTTTTAAATTTTGCATGACTTTCCATGCGATGACATCATGCTGGACAGCCTGGAGAAAGCAGAGGAGGGCGGGCCGGCTTGAGGTGCTGAGGTGAGACCATGGCAAGTGCTGTGGGTGGTGGCGCCAATACAGCTGAAACAGAAGGCACGTTGCCCGCAGTTCTGCTCATGGCAGGGGGAGGAGGTGATGCAGACGCCTGCGCCCACTCCACTGATGGGAATGGGGCTGGGGGAGGGGCTGAGGGGACAACAGCTCCTGCCGTGACATCCGTCTGCAGTGGAACCACCCCTGCCGCCGCTGGCAGTGGAAAGGAAGGAGGGGGAAGCGGGGGGAAGGGCACTGGCTGTAGTGGAGGCACCCCCGCTGTTGCTTGAAGTGGAAAGGCAGGAAGGACTGGCGGGGGGAAGGGTGCTGTCTGCAGTGGAAGCAGCCCGGCTGTTGCTTGCAGTGCAGTGGAAGGAAGCGCCAGGAGGGGAAACAAAGCTATCTGCTGCAAAGGCTCCGCTGCCGCTGCTTGAGATGCAGAAAAAGGAGACGGCAGGGGGAGAGGCAGGGGGACGAATGATGGAGGATGCACTGTAATTTCCGGCTGGGGCTCTGGTAATGAAGCCCTCGCAAGCTGTATGACCTGTGACGGATATTTTGGCATTACGTTGTCACGGAGAGAGGGATATACCGGGGGGGAAGTAATCTTGTGGCAAGGGATAGATTTTGCTAGCGACGTCCGTGTCCTCCAGTGGTCCGGGTAGAGCCGAGTGAAAGCCGCCAGCAGCCCCCTCAACCTCCTCGCCTTCCGGCACGTCAGTGTCCAGAGACGGATCGTCCACCCCCTCTGAGTCTGCCACATCCGTTTCGCCCTTCCTGGGTGTCCTGTTCTGTAATGCTTTAAAAAGAGTGCCCCACGTAACAGCTAAATCAAATGTGTTCTTATCTCTGCTGGAGATTTCTTGCCACAGCCAGTCTCCTAGCGACTGCCAGGTGTCTAAACTAAATGCAGTCCCAGTGTTCACCGAAAATCCATGTGCTTTTGCTCAGCAAAGCAGGGCGTGCATGGAGTGGTCCCATACAGAAACTCCCATGCATGGGAATGCATCCTTCCATATAGAAAGCACGATTTGTTCCTCTGCAGAGGTTTGATTCCCCATCTGGAAGGGAATGTCTTCCCAGCAGTCTGTCTAAGCAGTGGTTTGGTCCGGAACATAAACTCTCACTTGCTGGGGACCCCTCCTAATAGTCTAAACTGTCTTCACTACCCATGGTCAAAAAAGGACCAGCCCGCTCTTAAGAGGGTGTGGCGAAAAGGCACCGTACCTCTTGTCTGGGAGGACGGGAGCAATTCCAAGTGTCCAGTCTTGGCTGCAGAGAACGTCGGAGATTACTAGACTCCTGGTCGTCAGTTTCGGCTGCAGAGAATGGTGGGATCCACAGTACCCCCGGTTCTTCAGTCTCGGCTGCAAACATGTCCAGGGTCCACCAGATGTCCCTATTGTATTGAGGATGGGTGAATAAAGCGCTACAAAGACTCCTAGGTCTCAGAAGGCAAAATGCAATTTTATTAAAAACCACACACTTTTAACAGACAGTTATGATACAGGTAATACCCCCATAGTGGATCCTGAAGGGGGAAAAATTCCTGAGGATCTAGTTTAGCTGGTCTACAAACATCTACTAAGTTTCCTGCTATTTTCCAAATTAACTGCTTCTCTGTCTCAGTCAAAGCATCTAACAGTAATTGAATGTTGGCCCAATCTGGGTTGTGTTGTTTCATCATATATTTTAATCATTTAGCAGTGCCTATCGGATTGCTCCAATAGTTCTTGGAAATCCTTTCCCATGCCTCTAAATCAATTGTAGAAAAAGGAATTTTAACTAACATTCTCTTTCCCGTAGGTCCTACTGCCTCCCATAAAAGGTGCTTGTATCATTTCTTTTGTTTGTTTCCTGGTCCAGGATGCTATGGGACCATGTGGGGAGGGCTCCTCATCTTCACTATCACTATCAGGTAATGGAGGATATGATGTTAATAATGGTTTATGTGATTCAATGGTAAGTGGAGGAGCAGACGGCTCAGCTTGTTTCTTTAACACTCCCTTTGCTTGCCTCCTAGTTTGGGATGCTATGGGACTATGTGAGGGAGAAGAAACTGAAGTTATGGGACTATGTGGGGAAGAAGGAACTGGAGTTAAAGTCGTCAATCTCTCTGAGTCCACATCCTCCCCTGATCTCTCTTGCCTTTGAGGGGGGGTTTTAGGGAGAGGTCTGAACAGGTCAGTCAATTCTTGTTCCTGCGCCTTCTTGTGATAAACCTTGTCAGGATGGGTAGAACGCTGATTTATTGAGCAAGTACTACAGCATTGTTTGGGTTTCCCTTTATTAGCTTTATTATCCTTCTCAAGGGCCAATACCAGGGATCAGAGGGAGGTTTAATTCCACAGTCTCTCTGCTACTCAGGATGATTCTGGAGAGTAAAGAACATATCAGCATATGTTGCTTCCTCCCATTTCTGTTCCCTTCTTAAAAATAACATCAGCTGCAATCAAGTCTCATAGTCTACGGTTCCAGCTGGTGGCCATTTAACACCTCCTTCTAGTCTATAAAGTGGCCACCATTGGGTACAAAATCAAATTAAATTCCTTTTGTTCTCAGCCCCCCCATAGCTCACCTGCGGCGTCGCGCTCTTTCTCCCGGGTCCGGGCAGCTCCAGCGCCTTTCAGCACCGCCTCCCCCCGGACGCTTGGGTCCGCCGCTTCTCTCCCGCGTGCCGCTGCTGCTGGCACGCCGGTCGGGGTCTGCCAGGTTCTGTTGCCCGCACAGGGGTCAGAGGCAAAGAGGGAAGGAATTGTCCAGATCACCCACGAAGGAAAGCGGGAAGGCTTTATTGTCGCGGAGTGCTGAAGTGGGGGGGTAGTGGCCTGCGCTTCCCACTCCACATGGGGGAAACAGCACCGGGACCCGGGAGCGAGCAGGGTGATATAGGAGATGTGATAGGGAAGGCAGACGCCCCCCCCCCCCCCCCAATCGGTGCAGGTGCCGCGGTGATGACGTGAAGACAGCGACCAACCGGAACACTGCAGGGGCGGACACTGAGCTTCGGGTTGAGTGGGATCATGGGGATGGGGTGACGGACACGGGATTCCCGGGGCCGGACAGGGGAGTGGCCACAAGAGCGACAGGGGGGAAAACCCAACGGCAGGCAGCCTGGGAGGGAAGACATGGGGGATGCATGAGGATACATAGAACTCGGCTAGCTAACACAAATAAGAACCCCTAATCTAAACCCAATCCCAGGATGCAACACTCACCAGTTCTTTCCAGTGTGCCAAAATACAACCCAAGGGACTAGCCTTAGAAATTTCTTTACTCTGGCTAGTTCCCATTTTTCTTTCCCCAGCACTTCTTTACTTTATCCCAACTCTTTGCCTTAATTTGGAAGTCTTGGGGTATAAAAATAGGCTGAGCACACTCAGCTCTAATTACTTCTGCTGGCTTTCCTAAATTACCTGAGACCCCCTTCTCCAATAATTCAAACAACCTGTTACTTCCATGGCCCTCACAACCAGTTGCCAATAAAATCTTTATAGCCCTCTGAGTGGCCTTTGTCTCCTTAGAATAACACAAATGACTGTCACCCTGATTTTTTAAGATTTTCTAAAGCCTTCTGAGTTTACATTCTTTTAGAAAACTTTTTCACACAACTTTCTGTAAATAACCTGTTGTTTTGCATTCCTTCATAGAGGCGGAGAAATTTGATGTACTGGTAGTTTGTCGAGTGTCGTTGGAGAGGTGGCACGTTCTCCCTCCAATCCACTGGCACCTTTTGAGAGCTATAAATGATTGGAGTCAGAGGAAATAAATTAGTCTCTTCATCGTGACCATAGCTGTGGTGCGTCATTTTTCCTTGTGTCCTCTGGTGACAAATGACAAAGTGACTCTCTCGGTTTCCTCTACCTAAATGTCTGTCTGTACCACAGCTCTTCACACTGAATACAACAAAAACAAACCCAGGATTCACAAGGGCAGCCCTTCAGACAAGCAACCTCTACCAAACTGGGTCTCCTCCGATTTCTATTTCTATTCATAAGAGACCTCAACTGCTTCACAAAATCTCACAGTCCTTTCCCAGTTTTCTTCCCACACAATACAACTTTCAGGTACTAAGTGTGACTCCAGACATAACAACTTTAAAATCTCTGGTTCAAAATCAGCTTGATTAAAGCGTTGTTTCCACTGGCACAGGCCACATTCACTTTGCTGCCTTGCAGAATAACAATAATATCGCCCTGCACAAATATTATATTGCAATAACACCCATGTGCAACGCCAACCACTAAACTAACCAGAAGCTGCAGAAAAACGTCTGCAGAGGCAAGCTACTCTATGTATCCCTTCATGAAGTTCTAAACTCTCTACTGCAGGAAATTCCCAATCAATAGCAAATTCCCATGGATCAAGTCCGAACCACTGTGTGAGAGGGATTCCCTTAATTTGCCTAGCTATGTTTAAAGCAGGCAGTCCACGTGTATACACAATTCACTGTGCACATTCACCACACCTCCCCTTTTCCTATCTCAATGGGAAAATGTACCAAAAAACTTCACACAAATCTCAAAACTACACCAGTGCACCAGCACTCTACACAGGCTTTTCTAGCCCTAGGTCCCAACTGACCTTTTGCCCATAAATTGTCCCTGTCTGCCCCTCGGCAGAAATAATAGCAACCTTCTACACAAATTCCACACTAATTAATCTTACACAAAATACTGCTCTCACTACAGGCAGATATCAGAACTAAACCACGGGGGTTGTTCTCCAACTGATTTTGGACCATTCCCAATATTTTTCAAAAATATCTAAATTCTTGGGACAATCTTTTCCATAGTCCAAATTCACTATCACACATTCAGTGTGTGCTCTCTCCCAATTATAATACCATGGGAATTCTGATTCTGGGAAACATCTGGGGCACACGGGTCTCCACCTATAAGATATACAATACCACTTTTTATTGCACCTCTTGCAGTGAAGAAAAACCCAAGCTGAGTGCCACCCAGGTACCCAATGGAAAATGGTCAAATTACACAAAAGGTAAGGAATTACCCCTGGTCTTCCTCACCTCCATGGATTTCTGAGATTATCCTCAACTGGGGGTAATTCCCAATCAAAAGCTAAATAACAGTTTGTTCAGCTTGAGTATATTCCCCCTAAAAACACCCTTTCTGTTCTTCTATCCTGCTGATTTATAACAGCCCAATCTCCTCCTATAGCCAAGAACTTGTCTGGTTCAAGCTCAAACCACCTAGAGAGTGCCTCTCTGGACAGTCGAGCCCTTGCGGCTGAAGCCCAAGGCTCTCTGGCCACCTCTAACAATTTAAACCAACCTTATGGTGAATACAAAACCAAAAAAACCCAGCTAGTTGCAACTATAATTTTCAACACAAGATAGCAGTGTTGTCTCAAAAATACACAATATCCCTCGAAAACAATGACAACTACGATTTCCAGTAACGAGAATAAAATCTCACATATTTAATCAAACATGCACACACCCACACAGTCTGGACACAGTCAGCAATAGCAGCAAACAAAAAAATAGTAGCAGTACATGAAACGTGGACGAAAAATCAAAACTCTACAATTCTTATAAAGATTTGTAGGGACAGTATGTTTGTTACAGTGGTGGATGCATGTGGCGATCGTTCCCTTTTAAAGGACATGTGCGCCTCTGAGAACTCTCAATTTCTTTTTATTCTTCTTTACTAGTTTACATATGCATAGAGTTTTACAACTGGTTCATGCATATTCATTCTACTGATTTTGCATTATACTTACAGTTAGTTACACTTGTAGCTAGTATTTTATCAGAAAGTACAGAAAGAACTCTTAGGTCACTTTGCCCTGTGTGTTTCAAGGTTTGAGGAGCTTATCTCTTCAGTTTGGAAATTTGCATTCTTTCTCCTCCGCTGGGGCAGTTTTTATTAGTGCTGCAGAGCTACCAGACTAAACAGCATATTTTACCTATGCTAGCAAGCTACTAATAATTCAAAGCAGCACATTTCACCTAAATCCAAATGGATTTCTACCCTGTTAAATTTTCACTCTGTTTCATTCCCCCCTTTCCAAAAAAATAAGTGAATTCTTTTACTTAATGTAAATTCTTATGTTAATACATGTTTTTTAATGCTTTATTATGTACATTTGATTTACTAGTTACAATAAAATCGTTGTTATCGATGTTTTACAATAGCACAAGGAGTTTTAAAGTATATACAGCCTTTACTAGTATATACAAGTACAGTTTTCTGATCAGCGACTGGATGAATCTTGAAGTCGCAAATACTTTGTTTAGTGTTAAGACACACATTTTGATTATTAATAGTATTGCTTTTACAAGTGAATTTTAGTTGTTTCTTAGTAGCACAAGATTTTAAGTTTACTGTTTGCCACTTTTCATTTACTTTTCATTTACTTTTCATTTACTTTTCATGACTACACTTTATGTTCTGAGGGGTAGAGTACTATTTTTTATGATTTAATCTTAGTGTGATGATGGGGTGGATAATATAAATAGTGGCATTGTGTATAGTAAGTATAAAGGTAGTGGTCATATTAGAAGTAGGATTATAGGTAAAATTTATTATAGTTCACTAGGATTGAAACTTTCTTTTAGAATCAATCACATTATTTTAGACAATCTTTTAAATTTTAGTTGGAAAATTACTTTCACCCCCTTCCCATATGATTAAAGCTGCTGTTGCTTGTATCTATAACTGTGCTTGTATAAAACTGAAAGCTAAAGACACGTTATTTTGAACTGTATTAAGCGCTTTTATTATTAACTTGTGGTTTTGGTCTCTGGCTTTTTAGGGATAACTGTAGGGGTTGTTTTAAGTTTGCTAGTTTACCTGCTGCAGTGGCTAGTTCTCTCATAGATCTAGTATATTCATTAAAATGTGGGACTAAGACTGTTCAGCATTGTTTTGGCTAGAGGTACTTCAGGACTTCAATTACAATTATACACAAAACAATTCTATAAGTAAAATTACAAACTATGCCCCCCCCCCCCCCCCCCGCAATACACTTATTTTGCCTGAAAAAGTTTTAGTTTTAGTTTATTGCTTCTTGGTGTTAATTTTTAAGGGGCTTTTGCGGTTTGCTTTATTTGAGTGTGGTGGATTTGCCCAGGGATTTGCAAAACAGGGATTTGCCCAGTTCACCCCCAGAAATGCTAGCGGGCCCCCTCGACACGGCAAATTACCTTCTAGCCAGCAACCAAAACTCTTCAGTGCTTGCAAGCAAACTTATAGGCTCTTGTTGCACACAGGGTGTCCCCTGTGACTTACCAACTGCCCCCTCAACCACACATATGTACGACTTACAGACTAATTTCTATATAAACATACCCTTTGTCTGTAATGCCAGCAGTCTTGTCTGCCCCTGTGATGAGCAGACAGGGAGCGGAGGTTTCTTCAGGAATAAGTACCCTGGTGGCACCTAGAGGCAGCCACAGCCCTACCTGGTCTCGCAATGAACAGAGAAGTCCTGCCGCAGTTGCCAAAATAATACAAGGACAGACAAATCTTCAACAAATTAAAGTTTAAAAGGGGCATGTTTATTCAGCGTGCTCGGCACATGGGAGGTAGTCCTCCAAAGGCATGTGTGAATTTCCAAAACTGTAGCTTCTCCATATATCCACAAAAGTTCTATATATTCATAAAGACATCCGAGACTCCTATACATATGCATCACCGGCTCCCGCTGTCCGAGACTGAGAAACAGAATGTTTTCTACTGCCATCTGTGTAGCAGTTGTCTTCTGGGCAGTTTTCCTTATCTCCTATTAATGAGCCCATCAATGTCTCACCACATGACTCAGAGATAACTCCCTCCAAAAGCCATTTCTGTTTAACAGGTGATTAAGGACCCACCACATGACTCAGAATGACATCAGCCCATTGTGAGATGCTCCGCCCAGTGGGGAGGAGCTAAGCATTCCCACCTAGATATATTCTGAGATTTTCGGACAGGCAGGAAGCCTTCCCACAGGTTTCCAAGAGGACACAGCTGGGATTTCCACTGGACAACTACACCTTTTCTACAGGACCACTGCTCCAACAGAAACCACATCTGCCACTCCAAGAGGACTGCAGCCACTCCAATTTGGACTTCTACCAACACACTGGCCAAAGGGGTGTCAGGTTGTATTCTGACTTTGTCAGTGGTCTTCCTTTTGTATTATTGCATGTATTTTGTTTCTTTCCCCTTTTCCCAATAAAATTGTATTTCTGACTTGGAGTGTCTCACTGGTTTTGCTTTCAAACCAGAACACCCACTTTGTATTATAATTAGCTGAATGTTCATTCCAGCTGCGCAGTCCTCTTCTTTAATTGGGTCAGTGGGCTCTGAAATGGGTCAGTGGGCTTCCGAAGATGAAGTAAGAGGTCTTCCTTGTGGTAAACTCTTCATCTTTATCTGGTTGTCAGGGCTTCTTGACCTGTTGGTCATGGTCCAAACCCCCCTTCTGGGCCTAATTATTCTTAGAAGCCAGGTATATTTATGGTTCCTACCCTTTTACAATACTTCATATATACTTCATATATTTCCTGTCATTTCTAAGAACATAACTAAGTCAAATACATTATACATTGTCTTCGCTTCAATTATCCCCATCTGGTAACAATTAATCTCCTTGTTAAACTCTTAATCAAAATATATGGCCTTCATCTTACTAGCTACATTTCTAACTTAACTCCTTGGTTCATTCTTTCTGATCGTATGTTGGGGCAAAGTCTGACAAATCATTTTCCCTCTGTGGCACTTATGTTAAGATGTCTTTTTTTGCAGCCCCTTTTACTATTTCATCAGCAAAATGAAATGCGTGCTCCACTCTCCCCGTGCTAGCCCCTTCCTGCCGCCACCCGCAGCCGCTTCCGTTTCTATCCAAAACAAAACTCAGCTGGCAAAGTAACTGAAGAACTGGAGAAGGCAGCAGCTAAGAATTGCTGCATTCAACCAGCAGCCAAGAATTGATGCATCCAACAGTTGCTACCAACTCACTCTAAGTTTGTTCTGTGAACATCGACGATAGGCATCCCATGCCATGTTACTGGAACAGGATAATGTTATTTTGAGAACATTTGCTGTCAATCCTGGTATGTCTGTTTTCTGACACTAACTGATAATATATCTGACTGCTTACAGAGCACTGAAGAGGCCTATTCCAGCAGACCAGATCTGAAGGACTTGCCTCCAGAAGGTCCAGACTGGGAATTGCATACAGATGAAAGCAGCTTCCTGTGAGATGGCAGAGGACAGGTTATGCAGTGACAACCACAAACCTAATTCATATTTCAAAGGTTGGAAAAAAGGTCTTATCTCACTCACCCCTGTGGCACTAATAATTCTTACAGTATCTTGACTCCGTTTCCCTTCTAAGGTGTTCATTAAAACAGGACTCTGCTTATAGGTGCGCGCCCCACTCCGCCCGTGCTGGCCCCTTCCTGCCACCCGCAGCCACTTCCGTTTCTATCCAAAACAAAACTCATTACTATGGAAACCGTGACAGTTCCGTCCATTGCGGCAGCTGTGTTCCCACCCACAAGGGTTCCGAGGGGCACAGCCCCACCTCTGCTTCTGTCCCCAGCCACGGCACCAGAAAGCAGCGCCACCCACGGGGATTACGTCACCCCCTGCAGGTCTTGCACTCCTAGCCCCATCAGGGACCGTGTGGGTGGGCCAGGCTGTGTCCGCGCAGTGGTGGCCCATCCGGTGGCTCCGGACCGGGTCCCGGTGCTGGTGTTATTCCTTCCCGCCATATCTCACGACCATTGCCAGGGCGACGGTAGGGGCCACCTCATCCGCCGCTCTCAGGGGCGCTTCTGTCAGGGGGGGTGTGGCTTCCTAGCTCAAGGCGCCGTCCCATGACTTCAGCCATGGCTCCAGGAGCTGCTTGCCCCCCCGAAATCATGAAAAAATCTCAAAAAAAAATCTTTCCTCTCTCACAGCAGAAGCTGGGCCCTCCTCCAAACTGGCCTGCTTCAACTTGCTGAGGTCCAGGACCTCTCTTTCCATAGATGGAATACCGCCCATGCTCACTACAATATAGAAGGTCGGCACCCCTCCCCCTTTTTCCACATTGATGCGCACCGTGCCAACCCTGACTGCTCCAAAGAACCTGTCCCATTTACACCTAGGCATCCTTAAGCGAATAGAACAGTCAAAACCCGCGCGTGCTAGAAACTAAAACTTTTGGAAGATCATTTGCTCCTCTCCACTAATAAACAACCTCCGCCAATGGCACACACACATACACACACATGCTCCTCCTCCCCCCCCCCCCCCGCCCAGCTGAGCTAGGGCAGTCTTCGAAAAGCAGCAAAAGGAAAAAACTCTTGAGAACTCACTCCAAAAGCAAGTCCCCCTCTACACCATGGCGGGCCAGAGTAAGTGACCTAACAAACCTTACAAAAACTGTGTCAGGAAAATTAATCCACAAAAAACCGAGGTTTATATCCAAAAAGAAGACAGAGAAGTCCTGTAACTTTATTCAAATAAAGGGAGAGGCCATGGGGCATTTCCCCTGGGGTCTCTCAAATTTTTGGAGGACAAAGAACCCTTTTTATCTTAATTTCCCTCCCTCTTTCCCCTTTGGTTGAGGTACTTGAGAGGTACAGACTTTCTGAAATGCCTAACACCTAAGATCCCCTTCTAATGTATACTCCCCCCCCCTTTTTCTTTTCCTTGTGTGTCTGTTCTTTTTCTCTAAATCCAGAGATTTAGTACAGCCTTGGGTGAGTAATAGTGTGTGTCAATTAGTGGAATTCCTATGGAATTAATAGTTCTCCCCATTGCTTCTTTCACCTCTCCATATCTGGCCTTATCTACTATCAGGCCCACAGTTTGTTTATAAAGATACCACCTCATTCCTTTCAATCCCTCCTCTTTTATTTTCTCAAGAATTGTCTTTACAAACCTTAGTCATTATTGACTTAACTTTCTGTTCCTGGGTCCTTTTTGGTTTTGTAATTATTTGCAGTGACATTTTCTGTCCTTTTGTAGCCATTTCTGTATCTGTAGGCATGGCTATTACCTGCATCCCCTTGATCACATGTTGAATAAATTGCACTAAGCAAGGTGTTATAGATGCATATTATATGATTGACTTTTTGCAAATATTAAAATGAATACTATATGTGTTATGTTGGAAAGTTATGCTGTATTAATATTTTTTTAGTAGTGTGGTAAATATAGTTTTTAGGCTAAAGCATAATATTAAAATAGAAGCTATGTGATATAAGATACTTTTTGTAACTAGTGCAAGAAATGGAAAATATAATCAAGAAATTTTTCGCATTATCCTATTTGGATAGAAAGAACAGCAACAAGACACCAAGATTTCAAGAAAAGAATTATTGCCTCCTTATTGGGAACGCTCAGACTTCGAAGCACCAAGAAGGTTGATTTACAAGATGAGGGGGGAAGCTAAAATTAAACAGAAGCACTCTTAATTTGAAAGGAATGTTTGAATTATGTATGAGATATATGAATATGCAATAGGCTATTGCTTTTAAGGGTTAATCCTTTGTTAGCAAAACGTGCTTTTGTGGCAGAGTGCAAAAGCACCCAGACATCTGTAATTCTTTGCTTTTCATTGTCTTTTATTGTCCTAACTTTGATTGTCCAAATTCGTATTGTCCTAATTTTTATTACTATTTTATTACTATTAAATTTCTAAAATTTTAACACAAGTGATTGGCGTTTTTCACACAAGGGATCATACACAGTAAAAAGATTAGAGTTGTTACAGAACATAAGAGGGAAAAAAGCATTTGCTTAACCCATAGTCCACGAGGTAACCACGAAAATATGTCCTATTCCCACCCTTTCCATGTTTGGACCAGTACATGAGCTAACTTTCTTATTCCCTTTGTTATTTTTTTCACCACTTTTTCATTGTCATCTATTTGCAAACAGCATTTTGAGTAATTTAATTTTCTACACACTCCTCCTTCTTCTGCTAATAGATAATCTAATACCGTCCGAAGTTGAAATATTGCATTTCTCATCTGAGTGGATTGGTCAGCAACAAGGTCAAGAGCTGTAACTATCTGGTTGGTTATTATTTCAAAGACAGCTTGTAACCTAATTATCTGATTTAAATTATAAATAGGTTCTCTAGCACCTGATATTAGTTCATTAGGATTCTAAGTGGCTGGTCTGTAGTGTTGTATGATTCGCTCAGGCGGCCATTCATCTTTTCCCTGCTTTTGGGTGCTCCCTCCTGTGAGTGACCGCGACACGGATCCAGACCGGCAGGGAATCTGAATTGCTTATTCAAAAGAAACGAGCTGGTTTTATACACTTTTTCAAGGCACAGTATTTCCTTATATGGTAATTCACACTATGTGACCTATCCCATGTTGCCATGTTAGCAACATGTGTTCTAAATGTCCTTCTATGTGGTGATCATGCACTGTGCACTCATCTGTCAGCTTCCGGCAGGTTCCTCTCACATAGGCATCTCTCGTGTGACTCCTCCTTCCCCCGGGGTCCAGAGGGGACAAGCCTCTCTGTGCTGCCATGTGCTTCTGCAAGCATGTCCCACAGCCTGCAGCTCAACTCCATCCCATCTCTTCCTACAACTCCCTCTTTTGTTTTATACAAACAAGAACTATGAAACAAAACATTTCTAACATTAGAACATGTTTAGCCCACGGCCCAAACCAAACAAGCTCCATTCTTCCTATGAACAGGGGGATAGATAAAAACACTGAATAACTAGTAACCTCACACATCTCCTTCCCATGAATGGAGATAGTAACTAAACAGATAGAACCTTGAGAAATAACTTAAAATTTTCAAAAACCTTTACCATCACCCAGAGTTTGCGATTGCTGGGGAGTCTCATTTCACAGTGAAGACTTGGATAGCCTTTCTTGGGAAAGACTTCCAGGTTTACCTCGAAAGGGGCTCCAAATTTCAGATCAGATCGGCAAGTCAAAGTGACCTGATTACGCTTTTAGTGGCAGAAACACCTGGGTCTGATGGTATAATCCCCAGTCAGACAGGGCTAGGGCTTGGCCAGAGCCGCAGGCCTTGACTGAGAGGGTTTCCCTAAAATACCTACAAAATTGCCTTAAAATTTTATTAATATCAGATAGGAACATGACTTCAAAATAGTGTATCTTCCTCACAAGCTGATTATGAAGCTGGAGTATCCAAGGCTGGTCGGACCACTTTTGCAGATACCCATCTTGGTCCAGAATCTGTGGAAACACAAGCATATCCTCACCCCCAGGTTATCAACAGAAAGGCGCCTTCCCATTTTCCACTTTCAAGATTCCTAACAAGTACCTTAGTTTTTTTTGAGCCTGTGGTTCACCAAAATATCATTGGATGGGAGTTTGGTCATTCTGAATGTGATTCAAGAAACTGAGAACATACAGGGCTTTCTGCAGTCTTTCATGGTAGGTATATCCCATTCCCACACTCCCTCTTTTTTGTTTTAACAACATGGACTTGAGAGTGATATGGGTTCTTTCGGAAATTGCTTGACCTGTAAAGGAATGTGGAATACTTGTGCCATGGTGCACTCCCCACAAATGAAAAAAGTTGGCCATCTGTTTGTGTGTATAGGCCGGCCCATTGTCAGTCTTTATGGGTATAGGTACACCAAGAGCTGCAAAAGTGGACAAAGAATGATGCTGGACATCTTTTGCAGGTTCACTTGTATGTGAGGAGGTAAAACTACATGTCAGAAAGGTATTAATTGTAACATGAATGTATTTTAACTTACCAAATTCAGGGATATGTGTAACATCAGTCTGTCAGATTTCTAGAACTTGAAGTCCCTGGGGATTAACTCTGAGGGCAGGTAAGGGTGCTACTTGTTGACAGTTGGCACAGCCTTGCACAATTTGCCATGCTTGCTTGTGTGTAAGCTGAAATTGTTTTCGAAGAGCTTCTGCACTCTGGTGAAAAAACCCATGTGACAGAAGTGCCTGAGAAAAAACATTTGGCACAACAACGGCCCCAGCTAACTGGTCTGCATGGGCATTGCTTTCAGAGATGGGGCCAGGAAGACTAGTATGGGAACGTACATGTAGGATATAATACCTTTTCATACACAACTGCACTGCAAAATGTAAACATAGCAATAAAGAGAAATGGGTTGTTTACTTTTTTGATATAAACTTCTTTTATTCTTGTCACTATACCTGCAACATAAGCAGTCAGTAACAATATTAAGTTTGTTTTGAAATTTTTCAAAAGCCTTAACTACAGCTGCTAATTCTACCAGTTGCGAAGAACCACGAAGTCCTGTTGCTCTGGGTGTCAGGGTGCGAGGGGAAGTAAGTTCAGGGTCCCCTTTCAATAACTGGAAAAGGAGGTCAAGTGGTTCAGTTGTAGTACCCAATAAAGAGTGCATCCAATAATTGTTCTCAAGAGTTTTTGCAAATCATTGAGGGTGGACACTCGAGATACCAATTGCAGCTGCAAAGGCTGAACAGTTTGATTTAAAATTTTCCACCCTAAATATTTCCAAGGGCCTTCTTCTTGTACTTTTTCATTTGCTACTTTCAAACCCTTTCATTCTACTGCTTCAATAACCGATTGATTTACCCTTGATGCTTCAGCGGGAGTGCTAGCAGCAATCAAAATATTATCTATGTAATGACAGAGTAAAAAAATCAGGGGCTTTCAAGCATACTGGAGCTAGCGCTTGAGCAACAAAAAGTTGGCAAATGGTGGGACTATTTTTCATGCCCAAGGATAAAACTTTCCAATTATATCTTTGGTAGGGCTCAGCAGCATTAATAGAAGGCACAGAAAATGCAAATTGAGGTGCATCATGTTCATAAAGTAGTATGGTAAAAAACCAATCTTTTAAATCAATTACTATAAGGGTACAGGATTGCAGCAACATTGCAGGAGATGGTAGCCCTGTCTGTAGGGTTCCCATAGGCATGATAACATGATTGATTTTTCGAAGATCATGCAGCAATCTCCATGTTCCACTCTTTTTTTGAATAACAAAAACAGGAGAGTTCCATGGGCAAGTTGTGGGAACAATATGGCCAGCTTGCAGCTGCTCTTGTACAAGCTGGTGAAAATATTGCAGCCTCTCTCAAGATAAGGGCCACTGGTCCACCCACACAGGATGATCTATTGTCCAGGTGAAGGCCAGGACATGCTGTTCAGCAGTGACCCCTATGATAAATTTATTCCCAACGTGAGACCCCCTTGGCTAAGGCAGTCTTGTCCCCACAAAGTAACAGGGAGTGATAGTACATAAGGTATCACAGTGGCAGTGCGACCTTCAGGGCCCTCTATTGTAACACAATTGACAGTCTGCTTTGGAATTGAGAGACCTCCAACCCCAGCTAGACCTTAAGCAGCTTGAGTCAGGGGCCAATGACTGGGCCACGCTGAAAAAGCTGCAACAGTACAATCAGCACCACTATCAAGTATACCAGTAATCTGTAGCTTCTTGTTTTGATGCCAAAGAGCACATTTGAGAGTGAGTCTATGACTGGAAAGTGATTGTGCCTAGAAGATCTGCGACCTTCTGTTAAGTTCCCTTAAATCTTGAACTAATCTATAAGTTCCATCTGGCTTCATTATTGGGAGAATAGGAGTATTATGAGGAGACATACAAGGTTCCAGTGTCCCATCCTTTATCAATTCTTCTATTTCTGGCTTTAAGGCTTCTCTTCCTTCTAATGATAAAGGGTACTGACGCACACGTATGGGACATTCCTCTTTCTCAATCGTTATCCTTATGGGGTCAATATCTAATCCTCCCTTATTTCCTTCCTCAGCCCAAACTTCCTTGTTAATCCTTTCCTCATCTTCTTGGTGGAGTTTTAGCACTTTGGCTACAATTTCCTTTCTTCAGGTATAACCCCTATTCCTAATTGTACCTGCAAGTCTCTCCCCAATAAATTTCAACCTGCTCCAGGAACTAGTAGGAAATCTCCCATCCTTATTCTAGTTTCTGCTTCAATTTTTTTGATTACAGGAACCTTAAGCGCCGCTCCTTTAACTCCAGTTACTTTTATAGTGTCATTGCTTACATTACACCCCTTCGGAATAGTAACTACACAAGTTCTCTCTGCCCCAGTATGAACTATAAATTCTAATGCCTCTCCCTGGCGGCCTACTTTTGAAGTTATCAAGGGCTCTAGATGGTATTTATCCCCCAGGAAATAGAGCACCTGACAACCCTAATCTGTTAATTCTTCTGAAGGTACCTCTTTGAATACTTTCAGGTCCTTGTTCTGGCCAGGGCAATCTCTCTTATAGTGTCCCTATTTTCCACATTAAAAAGAGACATTTCTAATTTGCTCCTGAGACCTTGATTGAACAGGGGCCCTGTTTCCTCCCCTTTCCTTATCTCTGGAATCTGAATATCTGGGAATAGTACCTGGGGGCTGCAAATTCCTCGAGGGATTACTTTCTCGCATGGTGGCTACCATAATTTTAGCTTTTGCCTTGGCTTTTTCTTCATCCCTCCGCACATAAACTTCTTGGGCTTCCCTCAATAATTCATGCAACCCCTTATCTTGCCATTCCTCAATCTTTTCCAACTTTTTCTTAATATCTGGCCAGGCATGGGTGACAAAGTTAACCTTTATCAGGGTCTATCCCAGAGTACTGCCACATGTTTTTCCAGAGCCTCTCTAGCCATTCAGTTGGAGTTTCTTCCTTTCCTTGCTGCCCATCAAAGGTTTTGCTAACATTTTGCCCTCGGGGTGCTGCCTCGTTTATCCCTTTGATTATCAGATTATGATAATCACTCATATTTCCTCGTCCTGCTGCATCATTATGATTCCAATTAGGAGAGGCTATTGGAATTTTCTGGTCCCCTGGTTGGCCCTATTGATTTTCTCTTTCCCAAATTCTCACTCCAGCAGCCCTAATCATCTGCCTCTCCTCTTAGGAAAATATAATGCCCATTATTGACTGCATTTCTTCCCAAGTAAAAATGTTGGGGCCTAAAAATTGGTCTAATTGTTCAGCTAAACCTGTGGGATCTTCTAACAGCTCTTTAATTCTCTTTTTAAAATTTCTGACTTCTGAAGAGGTCAAAGGATCATTTACAAATCCTACCGCCCCCCTTGACCCCCTCCCACAGGAACTTCCCTTAAAGGAAATAAGCCGACTTCTTGATCTCTTTCCAAATCAGACCAGCCTTTCTGTTCCTCAATTTTCATGACCTTAGGAAAGACCTTTTTCCCTTGCTGTGGGGTGGTGGCAGGGGAAGACTTATTGAGCGGCCTTCTAGTTGCCAGGTCATGGAAACACAGACAGGGTCTTGCACTCGCCCAGCACTCACCCTGTGTCCATGACATGTCTCACTCTCTCCCACTCACTCCACTATAATAACAGAATGGCAACACCACAATAAGGTGTTGCTTTGTTCTTTTCTCTCTCCGACTTCCTTGTTTTCGCCTGGCTACTCTTTCCCGGGGCACTGGCCAGGTGCTTCCGGGAGCAGCCAGAGAGAAGCAACAAACACCTTTGTGGGTTCGTCTGATACGGACAGAGCTGTTTAGAGAGCGGGATAAAGAGACTCAAGAGATTGGACACTTGTTGTGCGGTCCAAAGTAGGTTGTATTTGCTCGAATGCTGCACATACAGGTGACCCTGATCAGGGGTCCAGACACAGGTTATATAGGGGAAAATAAGAGATAAGGTGAAACCAATAGAACAATGCCCAGTATGAATACATTATAGGTAAAATCCAATGGGAATAACTCCAGGGGGAAGGATGAATACACGTAAAAATACAGAATAGAAACTCCAGCTTTAGGTTTAGGAAACAGAAACTCCCATCTCAAATTCACAAAGCCCTTTTGCTCCGTTTGCGTAGCTGCACACTGCAACATAAGGTACGTTTATTTTCAAGTCATTTGTTAACCTTCACCTGTGGGTATTACTTATTAAGTAAAAATGCTCTAATTTAGGATATATGATCAATATCTCAAATATTATTGGCCAACCCCACATGGTCTTGGACATAGGATCCTTAGGATATTTTCCTAACCTTCAATTCCATACATCCCATCTGGGGGAATTTTCCTAGCCTTCATGGACCCCAACCCTCAATCTGGCAACCTTTTGAAATTGGGGACCTTATTCCCATCCCATATTTCCTAGTGGACGGCCTAGGAAATTGTTCCCTCTCCTGTCTCTATATTAGGAATCCAACTCCTCCCTGGGACCCAGTCCCAGATACCCCAGGGGATCACTCAGTCTACGGAGGCCACCATATTGTTTTTGTTTTCTGGTCTACATGGTCAGCTACTGAGGCTGCCATTTTGGGGGAGGGACTTCTTGACCATCTTGTTTTCTTTGTTTCCAGGGAGTCCACATGATTCAGCACCTTTGTATCTAGTGTTTATTGCTGTTATCTTGGTTGTTGCTGTTTTGGTTTTTAGTAAATTGTTTGGGGCTTTTTACTTGTATCTTCTCTCATTCATCTCTCCTTATTGGTGAAAAGGGAGGTAACTAATTTTGGAGTGTTTGCTTCTCAAATTGTCTTAAACCAAGACACCAACCAACCACCTATGGTAGCTATAACCATTTCAAATAAGAGAAAAACTGCACCATCACATTGCTACAGTAGTGAGGAGATATAGAGGTGTTTGTAATATTTTACCTCCCGCTTTCAAACAAAGGGTAATCATGAAATATATATATGCAGAAGCTGTATTATGCATTTTATGATTTCTGATGGGTTTGTGTATTTAAATTTAATGTATATTCCTGGTTTACTTCCCTGGTAAGATAAGTATACCACTGATCAAAATTATATGCATTAGATATGTTAGTAAATTTTCATGTTAAAATTAGAAGTCAATGCATACTGAATGAATAAATGAAAAAGTTTACTTCTCTCTTTCTAGCTCTTCAAAATAACCAGTGCTTTCTCTTCTTCCAGTCATAAATCCTCTACTTGGAAATGATCCTATGGAAACAGAACTGCACTCTCCTGAAAGGCTTGACACAGACCCTTCCCATTTCCCATAGAAATGCATGGACACCTTTGGCCTCAACTTCATTCCATGGGGGTTACTACTTTCTAAGTTCAATTCTGTATAATAAAGAACAAACATTTTCAGAGCTGAAATTGAGCAGAAGAAACCTAGAAGATAATTTTTATCTTAATTTCTCACTTCATGAACAAATCTATGACCTTTTTTGATGGAAACAGTTAAAACATTTTGCTTTAGGATACACAGAACATAATGGGAATAAAACCAATCTTAATGGTAGTTAGAGAATACTAATCCTCTGAACTAGATTTCTAAACTGCAATCCTGTCAACCAGAACAGTATCACAATACCAGTATTTCTGCCTTTCTTAAAAAACAGTGTTGCATAAATATCATAGGATTTACTCCCGTGTCTGACTTCCTAATAGCCTCTTTCCTATGGATTCCCCAGATGTGAATGATAAGTGTTTCCACCATAGGGGTCTAAATATAGACATCATCTACTATATTTCGGGTTCTAGTAACGAGACAGGGAAAGGTCAGAGCATGTAAATGACTTAATAAAATTGGTGGAACTTATCCACCACTAATTAAAAACAGTAAAACCAGTTTTTTAATGATAAAGTTAATTAAGTGTAAGATATCAAAAGCAATTCATATGAAGCCTTGGGGTAGCATCAGCAAAAAGACAAAAGCAACATAAGAACACAGTCTTTTTTCAAAATGTGTCTTAATTCGCAAAAAATAACAGACACGGAGATTCTGCCTAACTTCAAAAGCTAGCATTGGTAAGAAGATACGGCTGAGTTGGAATTTTTTTTCCTAAAGCAACAGCAAGAAACAAATGAACCTACTTAAAGCATAATTCTAAATTTATCTTAAAGTCATTCTATAAAGTACATTTTTCCAGAAGATGCCATTGTCTCATCTTCAATACTTCCTTGTAGCTGTTTCAGCACCTCCTATAAGAAATTAAGAATAATTAAGAAAACCTTACAGTAATAGACCAAGGTAAATACATCTTGTCCTGCTCTCAAATACACATTTATGTAAGCTACTGTGACACTGATGCAAACTATCTTTAATGTAAGCAGAGATTGTGTCATAATTCTAATTTCTATCAAATATCTACAGTATTTCCCCAAACACTGTAACAACGCAGTCTATACTGAATAATTCATCTTCTCTGATAATACAATTTATCAATTTATTTTAAAGTTCTTCTCAAAGTGAATTTCATTTAGCTCTAATTTACAGATGGAGAAATGAAAGTACAAAGAACAGTCATATTCCGTCAATCTCTGTTACTAAAGTTAGTTTTGTAAATATAAAATTTGAATACATAACTAAAAGCTATTAAGTCTTGAATACTGCATTTTTGAACCCCAAAGATATCAGAAGAAACACTCTCTAGGGTTTTTTTTTGCTGTAGGTTTTTAGTTGTGGGATTTTTCTTCTTCCTGCAAGGCCTTATCACTGTAAGCCAGCAGAGTCATATTTGTCTCACTTCTACTACTTTCCTGCCTATGAGGAAAAGATTTAGGGCTCCTTCATGGAGTCATATTATTCTGCTTACAACTACCATAATGCCTATGAGGCAAAGGTGTAGTACTCCTTCATGCAGCCAAAGCTTCGAAGCTGAGAATATCCCTCCGTGCTATTAAAAAAAAACCCATATGATCAAATTATCCAGCTAAAGGAAAATATTTCTGTCTTGGTTTAAGACAATTTAAGAGGTGAACACTCTGAAATGAGTTACCTCCCCTTATAGTTTTAACCAATCTCTTTCCACCAATGAGGGGAAATGGATATTAGTAGATATAAGTGAAAGAATAAGAGTTTAATAATAAGCGAAACAGCAGCAGGCAAAAAATAACAGTAAATAATCACAAGATACAAAATTACTAAATCTCACAAACTCCCTGGGAATGAAGAGAAACAAAATGGCAGAGTAACCCCTCTTTCCCAAGATGGCACCCGCTGCAGGTGACCACATGTGGGAAGGAAAAGGAAAAATGGCAGACAAACACTCCCCCCAAGATGGCACTCTCTGCAGGCAACTGCTGCCCAAAACTGAATCAATTAGCCATGCTGGTGGCACCTCTGTAAAAATATCTTTAAGAAAGGGTAAAAAACTGTTGTGGTAGTGTGCGAGAGAGGAGGGGGAGGGTGCGGAGTAAGTGCAAGAAACAATCCTACAGAGATCAAGGGCAGCAATGAAGGAGGAGGAAGAGGTGCTTCTAGTGCCAGGGCAGAGATTCTGCCCTGCAGCCAGTGCAGGACCCCAGCCAGAACAGGTGGATATGTTGTGAAGGAAGCTGCAGCTGGTAGAAAGGGCCGGTTATGGATAAGAATTAGTCAGACAACTTAAAAAATAAAATATGGTTTTATTTAGCGATCAAATTCAGTCTGAGCCAGCCACAATAAAAAGGACAGTGCCGAGCCCAGGATCGGCGTTGGGTGAGACACAGGTCTGACCGCTATAGCATAGGGTCCCCTATGTTTCACACCCACCGTCCTGCTCAAGCGGTTTTTATACAGTTTATTTTGCTTGAGGCAGGGATTTTGGGCGATCGGGCTTTTCTTTCCATTCAAAGTCTCACATATTCATAGAGTCTCTTTTCTCGGTGCTGAGTTGAACAAAACTGTGTCTGGGAAGTGATGTATGCCAATCAGAGGGTTACTGGTGTGATAAACTGTGGTAACTTGTTTGTTCATCAAAAGAATTGGAATATTAAAGGAGGGAATATAAAATTAAAGTATGAGGGACTAGCTTGCTTGTTAGGAGATAGGGGAAGCATCTGTGAAGTTGGGAAACAGGAAGCAACTGCTACAAACCGCAAGGCTATAGGCATATTGCAAGGCTATAGACATATTGCAAAACGCAAGACCACAAGTATGATTAATCACCATTTAGGGAGCTTTTCTTAGCTTCTCTTGCAGACACAGGCTAAGGATGTTGGGGGATGGCCGGAGCTGATTATGAAATCAGCGACCACCAGGCAATGGCCACCGGACTAGACAACGTAGAAGTGCTCCGGGTACGCCCATCACTGTCCGGAACCGATTGTGAAACCAACGATCACCTGCCTCGACACAACGCAGACACGATGCAGAGGGATGCTCAAGCTACGCCCACCGCTATCGCAAGAGACGCGAATGAAGAAACCTCCAAGAAACTATAAAAGAGACTGAATAAGGGGAGTGTGGTGTGGGGCACTGCAGTGTGGGACACTGCAGGAGGGGTGGTTAGGAGACCCCAACCCACCCAGCGCTGTTTTGCTTGCTACTGCTTGCTGTAATTAATAAAATTCTAATTGACCTTAAAAAGGCTGAATCAAATTATTCGCCTCAATTTATCACAATTTGGTGCCGTGACTCGGATAAAGGAAACCCAGGAGGGAGGCCCCACTAGGGTGAGGCGCCCCACCGCCTTTTTGCGGTGGCCCTGGGCGGGGGGGCTTCCTCCTTGGGCCTTTACCGATGAACCTAAAACTCAGTAGCAAGCAAAGGTACCCCCGTTAATCTTTGTGCACGAAGAACCGTGGAAGAGTGAACACGCAGGAAGCGTAAGTAGCCCCCGGTGGGTGGTGGGCCTCCTTTTTCCAGGGTTGATTAAAACCTGCTGGATTGAGGGATTAATATTCCAAGAGCATCCAGGGTTGATTCAAACCTGCTGGATTGAGGGACTAATGTTCCAAGAGCATCCAGGGTTGCTTCAAACGTGCTGGATTGAGGGACTAATGTTCCAAGAGCATCCAGGGTTGGGGGACGTAAGAGGGAGGGAGCTGCACCCCCCTCGGCGTCAAGTTACCCTCGGTGGGGAGGCTCCTGGGTTAGGAGGAGAGCAAGCGGGCCTAACCCAGATGCGGAGGTGGACTGCGTCAAAGTTCCTGGGGCGGGGGATCCCCGGAGAAACTTCCCCAAGTTTCGGCTTACTAATTCAGTATAAGTGTATGTGCTCGGTGGGCCCCGTACAAGCGGGCTCCGGAATGCGTGTGCGTGTGAAAAAGACAGTGGGCCCCGTACAAGCGGGCTCCGGAGTGCATGTGAAAGGGACAAAGCCTCGACCCCGGAAACGGGGTCTTTAAGAGTCGTTTAGGGGTGTGTAGTCCCGGGGTGATTGAGGTGAATAAGAAGACACACAGGGCAAAGCCCCGGTCGAGAAACGGAGGCGCCGGAAAGACGTGAGTAGTCCGGTCCGTTCGGTCGCTCGGTCGCTCGGTCAGGGGTGGGAGTCCTGGAGTGTAGCGAATGCGAATGTGTGTGTGAGAGGGGAACTGGCAGCTCAGATTCCCCAAGTGAGTGTGGACCCCATAGTAGTGCGTTTCCCATATCCGGCGACGGAGTGGGCCACGAATTGGGGGAAGCGACTGTCATATTGCTTGTGTTGAGTGTGAGAAGGCACTTTAGAAGATGGGTCAGAGAAAAAGTAAATCTGCTGAACCCATGGGTGGGAGAATCTCAGTAAAACTTCCACTAGGCTTAATGGTAGAGTATTGGGATGCCTTTCCTTCTAGAAAAGGAAAAGATAAGGTTAAAATGATCCATTATTGTATGGAAATTTGGGGAGGTAAACAAATAAGGGGAGACCAACTATATTGGCCCGTATTTGGGTCGTTTGAGGATTGGATCTGTCAAGCTCTAAACATATATGTTAACTCCAAAGAGCCCTTTAACCAAGAGGAGAGCGAATATGCAGCTCTTTGGATAGTGGGAGAGATTGAAAAAAGCTTTTCAGTTGTATTCAGGGGTGGACCCAATACCCCAGAGGGTGAGACACTTTTGAAGGTGCATTTTGTGGTCGATTCTTGGGTGGACATTCGGAAGAAGTTGGAGAGGTTGGAGGGATGGCAGGCGAGAGGATTGGATGAGTTGTTGTGAGAGGCTCAAAAGGTGTGTGTTGGGAGAGAGGATGAGAGTTTTAAAAAGCAGTCTGGAATCGTGTTAGCAGCAGTGGGGGGGGACAGCGGAGTCCCCGGTGGGGGGAACTGGAGGTCAGTCCAGAGGTCGGACTGACGTCCAGTGAAGTTGGTTTGAAGGGAAGTCGAGAGGTGGAGAGAGCATTGTCTGTTTCTATTGTGGGAAGAAGGGACACATGAGGAGAGAGTGTCGGCAGAAGATTGCTGATGAGGAACAGTTCAAAGAAGATTAAGGGGGTCGGGAGCTCTATCTGCTGGGGACAAGAGAAAGAACAGAGCCCCTGGTAAAATTAAAAATAGGTCCCCAGCAACAAGAATATGAGTTCCTTGTGGACTCAGGGGAGGAGAGATCAACCGTCCAGACCCTTCCCCAAGGGTGCAAGGTTTCACCTGAAATAATACAGGTGACTGGGGCCAAAGGGGAACCCTTTGGAGTACCTGTAATTAAGGATGTACTCTTAGAAAGTGATTCTAAATTAGGAATTGGGTCATTTTTACTAGTTCCAGAAGCAGATTATAATCTATTAGGGAGAGATTTGATGGTCGAGTTGGGGATAGGGATAGAGGCAAAAAAGGGAGAACTAACAGTAAAACTATATCCTCTCTGGGCTGAAGACAAAAAAAAAGATTAACCCAGAAGTTTGGTATACCCCCGACAGTGTGGGGAAATTAAATATTGACCCCTTTGAGGTAACTATCAGGAACCCAGAAATCCCTGTCAGGATTCGGCAATATCCCATACCCAAAGAGGGGAGGGAAGGACTAAAAACAGAAATAAAGAGACTTTTGGAAAAGGGACTTTTAGAACCCTGCATGTCCCCTTTCAATACCCCCATTCTGCCGGTAAAGAAACCGAATGGCAGTTACAGATTGGTGCATGACTTGCGGGAAATCAATAAAAGAACAGTTGAAAGATTCCCGGTCGTAGCCAATCCACATACTATTTTAAGCCAACTTGGCCCAGAAAACCAGTGGTATAGTGTAATAGATCTTAAAGATGCTTTTTGGGCCTGTCCCCTTAAGGAAACTTCTAGAGATTATTTTGCTTTCGAATTGGAAGACCCGGATACACATAGAAAACAACAATTGAGGTGGACAGTCCTTCCCCAGGGGTTTACCGAATCCCCAAATTTGTTTGGGCAAGCTCTGGAACAAATATTGGCAGAATATTCACAGGGGGAGGGGATTGTGCTTCTACAATACGTAGATGATTTATTAATTGCAGGGAAAGAAGAAGAACAAGTAAGGGAAGAAACTATAAAACTCCTAAATTATTTAAGCCTTAAGGGACTCAAAGTTTCAAAGTCAAAATTACAATTCGTGGAAGAGGAAGTTAAGTACCTCGGACACTGGCTGACTCAGGGGACTAAGAAATTGGATACTGATAGAGTCCAAGGAATACTTTCCCTGGAAGCTCCAAAAACTAAAAGGCAGGTTTGACAGTTACTGGGACTTTTTGGGTATTGCAGACAATGGATTGAAAATTTTAGTGGGAAAGTTAAATTTCTGTATGAAAAATTAACAACAGACGGGCTATTAAAATGGAGCTCCAAGGATGAGACCTGGTTAAAATCATTAAAAATTGAATTGGTCAATGCCCCGGTTCTCAGCCTCCCGGATCTAAAAAGACCATTCTTTTTATTCATTAATGTCAATGAAGGGGTGGCATACGGGGTGTTAGCCCAGGAATGGGCTGGAGGAAAAAAAAAACAGTGGCATACCTCTCAAGGCTTCTCGATCCTGTTAGTCGAGGGTGGCCTGCCTGTCTGCAATCGATAGTGGCTGCTGCCCTTTTGGTAGAAGAAGCAGGAAAGATAACTTTTGGGAGTGAACTGAAGGTTTTATCTCCTCATAACATCCGTGGAGTACTACAACAAAAAGCTGATAAATGGATAACAGATGCCAGACTCCTAAAGTATGAAGGCATCCTAATTTCCTCTCCTAGGTTAAGTATTGAAACCACAAGCTTACAAAATCCAGCCCAGTTTCTATATGGGGAACCAGTTGTGGGACTAACTCATGATTGTCTTTTGCAAATAGAGGAACAAACGAAAATAAGACCAGATCTCAAAGAGAAGGATTTAGAGGAAGGATATCGATATTATGTAGATGGATCCTTTCGGGTCCTTGAAGGGAAAAGGAAATCTGGGTATGCTATTGTGGATGGGAAAATTTTTAAGAAAATAGAATCTGGTCCTCTTAACCCCAGCTGGTCAGCACAAGCATGTGAATTGTATGCAGTGCTCAGAGCTTTAGAACTGCTAAGAGGAAAGGTTGGGACCATTTATACTGATTCAAAATATGCTTATGGGGTGGTTCATACATTTGGCAAAATCTGGGAAGAAAGGGGACTTATCAATTCACAGGGAAAGGGGTTGATACATGGGGAATTAATTCAGAAAGTGCTCCAGGCCTTGAGAGGTCCGGAAAGAATAGCTATTGTTCATGTAAAAGGACATCAAGTGGGGATGGGAAACTCAGTACGGGGAAATAACTTAGCCAACTAGGAGGCGAGAAAGGCAGCTCTAATGAATTTAAAACCATATAAGTGGGGGGGGGGGTCACACAAAGGGAAGATTGCTCCACTTGTGGAGCTGACTTAGAGGAAGAACCATGTTGGGCTTGTTGGGATGCATACGGGATTGATTCGATACAGTGTGCCTGTGATAACCCCCAAGACAAACATTGCCGGTTCCATGAACCCATTAACCATGTGTTAGCCTTCATGGTACAGGAAAAACAAAAATTAAACCAAATGGGGGTGAAGGAAAAAGAGGGAGGCAAGTGGATACTACCGGACGGGCGGGAGGTACTCCCAAAAGGAATAGCAATGAGGGTCCTGCAAGCAATCCATAGGAAAACCCACTGGGGAATTCAAGCCCTGGTTGATCAATTTGCAATTAAATATATGTGTATAGGGGTCTATAATCTTGCAAAACAGGTAACCCAACAATGTTTAACCTGTCAAAGAATAAATAAACAACAATTAAGAGAAAGACCAATGGGCGGAAGGGAACTGGCACAACGACCCTTTTCACATATACAAATAGATTTTACAGAATTACCAAAAGTGGGGAGGTATAAATATCTATTGGTACTGGTAGACCACTTAACCCATTACGTGGAAGCTTATCCTACGGCCTGAGCTACTTCGAACACTGTGGTAAAAGTATTATTAGAGCAAATTATCCCCCGGTATGGATTAATTGAGTGTTTAGACTCGGACCGGGGACCCCATTTCACCTCTAAAATTGCAAAAGATGTCCTGACAGCTTTGGGGACTCAATGGAAATATCACACCCTATGGCATCCACAGAGCTCGGGGAGGGTGGAAAGAATGAATGGAGAAATAAAAAAAAAACAACTCACAAAGTTAATGCTGGAAACAAAAATGTCATGGGTTAAGTGCCTACCTCTTGCCTTATTGAACATTCGAACTCAATCCCGAACTGATGTGGGAATCTCCCCATTTGAAATGCTATTTGGAATGCCTTATGATATGGAAGCCCCCACAGATCACCCCTGCCTAAAAGATTCTCATATTAAATTCTATATCACCCAAATTATGAGCAGAAGGCAGGAATTGAGGAAGAAAGGAGTGTCGGCACAGAGGCCACCTCTGGATATCACAATCCATAAGATAAAACCAGGGGATCAAGTACTTATTAAGTCTTGGAAGGAAGATTCCTTAACTCCATGTGAGGAAGGTCCTTTTCTTGTTTTGCTTACCACAGAAACGGCAGTCAGGACGGCTGAAAAGGGGTGGACTCACGCCAGCCGAGTGAAAGGCCCGGTTGCCACAAATAACCAGTGGAGAGTGACTAGCCAGCCTGGGAACTTGAAAGTGACTCTTAAGAAAAACTAATGAACTCTGTGGACATTATCCAAATCAACCATAAGGGGAAGCAAAGGGATACAATTACAAACTAGCTAAAGACTATATAGTGATTTGTAATAAGGAAGGTTGTGGAGATTGATATCCTTTTGTGTGCTTTATATGTAAAATTTGCCAAGAACGGTGGTGGGTCCATTGCCAGAGGGGAAGACCACCAATTGGGGTTTGTACTGAGTGCTATAAAACTCAGCGAAAACTAACTGAAACTGTGCTAAGGATAGGAGAATTGGAAAATTGGTGGGTCAGTTTTGGATCTGAGTGGTGGGAAATATTTACCAAGGGAGTATACCCTGAGTATTCTTGTTTTCATACTAACAAGCCCACTCCATTTGCTGCTCAGATAATAAAAGGGTGTTGTCGAAAGGAACTGAAGGGGATTCCTTGCAACCCACCTCTGGTCAAAGATAAGAACTGGGAACAGTACAAGGCTAGGCAGGAGCAGAAAAGGGGACGCTCAGGCGAGTACTGCTGCTGCCGAGAAGATGGTTTACCTCGCGGCTCGAAGCACCCGAGTCGGCGAGCGAGGCAGAGAGGAAAAGGCCAAGCCCCCTCTAAGTGGAACAATGCTGAAATGCTCCAACTATTGCCAGCTGAGTACTAGGATCCCTCAAAGGACCAGTCTAAGTGCCTCCGAAACACCAAGGGAGCAGTAAGCCAAAAAGGGGAAAACAGGATATTACGTAACAAAAACAAGGCTAGGACTCCACCCTTATTGGCAAATTATTAGCTTTCTATTGCTCTGTCCTAGTGTGTTTCTAGTCAGGACAATGCTGAACACTTTACTTCTAGCCTACGAAGCAGCAAAGCGATTTGATGAACAAAATGGTAAAAGAGAAAATGGGGGATTGTGATAAACTGAGGTAACTTGTTTGTTCATCAAAAGAATTGGAATATTAAAGGAGGAAATATAAAATTAAAGTATAAGGGACCAGCTTGCTTGTTAGGAGATAGGGGAAGCATCTGTGAAGTTGGGAAACAGGAAGCAACTGCTACAAACCGCAAGGCTATAGGCATATTGCAAGGCTATAGACATATTGCAAAACGCAAGACCACAAGTATGATTAATCACCATTTAGGGAGCTTTTCTTAGCTTCTCTTGCAGACACAGGCTAAGGATGTTGGGGGATGGCCGGAGCTGATTATGAAATCAGCGACCACCAGGCAATGGCCACTGGACTAGACAACGTAGAAGTGCTCCGGGTACGCCCATCACTGTCCGGAACCGATTGTGAAACCAACGATCACCTGCCTCGACACAACGCAGACACGATGCAGAGGGATGCTCAAGCTACGCCCACCGCTATCGCAAGAGACGCGAATGAAGAAACCTCCAAGAAACTATAAAAGAGACTGAATAAGGGGAGTGGAGTGTGAGGCACTGCAGTGTGGGACACTGCAGGAGGGGCGGTTAGGAGACCCCTACCCACCTAGCGCTGTTTTGCTTGCTACTGCTTGCTGTAATTAATAAAATTCTAATTGACCTTAAAAAGGCTGAATCAAATTATTCACCTCAATTTATCACAGGAGACACTGTAAGAAATGTAATAATAGAATAAACTGATCAGTACTTTTTCTCAAGAGTTATTCAAACATACTTCAGCATAAAAGAGCTAAGTATAAGGTTTATCTTTGCTCTTACAGCAGAGGAAAAAAAATTAACAGAAATAATTAAATGCATAAACCTCTTCTTTAGGGGCAGAAAATGCACCTTGTACTTATATGGGTTTATTTCCTATAAGACATATGTTGGAATGCCTTTCAAATAAATTAGGAAATCAAAATCAGTTCAAATGACATTCTTCCTATTTTATTATCAATACATGTGGACACAATATAGAAGCAATTAAATTACTCGGAAAATATACAGAATATAAATTTACTTGTATTATATAAAGATGAAAGGGAAAGCTTTTTAATCACAGAAAAATGTGTACAATATTGTTTTTTAACAAGACATGTTACTCATTTTACTGTAAAATCCTAGCAGAGACTGAATGAATATGGAAATCAAGCATGACATAATTCTTATTTTGCTTTTTTTTCAATACCTGAAGTTCAATTACACATACTTATCGTAGCAACTGAGACACGGAATGCAAAACAGTGTGACAGAATTGCTTTATTAAGCAAGTGTGAGCTTTTTACATATTTTACTGTTTCCAGGCTATGTTATCAGGCTATGCAGCCAAACAGGATACTAAAATCACTAATCAGCATGCAAACAAATAGCAGAGCATGATGTTTCTTGCTCTTATGGCAAACAAGCATTCCACTGCAGCTAGCTTTCAAGCTGCTAATTAAGGCATTCTTGCATAAGTATTTATGGCTGGTCATGACCTTTGGTATGTGATTTCTCATGCAGATGCTAAGGTGGAACAGCAGGTACCTCTAAAACTTCCATTTCTTTGTTTGAGGAGGAATTGATCATGATGGCAGCCATTAGATTTGCTTCTGCCTATTTGTTGTCTTGGAACAGTCTCCAGAGACAAAGAAGTCCTGTAGTGAGAATAAAAGAGACCCATCCCCAAAGCGTCAAACAGCCAAACGCGTAAATTTAGTTGCTTAAACCAAGTTTTTTGATTAAACCGAGTAAAGTCATTAGCAAGCATATAATAGAAATTCTGTGCAGAAATGGTTTGTAATGACTGAGATTGTTTCCTACGGCTATCTCTTAATGCATTTATGTTTTCATTCATATTTGTAGAAAATGTCCCCTTTAAATGAGCCTTCACCTTATCCCAGGAAGTTTCAGAACAGTTCCATTCTACAAGGGTAACATGTTAGCATCAGCGTGCTGCCAATTGCAGTGAAGGCGCAATCGGGTATTTAGGGCATCTTGTTTTTCTCCTACCCATAGCAAAGCAGCCTTAAGGTCATCTAAGTGTGCTAATATTTCTTGATCGAATACTGTTTGCATTTGTAATTCCTCTGTGAAATTACTCATTACAGAACTGTTATATATGTAATTCGTGCAGTTGGGGGTGCATGTAATAAACTGTAGTTATAAATGTTATACACTGTAGCCATAAAATGTTTTAGAGTTGCTGTAAAAAAAACAGGGCGAAGGGAATTCACAGATTAAGTTGCTGAGCACCTAATTAACATTCAAAAAACCCTAGCCAGAAATAACGAGCGGGCCATCAAGTCACACCCAAGCTAAACCCAGACAGATGGTGCCAAAGCCGAGACCCAGACCCAACCCCAGGAGCAGAGACAAAGAGATGAAGTCCCAGAGATAAGCAGCTATTGTCCCCTTCCCGGAGATATCTGGACAATATTGGCGAGTAGATAAGCAGCTGCCAAGAAGACATCAGCGGCGGCAACGCCTCCTCCATGAGAGAGGACTGCATGAATATGCAGTAGCTTATTGCCGAGGGCAAAATAAAACATATAAAAACCCTCTGCCGAAATACAATGGTGCGCAAACTCGAAGGAGGCACTGACTGTCGCTTTGCACCCAGAGCTGCTCTGTAGACTGTGGGCGAACCCCGACCGAGCTGTGGTCGGGGCGAATTCGAACTCTAAATTGTTACGTGATCGCAAATAAATTTAATTATTAATTATTAATTCGGATTGGCTTGTCGCTATTTACAACAGAACTAAGTTCATGAGCTGTTTTTACTGGTTCTGTTAAAGCATCAATGGCAATAGTAGACAAAGCGAAAATAATAATAGCAGATACAATAAAAGCAATAAGCCAAGCAATAAATCTGTTTGTTCATTTGGATTCCTTTAAAAAACCAGGTGTTTTAGATGCACAACTCCTGATTCTCTTTCCCATTCCCGTGTAAGATTCACATGAATCCATATTTCCGCACGCCAACGAAGAGGTAAGAGATAAGTAAAATTCCTTTCAGTTATATTTTCAGGGGTGATGCGGGAGATATACATAGGGTTGATGGCTGTGATGCAATATGATTGATCACAAGATTCAATTGTCGTATTTGTTTTTAATAAAAATGCATAAGTATGTGTTGTGCCTATCATGGTATCAAGAGTCTTGATATGTGGCATTCATCCAATATGTAGATGATACATCAGAATAACTCAAAGCTCACATTCATGGAGGCAGGAAGGGGAGCATTAATAGCCAATGAACTGTATGGGGGGGGATTCACCACTGGCATCACAGATCTGTTTGACAGACCCCGACTCCTCCATTCCTCCAGCTAATGCTTCCTGAGCAGGAGCCATTTACATCAAGTCTGGCATTGTTACAGATAAAATGGCCTTGTGGGCTGTTGGGTTAATAGGTGTTGGTGTAAGGAAAGAGTTAAACAGAGAATGACAGCAGCAGCACCAACAGCAGGTCTCTCTGACACAGCATGTACCTGAGACAGAACTGAATGAATGAGTTTCTACTTCTACGTCACCATAGACGTACACTCTTCATGCTCCTTTACCATGGCTTTGTAGAGAACAATGGAAAATGTCAAGAGGACAGATTTATTGTAAGACTTTGATCACATCTGTAAGCTGTAACCAAAAAAACCTCTTAGGAGTAAAGATATATATATACTGATGTTTCTGAATAAACCTTAGATTCGCTCAGATTCACTCTCTTTCTGCTGGTGGATCTTGTCTCTTCATGTATCACAGGGGGCTCCATTCTGACAGTGATACATTAAGGGGGTGTATCTGATGTTGCTCAGGGTTTTCCATCCTGCATGGTGACTATGCAATATACACCGAAGGTGAGAGGGCTTTAAGTTTACATATGGGAATATTATTCAAAGTTGTGGTGGTGTTTATGGGGTTATGTGAGGTGTTAACTCCTAGAATTTCAGTTGCTTGTAAGGTTGTTCTCTTGCCAGTATTTTTTATCAAGTGCATGTTCAATGTGGAAGAAATGCAAGTACTATCATTGTAGGTAGTTAAACATAGGGGATAGGAATCTGCTAGAAAAGTTTGATTTCCTTCAACTAATAACCAACCTGTCCCATTAATTAATGACCCATGTGAAAAACGCCAATCAATTGGTTTTTAAAATTTTAAAAATGTAATAATAATAAAATGGTTATAAAAATAGTAATACAATTAGAGTAATAAAAATTTAGAGTTAGGACAATTACAAGACAATAAAAAGCAAAGAATTACGGATGTCTGGATGCTCTCGGGCACTTAAGCCACGACAAGTATGTTTTGTGAACAAAGGAATCACCCTTAAAAACCATACACTGTTGCATATTCATACATACTTCATGGTTATGCATACATCGTATTTAAAATAAGAAACGCTGTCTGGAATATGTCAACTCCTTCTTCTAATCCTCACGGCATCTTCGAGTCAGAGCAAGGCCTGAAGAAATTAGCTTCTTCTGATAAGAGAACCATAAATTCCTCTTCTCTGAAAGATTTAGGTGTTCTGGGACTGTTATCTCAAAGCGAGTATCTCATTCCCTTAAAAAAATCCCACATACATAGTTTCTATTTTAACATTATGTTATAACCTAAAACTATATTTAACACACTGCCTAAGAGAATTAATACAGCATAACTTTCTAACATTACACATATAATATTCATTTTAATATTTGCGAAAAGCCAATCATAAAATATGCATTTTTCACAACCCAGATGGAGGGAGCCATTCCCCTCCTAGCATTTTAGAGTTGTTATTAGAAATGGGGATTTCTGAGTCCCACCAGGTTACTGGACGAAACAGTGGAGGGTCATAAACATGAGCCAAATACATTTGTGCATTGACACCCATAACACAAGAGCTAAATAGTAAAACATAAAGCAAAGGTCTTACTTTCAAGTTAGCTGATACAATGGCCATGTAGGCCAAGAACGTATTTGTGGCATTGGGTTCTGAGACATGGGGGGTGTTGCAGTGTGCAGCTACGCAAACAGAGCAAAAGGGCTTTGTGAATTTGAGATGGGAGTTTCTGTTTCCTAAACCTAAAGGTGGAGTTTCTATTCTGTATTTTTACGTGTATTCATCCTTCCCCCTGGAGTTATTCCCATTGGATTTTACCTATAATGTATTCACACTGGGCATTGTTCTATTGGTTTCACCTTATCTCTTATTTTCCCCTATATAACCTGTGTCTGGACCCCTGATCAGGGTCACCTGTATGTGCAGCATTCGAGCAAATACAACCTACTTTGGACCGCACAACAAGTGTCCAATCTCTTGAGTCTCTTTATCCCGGTTTTGATCGCGCTCTCTAAACAGCTCTGTCCGTATCAGACGAACCCACAAAGGTGTTTGTTGCTTCTCTCTGGCTGCTCCCGGAAGCACCTGGCCAGCACCCCCGGAAACTGTAACCGGGCGAAAACAAGGAAGTCGGAGAGAGAAAAGAACGAAAAGCAACAGGGGGGGTTAGAATTTAACTTAGAGTAGTAACTAATTTTGTATTAGGATGTACTGTTTTAACTCTCTTAGTCTGTATCTTGCTGTGCTCATAAAGGCTTGCAGAGACAGACAATAGAATGCAAGCCTCTGATAAAGAATTCTACCCCAAACAAGGTGAAAAGAATGTGAGCTTCTAAGTTCAAGGGAGATAAGAGGGGCCCCTTCTGACCTTGAAACTAAGAACAGACCAAAACTGAGGTTGGACTTGACGGCACCAGGGAAGACACAACGACTGCCAGAGAGCTCTGCTCAGAAGGAGTGATAAGCTAATTTTAATGTGAAGCGGGGCTAGGATTGTGAATTTCAATGCATATGCAACAAGTTAAGGGAAAAAGAGGGTCTGAATTCTCGGGGGGGGGGGGGGGGGGGGGTATGAATGCCTTTGTGGAGCTATCCTGCATGTGCCTGGTGCTGAATTAAATACATGCCTACTTTACAACTTTTACGAGTTGTGGAGATTTTTCTGTGAATAATTTTTCTGATAAGCCAGCCAGGAGAGTCTCTGTCACTCCACAGGGGGAGCCGGGAGATGGACCTCCCTAGTGCACGCCCTGCGATGTTCCCTGGAGGAGCTCTGCGTTTTGGCTCGCCCCCTGTGGGGGCAGAAAATGGCCTGCTGGTGTTGCAGACAAATGGTATGTATCTTTAGAAGGGGCCTTAGCCAAGAGGCTGGTAAGCTGCTCAGATGTCTGAGCGCGTAGCTTAGTTGCTGTGTGAGTAAAGTTTGCTTGCAAGCAGCAGTCGGCTGAGCACAGCCGGTGACAGGGGGGAAGGGTCCACTGGCCAATAGAGCGGCTGGTGAAGAGATTCACTGATCGATTGTGTGACCACTAGTGGCTCTGGGGGTGAGTCAAGTGAGTCTGGACCTTATCGCTGCTATTTTTCTCAGTGCTGCTATTTACTGCTTGTATGCTTGTGGTGTCTGGACATTGTGGTTATGTTAGTGGGTTTTGTAATTGTATGAGTGATTGGCTTTGTGGGCTCGGTTATATGAAAGAGGGAGCGAGTGAGCGTACCCACGGTGTGGGGGGGGGGGGGGGGGGGGGAAGCTCTACCTGCAGCCGAGCGGGCCTGGGGTGGTGGCTGGGTTGCGCCATCTGGGCGGCTGAAGGGGCAGATAGCATCCTGTGGGGAGGCAGATGGGGAGAAGCAAAGCAAGCGGAGCAAGTGGAGAAGTGTGGGTGAGAACAAGTACTGTGTTTGAATGTGATTTGCGCAGACTGTGCAGATTGTGCATGTTTTAACTGTGGCTAGATGAACTGAGGCGATTCCTCTGCGCCAGTGGTTTGGGCTTGATCCCTGGGAGTTTGTGAATCCAGTAAAACACTGGATAGATAGAGGAAATGAACGAGTTGATTTAGAGGGACTTTATCAGACTTCAGCTGGTTATTTAGCTTCTCTAGACTGGCAGCAACCCGCTGTAGACAATTTAGAAATTCATGAAGGAATAAATGGAATAGCCTGCCTTTGCGGGTGATTCCGAGGAGCCTTTGGCACATCGAGAGGCTGGCACCCTGCGTGGGTACTATTACAGTATGGAGTTTGTGAGAGACGTTGCTATTGCTGTTCCAGTAGGCAGCGGGGCATATGCCCCAAGTGTGGATTGAGGTTTCCTAATTGAGCCACTTTTGAACCTAAGATCTTAAAGTTTCTGTGTGGAAAATCACATCTGGTACCCATAACCTGGGGTTGTGTGTGGGAGGAAAACTGGGAAAGGACCGTGAGGCTTTGTGAAGAGAGGTTTGGGTGGAAGCGAGATAGGACAAGGAGAAGGATATAATGGGAAGTAACCAGAGCAAGGAAGTTCCCCAAGCTAGCCCTTTGGGGTGTATTTCGACCCATTGGAAAAAAGTCACTGTTGTGATTTAGTTGTTGTTTTCCACTGCGTGATTGGGAACTTGCACTGAGTAGTTTTTATATTGCACTATGTCACATTAGTCTATTCCACACACCTTTCCCCTCCCTCCCTAAGCCTCAGGTGTGATGGTCTCTCCCTGACCTGCTCCCCCCTCCCCCTCTCCTCACCTGTGTCCCATTGGATGTGGCTTCCCGGTTCCTCCCCACCCATTTTTCCCTGGGCTCAAAACCCCCTGGGACAAGACAGTCAACCTCTTTTTCCCTCCTGGATGCCACCAAACTCCTCGGCCTCTGTTACCCCTTGAGGTGTCGCCTGGATCTGAGTTGGCTCCTGATAATAAACAGGATTTAGTCCCGAGGAGAAGAGCGCCTTTTGTCTTTTACCTGTGTCCATGTAGGATTCCCACCCCGTGCTCAGAGGGGACCAAAGGGAATTCCTGCAAGTCGCCAGTAGGGGAGGCTCGGAAAATAAAAAAGATCTAATCCAATCTTGCATGCGGTGGTGGCCATTATACAGGTTAGAAGATGGAGCAAAGTGGCCACCTGCTGGAACTTTACATTATAACACCTTATTGCAGTTAATGCTGTTTTTAAGACGAGAAGGAAAGTGGGATGAGGTTTCTTTTGTCAATATGTTTTTCTCCTTATGAAATCATCCGGAATGGCAGAGGGACTGTGGGCTCAGAGCTCCCTCTTACCCACTGGTGTTAGCCCTTGAAAGGGAAAACAAAACAAAGAGAGGGCAAATCAAGTGATGTTGCTCAGCATGCAGTATAGGACAGCAATGTACACAATCAGATGAGGTCTATCATGCTGTGGCTCAAGAACAAGATACAATAGAGTTGTTGAAAGCTCCTCCTAGGAGACGGGAGGATGAGGATGAGGATAACGATGAGGTGGACTTTCCTAAAAGAGAGGAGGACGCAGGCTTGGAAGGCACATCCACTCAAACCCATCCCCCTCCTGGCAGTCCAATTTCATCCAGAACCAGGAGGCAAGCAGTGTTGCAGGCCCTCTGTGAGAGGCAGTGTGGATATGGCAGCCTGGTCAGAGAGCAAAAAAACCAGATAAGTTTTCTCACGGACAGCTTGTGAGACTCTAGGAGTTGTATTGAAATGATGATAGCTTGTTATTGTAAACAACCTGCAGGTGGTGTTTTTCCTACTCTCTGTTTTCCTGTTTTTCTCAAAGATTGTTTATAAGAAAGGTGTTTTTGTTAATTAGCCAATCAGGTGAAATGTATTGATTAATCGACCAATCTGGTCTGTCTGTATCGGAACAGTCTATAAAGAGAGAGATTTTCGAAGTAAAACTCACACTGTGTTAACCAGCCTTCTGGTGGGTCTGTGTCATTTCTTACTCAATAGTGACAACGCAGTGGGACCATGTCACAATCCGCTCATGCGGGGTGTCGTGATGGTTCGTTAACCAATTGCAAAAGTGCAAAAAGGCAAACAGCAGGGGACCATCAGTTTAATCACGACAAATGCACCTTTATTTAGGTACCAACAGCAAATGCGATAGAGGGGACAGAAAAGGGAAATAAAGAATAGAAAGAAAAGAGGGGAAGGGGAATTGTAAGAGGCCGTCTGAAGCCCCCTCATTCTCCTTTTGCCTTTCAATTGCCATGAGGAGAAACCTCTTCCCCCACTGTAGTTCCGGCTTGGAGAGAGCGGCAGTACAGGTGCAATTGCTGTACCGTTACGTTAGCTGTTCTGAACAAGGCCTGGCAAGAACTTGGCAAGGACTTGGCAAGGACTTGGCAAGGAATCGGCAAAGACCTGGCATGGACCTAGCAAGGAACAGCCTACTGCATATTTGCCCACTCTCCACCCTTTAAGCCGATTGAACTTTTGGGGTGACTCTAGTGGTCTCTCACTGAAGACCTCTCATCTGCCTTGTTACCACCGTGACAGACAAAGATCAAGAACCCTCCTCCCAAGGACTGAGACTGAGACCCTGTCGTGGTTTGACATGGAAGTGAATTTTTTTCAGGAAGTTGGGTCAAACCAATCAGTGGTCAGGTTTGGATATTGGCACCTGGAGTGACCACTGAAAGTATGGACATGCCTCTGAGAACACAGAGGGTTAAAAGCAAGAACTCCCAGGAGAACTGTCTCTTTGGTTCCGGTCGTCAGAGAGTGCAGTGCAGACTCTCCCCTGCCCAGCCATGGGCTGGGTGGGGGAGGGGAAGCCACGCGGCCTTGTCCAGGTAGGCCGAGGGGCTGAAGGTCTGGAACCGAGCCAGCTCCTGTGGACGGAAGGGTGGAGAGAAGCGGAGAAGCGGAGATGCCTTTGTTCCCCCCCCCACAGAGGGAAAGTGACAGAGAGCCTGACGGCACCTGGAAATTTGCCGTCAGAGGAGAAGGAGAAGGAGGAGGGGGGGATGATGTCCAGCGTGGGAGATGGGATGCTGGACCGAGATATCAGCCGTCCAGGGAGTCTGAACTTTTAACCCTTTACGGGAAATGAGGGCTTTGTAAAATATTACTCCTCCTCGATTTGTAGTGGAAGAGAGACAGTCCAGGACCTGAGATGTTAGAAGAAGAAATATTTAGGTGGGAGGAGATGATGAAGTAGCTTTTGGCTGGATTTTTCTTGTTAGCCATAGACTGAACCAAAATCTCCTGCAATAGAGACTGCATTTTAGGGGGATGCAGTGGTGACCCAAGGAGACCTGCTTCAGCAACCACCAGCAAAGGAATGGCAAGAACAGAGGAAAGCTGAGGAGGGAATGGTGATGCCCTCTGTCTTCAGGAAGAAGATGATCTCTGTTCTTGGACCCTTGGCCCCAGGGGAAAATGGGGGGGGGGCTGTAGTCCCAGGATGAGAAGCTGAACTGTTGTATCTTTGGGTCTGTGGCAAAGCATCCTTAAAGGAGCCCTATGAGCAGTCTGTCCATGCACGGTGGTGAGAGCACTGTGACATGGAAAGGAGAGTGTCACACTGGCAGATTTTCTCCGGGCGGTTGCCATGTGTGACATAAAAACACAGGAGGTGACAACTGTGTTTCCTGGGGGGTCTGTGGTGCAAGAGAGACTTCTCTCTCCCTTGATAGTTTGAGTATTGATTATCTGAAGGGTGGTAATTTGATCAGGAATCCCGGGTGATGTTTCATGGTGGGTGTTTTAGGAATTGGGAGGAGGAGGGGTGTTTTAGAGGGTCTTCATCCTGGATTTAGTTTATGTGTTTTCTGTAGTAGTAGTAGTTTAATAAAGTTTTTTTTCCCCTTTGTTATTAAGCTTGGGCCTGCTCTGCTCTGTTCCTGATAACATCTCACAGCATTTATTTAGGAAAGGTGCATTTTCATGGGGGTGCTGGCATTGCGCCAGTGTCAAACCATGACAGACCCCTACCACAGGGAGTGGGGAAACCACTAATGACATGTCCTGTTCTTCTTCAGTAATTTCAATGGACTTATTCTTTATTGTATTCGTCCTGCCTTGGTGGTTTCAGTGGACTCACCTGTTCTCCTTGCAGCAATCACAATAGACTCTCATTGTCCTGCATGTTCCCCCCTTTTCCTCTGTGGGCTATAACTGGACCCCTGAATTGACCAGAACTTTGAAGACTTCCCCGACACGACATGACGGATCCCCATTGTCTGGACCACTGAGGATCTCGCCTGTGTTGGTAGCTATTCCCATCCCCCTCTTCCCTCTCTCTTTCTATCCTTTTATCTCCTTTCTGATCCCCACTATCGCATTTACTGTTTTGGCCCCTAATAAAGGTGCATTTGTTGTGATTAACTGATAGTCCCCTGCTGTTTGCCTTTTTGCACTTTTGGGATCGGTGAAAAGAACCATCACGACACCCCGCACAAGCGGATTGTGACAGGGATATCGCTACCACTGTCCGAGACAAGATCCTCAATGGTTCAGCCACATAGATTCGCCGTCGTCCGTGGGGGTGCACCGAAGTCCACCCAAAAGGTTACAGTTTATGTAGTCTTTATCCAAAGTGAGTGGAATCTGGCCAGAAAGTGGGCAAGATTGATGGGCCATTGTGTAGGGCCCATTGGTCTGTGGAGTAGGTGCTGGCATGCAGGTACAAGCCACTGCTTGTCACAACCTGCTTGAACGCAACATTCTGTAGAAGCACAGTGAGTGCACCTGCTAACAGTCACTTGGCAAGCGTCCGCATCCACCTTGGCCAGGCCAGAACTCCTGTCAGGCGTCTTCAGGGTCCTTGCGACGGTCATGAGGCAAATGCAGGAAACTTCGGACCGTGTCTCACACCACCCCGTGAGTAACAATCGTCATAAGGGAGAGCTCCATCCGTAGCGCTGTTCTGAAGTCTTCAGGACTCATCAAAGTGGTAGTAGCATATTCCAGAAAACAGAGACAGGAAATTAGACAGACAAAAGAAAAGTAGGAAAAAGATAAGGGAAAGAAATAAGGAAAAAGGAAAACAAAAAACAAATAATCAATTCTTCAATTAAAAATATACATTCAATTTCTTATTGAAAACAAATAATCAATTTTGATTAAAAATTACAACATGATCAATAATCTTATCACAAGGGACGATTGCTTATTTTAATGCTCAAGTAATTCACCTTGTGTCAATAACCCTGGGAGAGTCTACAGTAAATGGGATATTGACCAAATTGTGTGCATTCATTATAGATGTCAATTGTGCCAACCGTTTCATCATTTTCCAATTCATGATGTATAGGATTGCCAATAAAATGAAACCAATAAAAACCAAAATCAAAAGAATAATGATGGGATGACACAATTTGTTCAGGACACCTGTAGCAGTAGGTGACCACCCAAAAAGGGTACCCCACCACCTGTGTTCAGCATCTCTCTTTACTCTTTCCAAAACCTGATGTATTTCCTTCACATTGTGATGAACAGTTACCAGGGTTTTCTGTCCGTTCTTCTTGATTTTTCCTAAAATTTCAATTAAATCCTGGTGAAGCAACAATTGCTTTACCAGAGTGAGGTTCATCCCAATGGGAGTAGGCAATAGCTTGTGAATCAGTGTGTAATTGGATTGTAAAAGTTGATGTGAAATAACTGGAGCTTCAAAAGAAAAATCACATCCTACAATTTTAGTAAAGTTGCAAGCAGAAAAATTTGAATGATTTTTAGTATTCACCACTACGTTTTCTACAAATACCACATCACAAGCAGTTCTAAAGCATGCACAACCATTGCCAAGATATTCAAGGACTATTTCAGAAGTCTCATTAGGATGAATTTCAAAGTGACAAATGTTCTGTTCTGTGTCTAAACAAATGTCTTGGGCTATAATTGCATTACTTTCACAAATAAATCTTTGTTGTTCCCGAACAATGCAAGATTCTAAATTAACAGTTTGCCAATTCTCCCCAATTTGATGGGCCCATCATCTATGCTCGAAAGGACAGAGAATAGGTCTATCATGATTCAGCCCTAATGCAATGATAGGAAAAATTGTGCACACCGAAGCATTCCGTATGGTTAATACAAAGGCTGTGGCTGTGTTTGTGCTAGGGTCATAAGTTAAATTGACTAAATTCCACCAGGATTGGAAATCTCTTTCAAAGTCAGTGGCACTGTTCCAAACTATTTTCTGAATTTCAGTAGGGAAAGTACCTTCTTCACCTTCTCTTATAATTGAGGCAGAAACTGACTGCATCCACAGTTGTGCCTGGATACAGCTGAGGGCCAAGGAAACATTGTTTTGTGTAGCACCAAGTGCATCAATTACCAATTTGTGGTCATTCATATTTACCTTTTCCCAATTTGGTAACATGTTTGATAGCAACCACTGTTGAGTTCCCAAAGCTGATAAGGATGACTGTAGTGGTTGTTGTAATTTGGTCAAATCTCTAGTGGTGGTAGCCAATTTGTTCATTAATACCTCTGAATCAATACTGTTTAAGATTCACAATCCTGTTCCCACAGCACCGGTTATGTCTCTTAGCATCCATCATTTAGAAGGGTTCTGCTGTTGTAACTAGGTCGTCCAACCCTGAAAAGAAGTTTGCAAAAAGGGTGAACAAGCTGGCTGAATTTCTGAAACATTGTTTTGCATCAGCAATTTGACTTGTTTAAGAGACCATGCCAGATTAAACAATATTTGTTGTTGACCTGTTTTCCTGATTATATATGGTCCAATTTCAAAAATTTTCGGGCTAAGCATAACTGATGGTTGGGTGGTAGGTGTCCCAACATTAACATCAAGTTGTCCCCAGTATTTAGTACTATTTTTGCCACACATGATCCTATGGGAAAATTGTACATCAGTTAGGTTTAACCAGCAATTCTGATTAAAAGTTTCACAAAGCAAAACACGACCATGGGGTCCAGTGCTGTAACTGTGTACAGATTCGGCAAGGGATTCAGTGATCAATTTACATGTTATTATAACATCATCACCCTGTGTCACCATAAGGGGAGGGAAAACATTATGTCTGTCATCCAACACTAGAGGGGTGCTTACACCACGGTATGTAATTACTGCAGTTAGTATGGGTTTTGCCACAGCATTTATTTTAAACCGATAAGTCAAACCTCTCAAACCCCACTGATCTGCCTGGTTGCTTTGCCAATTACATGTTACATAGGTTTGTTTAGTTAAAGTAAAGTTGTACCAGCAGTCAGTGGATTTGTTTTTGCAGAGCTTTGTAATTTCAACGTTATTATTATTGGGGTCTAAAGGATAGTTACCTACATTCTTTTGGCGACAACAAAGTATGAGGGGAGCGCGTTTGTCACATGTCCATGCTGTTGTAGGGCAAAGCTTCACTGTGATGTTGGGATGTACATTGCATGTTACATTTGGTTCTAGAAGATTTCCAGCAATTGCAATAGTGGAAGCTTTCTTGTAAAGGGATTTTTCTACTTTTCTGCATCCTACCTTAATTTCTTCACCTATTGTTCCAGTGAACACCCTTGCCCAATCTTTATGGTCCCAACCCCAGTCACTTGGGCAGTAAGCTTCAGAGTCGTGCAGTACTGCGGTTGCGAGGCTTGGGCAGCGGTCCCTGGGGTAGAGTCCCAGAGCACTGGTATACCTGATGACAGCTTCAGACCATGACCACTCAGCCGAGCTTTGGCCATGGTGTGGTGGTAGGATGCAGAGGAGTATCACTAGAATTATCATGGTTAATCAGGCCTTCATGTCCCTCGGAGTTCTTCTGTAAAAGGTAAACACAACAGAGTCTGCCACCAAGAGGCCGGAAATTAAAACGATGGAATTATCCAGCGGGTATTTATCTGATGTTCTTTCCCCAGAGCATGGGAGGTTAACCATGCATATTTATTCAGAGGGGTTTTCAGCACGAGTGGTACTTCCTCTACAGTAGGGAGGTGAAATAGGGATTCATAAATTCTGGGAAGGCTGGACAGGACAAACGCAGATCTGAACCAATGTGGTTAATCATACGTTCTCCTTTATTGTTTATAAGATGGCAGTTTATATACACTTCAACATAGCTTACAATTGTGAGCACACTCTCATTGGCAAGCAAACATTGTTTGTCCTTGTCTTAAGGTGGCCAAAGTTCCACACTGCAGACTTATACTAATTCACACTCAAGAAAGCCCATTACACTGTGGTTACCTTAAGATAATTTCTAACTGTGCCACAGACTAATTTCTCACTGCGTCATAGGCTTCAAGGCCTCACCAAGGCCTGTATCTGAGGCCTAGGCTGGGGTAGCTCAACCTTCTAAATATGAATCGTGCCTTCTTTCTCTCAGAAATTCTGCTACAGGGAGGTCCACCAAAACAGGTTGTCCAGGGTAATGGGCTGGATTTTTAGGGTCATCAGGTCCCCGTAAGGCAGGGATAATACTAGGAGCTTTAGGACAGAAAGCAGTGACTTTGGGGCAGCCATTAACCCCCATGTATCATTCACACCTTTCACAGCTTCCCTTAGCCGAAGATCCCAATTTCCCTCCTGTGGTTTAAGGAGTCGTTTAAGGAGACCATTCGTTCTTTCCATGATCCTGTTAGCTTGGGGGTAGTAAGGGGTGTGAAAAGTCCATTTTATTCCTTCACCCTTTGCCCATTCTTGTACAACTTTAGCGGTAAAGTGAAACCCATTATCAGATTGAATTTCCTGTGGTTTTGGGAAAGTTCCAAACCGCCCCTGCAATGCTTTAACAGTACTATCTCCTGTAGCTCTGTTAAAAGCTTCAGCTTGGACTAACTCAGATATAATCTCTACTCCTACTAGCACAAAATGTTTACCACCTGATTTCTTGAAAGGACCGATGTAATCTACCTGTCATGCGTCCCATAAGCCTTTACCTTTTCTTAAATGCAAAGGGTCATCTTCTAAAGGATGTCTTTCCAGTCTCCTGCAACACTGCTTACAGGCTGATATGCATGTTTTACACATTTCCCTGGTGACAGGCCAACCCTGAGCAAGAGCTTCATTGTACAAATCTTTTGCACCTGTGTGATGTCTCTTTACATGCAGCCATTCTAATAGATGATCCCAGTCCTCTGTGATTTGTTCCTTTTTTAGGTGACTTAGCCTTGCTAACTCATCAGCTTTATTGTTCCATTCCCCTACTGGATTTCCATCTGTCTGGTGAGAGGCTACCCACCCCACTGCAAAGTTCTCTTGACTTGCAATATTTAAAATTTCTTGCCACTTTTCCTTTTGCCACACTGGAATTCTGTTAACTTCCCAATCATTTTGCTGCCAAAAAGGAAGCCACTCAGTACAACCTTTGTACACAGAAGGGGTGCACTGGGTTGTACAATGGGGGATTTTGGTACAATGGATCTGGGACAGTGCCAGTTAGAAGCTATTTTGCTCAGTTTTTCAAGTGGCAAGCCATCCATAACATCTTTAGGGACACCCCTTTTTATCCCCAGTGACCACCAAAACTGGCGGTTAGAGATCAGCTTATCCTTTTCAGGTTTTACATTAGGAGAAGCAATGTGTCTAACACCCTTTGGTTTTTCTGATTTTTCTGCTTTTTCTTCTGGGAGCTTTACATGCCCATATTTTCTGCTGTAATTAATCAGCTCCTCTGCCACTTCACTCCATATCCAAATTTTATGTTTACTGGTAGGAGTGGAGTAATGCGATTGTGCACTTGGTGGCTTAGAAGGGTTACGTAGGGAGTGAACCCAGGATCAGTGGAAACAGAGGGGTTGTTTTGGTTATTAAGAAATCTATCCAGTCTTTCTACAGGAAAAATTGCTGCTATGGTTTTCTGAATGAGAATCACTGTAGGTTTGAGTGATTCTGGGAGACCACGAATTAAAGGAGTCATAATTTCAGGCTTTACTGGTAATTGCATTGGTGACTCATAGCCTGTAGCCAATTTTCTCTCATGTATCATTTGCAAGCAGGCAGCTTTGTGAATGTTTTCCAGGAGTTGGTCGGGGGTACCAACTAGGGCCAAAGGGTCTCCCCTTTCTAAGGGGTTAAGCCCCCCTGCCCAATAAGCTGCACGCTGAGTTAGGGACCACGGGCTACGTTTGTCCCCCGTGGTTAAGAACACCCCATGTCCCCAGTACCCACTGGCTTCTTGTTCTGACAAATGAATTTGATCTCCCCCAGCAAGAGACACTCGGAATATGTATTCTGTCTCAGTTTCATGAGGGAGACGCCCGTACTCCTTTTTCAATTTAGCCAATTCAGTAGCAGTGTATGGGATTTCTTTAGTGGTTATGTGTGGGTCAAAATCCTCATCATTGATGTAGTTATATTCTGTTCTAATTAAAGATCTCAAATTAGGACAACAGTGTTCCCCACAATTTTTTACTAGAGCTAGTTCTTTCTGGGGATAAATTTGATTAATGTGGGGAATTTCATTCTCCTCTCTTTCTTTCAGTGTGTTGGTGAGCTTTGCATTTTTAATATGTTCCTCTTTAAGGGCATTTCTTAACAAATGTTTTTCATTCCTTTCTTCATCTAATTGTTTTTTCAAAATTTCAACCAAGTTTTGAAGGGAGTCTATTATTGTTCCTTGCTCACCTCTTCTCTGAAAGTGAGTTTCTACAGCTACAGTGAGGCAAGCTCCCAAAACTGAGCAGAGAATGGTTTTATTTCTGCCCAATTTAAATTTTGTTTCATGTTGTAAATAACATAGACTATCAACCACATTATCCAAATTAAACCAGTTATTTTGTGCCCATTCCTCTCCTCCCGGAGAAGGTTTGGCATTGTGTTTAGCTAGTAGAGCATAAAATCCAACTTTAGCTTTATCGTTAGGGTTATCACTCTTTTGTGAAGGGACCAAAAACCATGACAGGGAGGTAGAAACTTAAGTTACGCAAACCACACAGCCTTTGCTGTGTCTGCCTTCGCTACCCAGTGTGGGTGAAGAGACCGAAGTTACTTAGGAGGTACTCCTTCAGTACAAATATCTGGTTGTCTCTTCGCTACTCCAAGCAGTCAAAATTCACATAAAACAACAACAAAACAACAGTGTCCCGCCTTTTGCACTAAGAGATCTTTTGCAAATTTCTGAAGACAGTGTGAGTGCTTTTTCACCTAGGCAATGTGCAGTCTGCAGGAAATCCGAATCTCCTCCCTTGCTATCTAGACTGTGCTCAGTCTTTCGGACTGGCAGGGTAGGTGCGGCTGGAGAGAAATGTCCTTCCCCTGTAACAGACTACACAGAACCTGCACCCTTCTGTCTAGACAGAAATCCTGTCCGTGACGCCAATTTTATGTCACGATCCGCTTGTGCGGGGTGTCGTGATGGTTCGTTAACCGGTCCCAAAAGTGCAAAAAGGCAAACAGTAGGGGACCATCAGTTTAATCACAACAAATACACCTTTATTTAGGTAGCAACAGCAAATGCCATAGAGGGGACAGAAAAGGGAAATAAAGAATAGAGAGAAAAGAGAAGAAGGGGAATATAGCTACCACCGTCCGAGACAAGATCCTCAATGGTCCAGCCACATAGATTTGCCGTTGTCCGTGGGGGTGCACCAAAGTCTTCCCAAAAGGTTACAGTTTATATAGTCTTTATCCAAAGTGAGTGGCATCTGGCCAGAAAGTGGGCAAGATTGATGGGCCATTGTGTAGGGCCCATTGGTCTGTGAAGCAGGTGCAGGCATGCAGGTACAAGCCACTGCTTGTCACAACCTGTTCGAATGCAACGTTCTGTAGAGGCACAGCGAGTGCACCTGCTAACAGTCACTTGGCAAGCGTCCGCATCCACCTTGGCCAGGACAGAACTCCTGTCAGGGGTCTTCAGGGTCCTTGCGACGGTCATGAGGCAAATGCAGGAAACTTTGAACCATCTCTCACAGACCAGAAGGAGGGAGATTAATGATTAATGTACCATTCTCCACTCTTGATCAAGAGGCATGGGAAAGGATTGCTAAAAGTTATCACATTGATCCAATACTTACTGCCAAATGTTTACAAAATGTTATCGTACAATACAACCCAGATTGGGGAGACATCCAGTTACTACTGGATGCTTTCACAGAAACAAAAAAGCAGCTGATCTTGAAAACAGCAGGGACTTTGACAGAAGATCACTGTAAAAGCCAGTGACGGGATATAAGAGAATTTTTCCCTCTCCAAGACCCAAAATGGGTTCCAAATATATCAGCAGAATTAAAGAAATTAGCAGATTATCAAGACTGGATAGCAACAGGAGTAGAAAGAGCTATTCCAAAGACTATAAATTGGTCTGCTTTATATTCTATTAAGCAGGGGCCTTCTGAGACTCTGTCCGTATTTCTAGAGCATCTGAGGGATGCAATATGTCACCATACATCATTAGACCTGGGGTTTGAGATAGGAATGAATCAGCTAGTTAATTCATTTTTGGGACAGTCTACTAGAGATATCGGGTGTAAACTTCAGAAAATCTGGGGCCGGAAGGGAGAAACCTTGAGGTCTTGCTAGAAGAGGAATGGAGAGTATTTAGTAATCGGCAAGTCGGATACAAACAAGGAATGAAAAAGCTAGTGGCAGTGGTACAGGAGGAAAAACAAGAGAAACGCAGGCAGGGTCCACCTTGGTTGGGTAGAAACCAATGTGCAATTTCTAGAAGAACCAGTCACTGGAAAAAACAATGCCCAGAGCGGAGATGAGGTGACTGTCAGGAGAAGGGGATAATGATTGTGCATGTGAAAGATGACTGAGGAGGACTGGGGGATTCCACCCCAGCGGATCCACTGGTTATAACAATGAGGCTGGGGAAAGAGGGAGAAAAGGTGAATTTTTTTGTTGATACAGGGGCCACTTATTCAGTTTTAAATAAAGCATTAGTACCTGTGGGGAATGATTATGTTGTAGTGCAGGGAGCAACTGGCCAATCTGAGAAGGCATATTTTTGCAAACCTTTAAAGTATAAGCTTGGAAAACAATGGGGTATTCACACGTTTTTATACATGCCCAATTTGCCAAAGGCAATTTTAGGGAGAGACTTATTGGAACAATTACAAGCAACCACTACATTCAAAAATGGAGAGGCCACTCTGGAGGTCAGTGATGAAAAGTACATAGAGGTATTAAGTTTAATATTAATGACCATTGAACTTAAGGAGGAAATTAGTGAAGAGATATTAAACCAGGTATTTCCCAGAGTATGGGCCTCCAACGTACCAGGGAGGGCGGAAAATGCCCCTCCCATAGTAATCAAACTGACACAGAACTGCTCCAGGAGGGTCTCTCCTGCCAGGGGAGCCCCCAGGGAGTTGCCCAACTTAGGGTCCGTGAACTCACAAATCTGATTTCAATACTTCTGATTTACCTGTTCGGAAACCTGATGGGTCATATCAAGTAGTACAGGATTTGAGGGATGTCAATAAGATAACAGAAGATTCATATCCCATGGTGGCCAACCTATATGCTTTACTAACATGCTTAACACCCAAGCTAACTTAGTTAACCGTTCTAGTAGTGCCCAGGCAGAAAGGGACCTGGGGGTACTGGTTGACAGCCAGCTGAACATGAGCCAGCAGTGTGCCCTGGTGGCCAATAAGGCCATCAACATCCTGGAATAGTGTGGCCCGCAGGACCAGGGAAGTCATTCTTCCCCTATACTGGACACTGGTGAGGCCGCACCTTGAGTACTGTGTCCAATTCTGGGCCCCTCAGTTTAGGAAGGATGTTGAGACGCTTGAGTGCATCCAGAGGAGGGCAACAAGGCTGGTGAGGGGCTTGGAACACAAGCCCTATGAGGAGCGACTGAGGGAGCTGGGGCTGTTTAGCCTGGAGAGAAGGAGACTCAGGGGTGACTTTATTGCTCTCTACAACTTCCTGAAATGTGGTTGTAGTCAGGTGGGTGTTGTAATCCTGGATACTGAGAATTTTAATCTTTCTGTGCTGAAAGGCACAGACTCGCAAGAGAGCACTGCATTTGACCTGAGGCTGTGGAGAAGACTTCCAAAATTGATTAATAGCACTGGGATTACAGGCACGTAGTTGGTTAGAAGTGTGTAATATCACAGGGTGGAAAACTTAGAGTTTGGAGTTTTAGAACATAGAAATAAATATGAAGCAAGATGGAGGTTTTAGGGCAGAGGCAGGTTGTTCTTCACCTTCTTCTTCCTTCTTTTTCATGGGTTTGGGTGATGTTTTGTAATTGAGCAGAAAAGTCTGCATTGCGGGCTTTGAGGGATCAATTATTGGGTTTAAAGGGAAAATAATCTAGGTGTCATTTCTTAATTGGATAGTTTAGTTTTAAAAGACCTTGTAACAAGAGATAGCCATTTTATGCCTTGCTAATGAAAGACTGCAGAACTCATGGCTGTGAGTCTGTTTCACTCATAAGAAATAATAAACACCTGAGTCCAAACATGAAATACCGTCTCGAGTGTCTTCAATCCCGACCTCAACAGAGGTAGAAAAAACAAGCGGAGAACCCACAGGTGGGGGTTAGTTTCTTTCTCTAAGCAGCAACTAACAGAATGAGGGGACACAGTCTCAAGCTGCATCAAGGGAAATATAGGTTGGATATTAGGAAAAAGTTTTTCACTGAAAGAGTGATAAAGTACTGGAATGGTCTGCCCGGGTAGGTGGTGGAGTCACCATCCTTGGATGTGTTTAAAAACAGACTGGATGTGGCGCTCGGTGCCATGGTTTAGTTGAGGTGTTGGGGCATAGGTTACACTCGATGATCTTGAAGGTCTCTTCCAATCTTGTGCTTCCGTGATTCTGTGATTTCAGGGATTGTGGGCAGACAGATTTCTCACTTACAAACCATCCAAGGTATTTCCAAGGTGCCATTTTTTGTATTTTTTCAGGACCTGTTTGTAAGCCACAAGATTCCAGCCTCGGAATCATATGTGAAAGGGTGATGTCAAGCTCAGTTTGATGTTGTGACACAATTAAAATATCATCCACATAAAGGTATATCAAGGCATTGCAAAGTGATAACAATCTTCTGGATATAATGCAATCCTAAAAAAGCAATCCTTAAGATCAGTCACAACAACTGGCCAATCCTGGGGAATCACTGAAGGAGTGGGTAACCCTAGTTGCAAGGCACCCATAGGTTTTATAACCTGATTTACTGCTCTGAGATCTTGCAGCAGTCGCCACTTCCCTGTGTTTTTTGGTATCTGTCTTAGGTGGGTAATGGGGGATGTATTCTATAGCTATCTGATGGGGCAGCTACCTTCTGTTAATTGAGCAGTTTTCTTTATCTCTTCCGCAACCCATCCTCCCTCCTGGGGAGATATCTTCTGTTAATAGGCCATTGAGTGCCACAGCATGACTGATAAAATCACATCATCCCATTGAGGGAAGCTCTGCCAAGAGGGAAGAGCCAATCATTCCTACCTGGATATAATCAGAGATATGGAAGACCACAGTCAGCCTTTTCCACTGGATTTCCAGAGGAAGACCAGGCCTATCTACACCACCACTGGATTTTCAGAGGAAGACAACACCCTTCTACAGGATCACTGCTTCAATAGAGCCATATCTGCCACTCCAGGAGGACTGCAGCCACCATTTCAATTGGACTGCTACCAACACCCTGACCCACAGGGTGTCAGGCTGTATTCTGACTCTGTCAGTGTTGTTTTGTATTACAACATTGTTTTATTTTTTTTATTTTCTTCCTTAATAAAGAACTGTTGTTCTTGCTCCCATATCTTTGCCTGAGAGCCCCCTTAATTTCAAAATTATAGCAATTCGGAGGGAGGGGGTTTACATTTTTGCCATTCCCAGCATCTCTCGCAGACCCACTCTGCGCCGTGGCGGGCCTGGGCACCACCCCGCCCACCAGTCGCCCACTGATTCCCGAAACGCCGCTGCATACCGAAAGGGCATCCTCATTCCCCGAGAGCCCCCATTTGGAGTCACTGCTCCTCGGGGTCTCGCAACGCAAGGCCATATAGATGCATCCCCATACTGCAAACAGAGCAGACGCTGTAGCGCCCCCCCTTGCTCCCTTGCTTCATGAGGCACCGGCCCAAATCTTTCCAGACTCTACAATTAAAGGTGCGTCTAAGATCCACAGGAAATCCATGGTCCCGAGCCCAACCCAGGAGCTTGATAAAGTCATCATCAGAGACCTGTATACCCAATTGTGGGGAGCAGCCTTGCCAAGCAGTCAAGACCACCCGTTCAGCCACAGATGACTGGTTTCCCATTGTTAGGAAACCCTCCCTTAGCAGACGCCCACTTCAAGAGACAGACAGTCCACTAGTTCAGGGAAAAACCTGTCTCGCTCAGTTCATGGCTTCTAAGAGCCGACCCGTGGTCGAGACAGGACCAAGCCTTCTCCAGAAGGCATGCGGTTTCAGTGTTACCTCTCTCAGGAGGCCAAAGGTGTCCGGCCAGAGCCTCGAGGCTACTGGCATGGAGCCGCGGCTGCAGACCGCCCCCCCCCCCCCCCCCCCCCCGCAAGACGCTGTGGTTCGAGGCTTCAGCCGAGGCTGCAATTCCACGAGGGGTCACCAGATGACGCCGTTGAGCAGGACGGGAACAGAGAACTCCAGATCAGAAGGCAAAGAAAATGAACTCTCCTTTATTTCAAATGCACTGCTCTATATATAGGGAACATCGTGTGGACTAATTTCATTCATCTTAGAGTAAAAACATCTCACACCATTGGTGGGCAGTGAATGACACACAGTAGCAGAACATATCTATAAACAATGTGAACAACAAGATAGATTAGAGAATTATTTACATTCTTTCCCAACTGTTTCCCAGGCTCTCGCCTGGTTAGAAAAACCTTTCTCTTTCTCTCTGTCTGAGATGAGAATATCCACACAAATACTTTGAAAAAACAATCCTTTGGGAGAGCACATAATTATCTTTGAGATGAAATAGAGCCCTAGGAGCCTCTTCCACTCAATAAAATTCAAATATTAATGGGAGAAAGTGAGCTGGTAGTGGAGGAGATGAGCTGTGGTTCTCTGATGTATTTATAACAACACTGTCATTCTTATGCCATTTATTTTGTTCTGTGGTCTAGAGTAGAAACATCTCGTAGTCAGTCTTTGGACTGTTAATGGGTTTACTTGTATCTCCTTTTCTGCCTTATTTGGTTCCACAACTAGTTAAACAATTTACATTGATACCAAAAACAGCCAGATAGAAACTTTCTAACACAATTTTGAGTATTACAAAGCAGGCATTCTTTATTACAGAATGCTGGTCACTCAGAGGATCCTTCCTCGAACTGAGTGCCCCAAGCATCAGGTGAACAGGGATTTTATCATACACACTGATTGCATATTCATTAGCTATCCCCACTTCCTTGACTTTATTTTACATAGTCGCACCCCTCATTGGAAGTCCTTATATGGTTCTTTGGGGTCTGCCTTCAACATCTGGTGTCCTTTTTAGGTAGCTGTTCTTTGACCCCTGCTTTTGAGTAAGTGCAATATCATTGCTTTGTATAACTTCTACTTTGTCAGCCTTGCAGAGCTGAGCTGGCATCCTGCTTGTGTTTTGCATGACTTCTGTTTGCCTAAGTTACATCCTTTATTTATATACTTCTCCAAGGCTGTGCTGTTCTATTCTACTCTTCTTGATAAGAGTAAAATGTTGTTCTGTTGTAATATTCTTATCAAGTGAATAAAAATGCTGTTTTGTTCTACTGTCCTTATTAATGTGGGAAGGGCATTTTGAAGACAGTATTGAATATTTTTAAAGAAAGGGGTTCTGTAAGCCATAGTGTTAAAAATGTGGTCCAAGCATGACTTATTTTCATAATTTCTACATCTCAGAAATATAAGATAATCATATTAGTTTTAAAGGCTTAACATGAACTCAGCTTGTTGATGCATTTATTATAAACTGTTACTGACCTACATAAGAATAATTTCTAAATGCTTTATGTTTAAAGCTTATTTTCATATTTAAAAGTTAATTTTTTCAATTTGCAGATCAGAAAAAAATGTTGGAGTAAATAAAGATGGATGTCACTGTTGAGGCAGGACGGAAACAGAAGAACTCCAAGATCAGAAAGCGAGAAGAAAACTCCCCTTTATTTAAAATACATCGCTCTTTTATAGAGAGCATAGTGCAGACTAATTTCATTGGTCTTAAAGTAAAATCAACTCACACCATTGGTGCGCTCTGAATGATGCACGGTAGCAGAACATATCTATAAACAATGTGAACAACAAGAGAGATAAAGAATTATTTACATTCCTTTCCAACTCTCTCCTAGGCCCAGCCTGGTAGAAATGTCTCTTTTTCTCTCTGACTGAACTGAGAATACCCATAGATGGATGCAATATCAGGGGTGCCAAAATGATTAGTGTCTTGGTATGAAAAGACAGGTGTCTGCTTAAGGAAGGTAGGAACCCCCCTGAAATGGAAAATGTAAACCCCCTCCCTCTGAATTATTATAATCTTGAAATTAAAAGGCTCTCAGGCAAAGATATGGGAATAGGAATAACAGTTCTTTACTAGGAAAACTAAACATACAAATGCAATAGTACAAACAAAAAAAAACCCACTGACATAGTCAGAATACTGAATCATGATTTTAAAGGGTTAAGATTTTAGCTGAGGGTTAGAACTAATTCATATTGAAGTTAGATACACCAATGATAGGTTAATGATTATTAGATACTTAAGCTAAAGCTAATTGTTATACTGTGAGCTCATTTGTAGAAGGAAGTGGAGCAAGTCAACCATTATTGGTCATATTGGTACTTTTAATTATTTATACAGAAGCTAAAAACTAGAATTGAAGGTTGAAAGTCCTTCAGATTACCTTTCTTGAAATTATTAAACATCTTACTTTTGAAGTGAGATCTGACAAGATAAGCTGTATTTTTGACTGACAGCCAGTAACTTTACAGCTATAAAAGCCACAGCAAACTTTCACAAAGTAGAAATCTTCTACACATTTTTCTGGAAATGTGTGGTGTTTCTTCTGTTAGTGGGGATGCATTGAAACAGAGTAGAAATTTAACGGAGTAGAAATCCATTTGGATTTAGGTGAAATGTGTCGTGTAGTAGCTTGCTAACATGGGTAGAATATGCTGTTTAGTCTGCTATACTCTGCTGTGCTTGTAAAACTGTCCCAGCCAAGGAGAAAGAATGCGAATCTCCAAGGTGAGAGGCCCCTTGAACTCTGAAACGAAGAAGAAAAAACCAAAGCTAAGTCTGCAAGAGATGGACAAAGGGATTAGAGAGTTCTCTGTACAAGGACTAATTACAAATTGTAAAGTGAAATCAGCAGAATGAGTATGCATGAACCTATTGTGAAATTCTATGCATATGTAAATTAGTAAGGGGTACTAAAAAAAGGATGGGGAATCCTCAGGGGCACGCATGTTCGTTGAAGGGGAACAATCCCCACGTGAGCCCAGAGCTGCAATAAACATAATATCCCTACAAATCTTTATTGGAATTGTGGGGTTTTGATTTTTCCTCCATGTTTCATTATGGTGAGCCAGGCAGGAGGGTTTCTGTCCTCGCAGTGGCAGAGGCGGGGAGTGGACCTCCTTGGTGCACCCCGGGGGAATTTCCCTGCAGGGGGCTCCACTCTGTCTCGGCTTGCCACCTGCAGAGACAGAAAACAACCTGCTGGTGTGTGGAGAAACGGTATGTATCAAAGGGCCCTGGGGGAAGAGAGAGACAGGACTGCTGATAAGTCACTCAAGAGACGTCTGAGTGTGCAGCCTCGTTCCTGTGCCTGCAGGCAGCCCGGCCAATAGAGTGGCTGGGGATGGGTTCAATAGCCAATGGAGCGGCTGGAGACGGGTTCATCGTTCAATGGAGCGACCGCAAGCTGCTCTGGGGGTGAGTCGAATGACCCCGAAGTTTGTATGCTTGTGATGTCTGGACATTGTGTGGTTAATGTGTTTGTAATCATGTGAGGGAGTGGTGTATAAAGAGTGAACTAATGAACGAGTGAGTGTACCCGTGGCGTGGGGGGGGGGGGGGGGGGGGGGTTCTACTTGCATCTAAAGAGGCCAGGTGAAGCCCGGGGGTGGTTGCCAGCCGGGGCAGGGAGAGCCCTGCGGAGAAGTGGGACAAGTGGAGGACATTTATTGATTTACTGTGTTTAGAGGTGGTGATTTGTGTATTTTAACAGTGGCTAGACAAATTCAGGGAGTTCCTCTGCCCCAGTGGTTTGGACTTGATCCCTGGGAGTTTGTGAACCATGTGAATTATTGGATAGATAGAGGAGACCAACGAGTTCAATTAGGGGGGCTTTATAGGACTTCAGCTGGTAATATAGTAAGTCTGGACTGGGAGCAACCCGCTGTAGAGGATTTAGAAATCCCTTAGGTGACAAACGGAATAGCCTGCCTCTGCAGGCAATTCCCAGGAGCTTTTGGTGTATCGAGAGGATGGCACCCTGCGTGGGTACTATTACAGTGCAGAGTTTGTGAGAGGCGCTGGTATTGCTGCTCTAGTAGGCATCAGGGCATATGCCCCGAGTGTAAATTGAGGTTACCTGATCAGGCTAATTCAGAACCTGAGATCTTAAAGCTTGTGTGCGGAAAAACACATCTGATACCTGCCACCTGGGGTTGTGTGTGGGAGGAAAACTGGGAAAGGACTGTGAAGATCTGTGAAGAGATATTCAGGTGGAAACAAGATAGGACAAGGAGAAGGAGGTAATGGGAACTAATCAGAGTAAAGAAGTTCCCCAGGCTAGCCCCTTGGGGTGCATCTTAGCCCACTGGAAGGAAGTCGCCAGCAGGCAACGTTGGTGCACATGTTGGTGGCCATTATACAGGTTGGAGGATGGAGCAAAGTGGCCACCCACTGGAACTTTAGGTTATAATACCTTACTGCAGTTAATGCTGTTCTTAAGACGGGAAGGTAAACGAGATGAGATTTCGTATGCTGATATGTTTTTCGCTTTAAGAAAACAGCCAGAATGGCAGAGGGACTGTGAAATGCAGAGGAAAAATCAAAACCCCACAATTCCTAGAAAGATTTGCAGGGATGGTATGTTTATTACAGTGCTGGGCGCATGTGAGGAATCATTCCCCTTCAAAGGACATGCATGCCTCTGAGGACTCCCGATCCTTTCTTATTACCCTTAACTAATTTACATATGCATAAAATTTCACAATAGGTTCATGCATATTCAATCTGCTGATTTCACGTTACACCTACAGCTGGTTACACTTGTACTCAGTTTTTGTCAGAAAGTACAGAAAGAACTCCTGGGTCACTCTGCCCTGTTTCAAGGTCCGAGGAGTCTTTCTTATCTCTTAGCTCTTCAGCTGGGGCAGTTTTATTAGTGCTGCAGAGTTACCAGACTAAACAGCATATTTTACTTATGCTAGTAAGCTCAAAGCGGCACATTTCACCTAAATCCAAATGGATTTCTACCCTGCTAAATTTTCACTCTGTCTCAACTGTGGGGTCAGAGCTCCCTCTGACCCACTGGTATTAGCTCTTGAAAAGGAAAACAAAGTAAAGAGAGGGCAAATCAAACATTTTTGTTCAGCATGCAGTATAGGACAGCGATGTATGAGATCGGATAAAGTTTATCATGCTGAGGAGCAAGAACAAGATACATTTCATCTGTTAAAAGCTCCTCCTAGGAGATGGAGGGATGATGATGAAGATGAGGAGGACTTCCCAAAAAGGGAGGAGGACTCAGGTGGGGAGGGCACATCTCCTCAAACCCATCCCCCTCCTGACAGTCCAATTTCATCCAGAACTAGGAGGCAAGCAGTGTTACAGGCACTGCGAGAGGCAGTGGGACCAGAAGGGGAGCAATTAATGATTTAAGTGCCATTTACCACTTGTGATTCAGAAGCATGGGAAAGGATTGCTAGAAACTATTGTGTTGATCCGATACTTACTGCCAAACGTTTACAATATGTTGTCAAACAACACAATCCAGATTGGGCTGACATGCAGTTACTATTGGATGCTTTCACAGAAACAGAAAAACAGCTAATCTTAAAAAGAGCGGGAACTTTGGCAGAGGATTACTGCAAGAGTAAGGAGCTAGATGTAAAAGAGTATTTTCCCCTCCAAGACCCAAGGTGGAATCCCAAAGTATCAGCAGAAGTAAAGAAATTAACCAATTATAAAAAGTGAATAGTAACAGGAGTGGAAAGAGCTATTCCAAAGACCATAAATTGGTCTGCCTTTATATTCCCTTAAGCAGGGGCCTTCCGAGACTCCGTCTGACTTTCTAGAGCGTTTAAGGGATGCAATATATCATTGGACACAGGGTCTGAAATAGGGATAAATCAGCTAGTTAATTCATTTTTGGGACAGTCTTCTGCAGATCTAGGTGTAAACTTCAGAAAATCTGGGGGCCGGAAGGGAGAAACCTTGAAGCCTTGCTAGAAGAGGCATGGAGAGCATTTAGCAACTGGGAAGAAGGATATAAACAAGGGATGAAAAAGCTGGTGGCAGTGGTACAGGAGGAAAGGCAAGGGAGAGGCAACCAGGGACCACCCAGATGAGGCCCACCTCAGCTGGGCAGAAACCAGTGTGCAATCTGTAAAAGAACTGGTCACTGGAAAAACCAATGCCCAGAACAAAGATGAGGTGACCAAAAGGTGGTTGCACATGTACAAAACAACTGAGGAGGACTGGGGGATTCCACCCCAGTGGATCCACTGGTTATAACAATGAGGCTGGGGGAAGAAGGGAAAAGGGTGGAATTTTTTGTGGATACAGGGGCCACTTATTCAGTTTTAAATAAAGCATTAGTACCTGTGGAAAATGATTATGTTGTAGTGTGGGGAGCAACTGGCCAGTCTGAGAAGGCACATTTTTGCAACCCTCTGAAGTATAATTGGGGAAACAATGGGGTATTCGCAAGTTTTTGTATATGCCCTATTCTCCAAAGGCACTTTTAGGGAGAGACTTGTTGGAGCAGTTACAAGTAACCATTACATTCAAAAATGGGGAGGTTACTCTGGAGGTAAATGATCAAAAGTATATAGAGATGTTAAGTTTAACATTAACAGCCATTGAAAATAAGGAAGAAATTAGTGAAGAGAAATTATTTCCTGGGGTATGGGCCTCTGATGTACCAGGGAGGGCGGAAAATGACATCCCCATTGTTGGAGTCCAGGACATCCCTCTGGCTGCCCTGGCTGTCTCGAGATCCTGGCAGGGGGCTCGGAGACCTTGGCAAGAAGGCAAAACCACCTGTGGCTTCGATTTTAGCCCATGGAAAAGGTTGCCAACCCTGTATGAGGAATTACAAGCCACAAGGATTTGAGTAGTGTAGTAGCTGAATTGACACAGGGTGAAAAAGTAGAATTTTGGGGGTTTTAGAATGTGATTCAGGGGTACAAGATGGAGGGATTTGGGTGTGCCCTAGCCTTCTTCTCCTTCTTCTTGTCCTCCATGTCTTGCTGTGATGGTGACACTTTTCTATTGGTTTAAGGTAGAGGCACACTGTCCAACATAGATGATAGGTATTGGCACAATATTGTAAATATAATACATGTAATTTCTAGTATAAAATGTAAACGCCACCTGAGGTGACATGCAGAATGCCATGGCCTCCTTGCTAGACCAAGCTCGGCAGGTCAGAGAAAGATAAGGAGAAATAAACAACCTTGAGAAGCAGATCCAACACATTCCAACTCCTTCTTTGGCTGCACGGACTAGGAAACAAGGACTTTTACAATCTTGGGGTCATCCCGACACACAGAGACACCACAGACCTTGAGATGTGGTGTCCCTGGGTGAGCAGGGCCAAGGCACTGGCTCACCAGCTGGGCAGAACATCAGGCATCGAACCCTAGCCCAAGGAGAAGAAAAAATCCTTCCTGAGGAGGACAGCCTGAACCCCTGCAGAGAGCAAAATGCTTCTTCAAACTCGACTCGGAAAGGAGAAGATCCAAGGGCCCTGGGTGTTCTCCACCTGTTATCTGCTGGCCAGAGACCAGGAAAACTTCCAGATCGATTTTGCAGACAGACGACACAGCTATTGGTGAGACTGGCCAAAAATAAGAACATGGAGGGGGGGGCTTGTTCCCAGGAGCAAATTAATATCTTATCCCCTCTACAGAGTGTGGCGGCCACTTATCTAGTGACCATATCTGAGAAGGAGCTCAAAAATCTCTTGCTATGAGTCCGTTGTAGTTACCCACACACTGAATCTCATGTGATATTTGAGTCAGGATTTTGACAGGACGTTAATAGGCAACTTTATAATTTAGCAACACAAAAAGATAAAACGGCTGTAAAGCTTTTGGCTCCAGCCAGAAAAATGCTGGAAGCAATTTCAAGGAATTCCGCGGGGAGTGCCTGCACTAGGCAGGCAGGGGATACTCCCACCAGAGGCGGGGGGGGCTACCATCTTGCAAACGGCAGACGGGGGATACTCCTGAAAACTCAGGAGGGGCAGATGTGATAAAATGAGGCGAATAATTTGATTCAGCCTTTTTAAGGTCAATTAGAATTTTATTAATTACAGCAAGCAGTAGCAAGCAAAACAGCGCTGGGTGGGTAGGGGTCTCCTAACCGCCCCTCCTGCAGTGTCCCACACTGCAGTGCCCCACACCCCACCCCCTTATTCAGTCTCTTTTATAGTTTTCTTGGAGGTTCCTTCATTCGCGTCTCTTGCGATAGCGGTGGGCGTAGCTTGAGCATCTCTCTGCATTGTGTCGAGGCAGGTGATCGTTGATTTCACAATCGGTTCCGGACAGTGATGGGCGTACCCGGAGCACTCCTGCGTTGTCTAGTCCGGTGGCCATTGCCTGGTGGTCGCTGATTTCATAATCAGCTCCGGCCATCCCCCAACATCCTTAGCCTGTGTCTGCAAGAAAAGCTAAGAAAAGCTCCCTAAATGGTGATTAATCATACTTGTGGTCTTGCGGTTTGCAATATGTCTATAGCCTTGCAATATGCCTATAGCCTTGCGGTTTGTAGCAGTTGCTTCCTGTTTCCCAACTTCACAGATGCTTCCCCTATCTCCTAACAGGCAAGCTAGTCCCTCATACTTTAATTTTATATTTCCTCCTTTAATATTCCAATTTCTTTGATGAACAAACAAGTTACCACAGTTTATCACACAGACCTGACACCAGTTAAAAGGGTGCAGGAGGTATCAACACCCACTGGGTCTCCATACACATCCATGCCAGTCCCAGGAAAACTGAAGTTAAATATTTTTCCCAGTGAGCACGAGGATTGGGATTTTGCATCGTTTGAGGCATGTTCGCCTGATTCGCAGAGACCAGTGAGAAGCCTTACTTTAGGGACAGAACATCCCACACCACCTTTCCCAGGGACACGGGCGGAGAGGCGGCAGGGGGGTGCAGAGACAGCGCTGGGGGCATCAGAGGTGGAGACAGGCTCCGTGGTGGCGGGGGTCGCGGGGGAAGGGCGAGGGCCTTTCCAGGAGCAGCGACAGCCCGAAGAAAGTGCGGGGCTGGCCGGGCAGACTGTGGGGGTCGGTGGAGCCGCGTCTGTAATGACAGGCGTGGGGGCAGCCACGGCGGGACTGAACGCGGCGGCGTCCGTACTGACGGGTGCGGGATGGCGTGTGGGGGATACCCACGCGGCAGACACCGTGGCGGCAGGCACCGGCCAGCCGCCCAGGTAGAACGCGGCAGCTGCGGCGGGAGAGCCGAGCGGCGCCGGGCCGCGGGGAGCGGGACGTGCAGGCATGACCGGAGTATGCGCGGTAGCAGCCGCAGCGGCAGCGGAATGTGAGCGTGCGTTGATGACATCAGACCCGGAAGATGGAGCGGGGGAAATATTGTCTCGTCTCGCGAGAGTGGCGGGGACCCTGGCGGAGTACGGCATTGCCATGGAGCCCGAGGGGGCCAGCCTTGGGGGGAAAAGGAGCGGGGCAGACCCAGGATGGGAGCGGGGCAACGCAGGTGCCAGCCGGGGGGAGGAGGAAGGCTTTACCGGGGGCGCGGCCACACCGGAGCGAGCAGAAGCGGGGCATGGCCGCGATGGGGGCGTTCCTTCCCAAATCCCAGTGACATCAGAGACAGGGCGTGATCAGGGCGGAGACGTTTCTCAAGGCACCACCCAGTCCAGGTTGCCATGGTAGGCAACAACGCCGCGGACAACAGCGCCACCCAGCGTCGGGATTGCGATATTACAACAAACATTACAACAGTGTTTTCCGATTTCTTATAAAAGAAAGATTACTCCAGGAAAAAAATATCCTTTGCAGCAAATGGAACAACCGTTAGTTCCTGAACGGCATGGGGCTTAGGATATTCCTACTGAAGCACAGCAACAGGATGATATGCTACGTATTACTGCTTCAAAGAGTGTCCCAGCTTGGATGGTTTCAACGTCAGGAGCTGCTGGTTCATGTAGCCAGGCACAATCGGCTCTGATATCAGAGGATGTTACGAGACAACTTCTTTTGCAGTATGTCGGAACCCAAAGTGTCCCTCAGACACTCTTGGATGTTCAGAGGATGTTACGAGACAACTTCTTTTGCAGTATGTCGGAACCCAAAGTGTCCCTCAGACACTCTTGGATGTTCAGAGGATGTTACGAGACAACTTCTTTTGCAGTATGTCGGAACCCAAAGTGTCCCTCAGACACTCTTGGATGTTCCGGGCCCAGGTCAGAAGCATTTGAGACCCTGGCATGCAGCCGGAAACCCCTGTGGCTTTGAATCTGATCCATGGGACAATTTACCAACCTTGCAGGAAGAACAAGAAATCACAAAAGTTTAGATATTATAGTAGAAGTAGTCACAAAGTGAAAGGAAGAATTTTTGAGTGCTGTACAGGGGGGTTTTAGGCCTTGTACAGAGGGGTCTAAATTTTGTACATGGGGGTCAAAAGTTCTAAGATAGAGGGATTTGGGTGTGCCCTGTCCTCCTTCTTTCTCCTTCCTATCCTCCATGTTCTTGGTGATGTTGGCACTCACAGATTGGTTTAGAGTAGAAAGTCACTGTTCAATATAGGTGATAGACACTGGGGAAAAACTATAAACATTTAACACGTAATGTGTGATATAAAAGATGGCACCAGCCCCCTGGGCAGTCAGAGGGTGTCAGAGACAGTGTCAGTGTGTGTGTGTGTGCCTTTGTCTGACCTGCTGAATGGACCGCAGCAGTTCAGGAAGAAAATCTTTTAGATAACATACAATAAACTACCTTGAGACCGGACAACTGAAGACTACTGAGTCTTTCTTTGAAGGCACGGGTTGGAGGAGAGACTTTTCCATCTCTCGGGGTCACCTCAATCTGGGGGTGAGCCCCAGCAGCAGTATATTGATACAGCCTTGAAGTCTCGTCCGGATTTGGTGACTCAATTTTTGCAGATTTTGCATTCAAGAATTCAAAGCAGCAGTGCTTTATCTGTAGCCGCAGATGTTCCTGTTTCTCATTCAGGACCAAGGGAAACACCAGAACTGTCAACATTTTTCGAAAATATAGCGCCTGCAGTTCAGCAAAGTGTGGAAATGCCACCGATGCCAACAGATCCCAAGATGGGACAAGTTATTGCATGGCAGCAAGCACAACAATTGACTCCACTTTACAAGCAGATACTAATGGAATTACAAATACCTAAAACACATGTAATGACAGATTGGGTGGAAATCAGAAAAAAGGCGTTGAAAGAAAAGGATTTCCACATGACTGTTGCAAGGGACATTATGATGCGCAGGTACAAAATCCAAGATGGAAACGATTGGTGCATGATGTCGTCAAAGACCTGATCAAAGCAATAAGAGACAATGGTCTTGGATCTTCATATTTCAAACAACTTTTAAAAAGTACTTTTGACATATACGATATGACACCATATGATATCAGGTCCATTGTGTCAATGATTCTCACCGACACACAAATTCTTGTGTGGGACTCGAGATGGAGAAGAGCTCTTATTGAGCTGAGAACCAGATACCAAGGCGGACCAAACGCAGCTATCACCGTGGCACAAATGGCAGGTGATCCTCCAGATGACAATCCAACTCAACAAGCAGCACGACTTCCACGAGAGGTGTTGAATGACATCAAAGAGGCCGCAAGGAGAGCAATCATGCAAATTGCACTGGCAGGAATTCAAGACACCATTTATACAGACATCAAGCAAGGTCCTTCTGAACCTTTCTCTTCATTCACTGACCGCCTCACACAAGCAGTGGACAGACAAGTGGCTGAGGAGGCAGTGAAACCACACTTGCTCCAAAGTCTTGTGCTTGCAAATTGTAACCCAGAGTGCAGACGAGTCCTCAACGCAATGCCAGGTCAACCCTCTCTGGCAGAGATGGTGGAAGTGTGCAGCAAGGCGGGAACACCTCAACATGTTGCATCCATTGTTGAAGAAGGTGTTGAGTCCATCGTTGAAGAACGGATGGACAAAAACTTCAAGGAGGTTCTTTCAGCGCTTCAAAAGAAAAACAAATCAGAGGGACAGTGCTACAAATGTGGGGCCCATGGACATTTTAAGAAAAATTGTCCGAAACTCGCAAAGACTGGGCAGTCGATCGACGTTTGTTCAAGATGCAGAAGAGGAAAGCATCTCTCAAGTGAATGCTATTCTCAAACAGATGTGGATGGAAGACCTCTACCTATTCTAGGAAACTCAAAAAAGAGCACGAATCGCCAGCGCACGATGACACAAGTGATGGCAATGACCCAAAATCAAATTCCACAAACAGAACAAGTATCGGAGAGTGTCAAGCAGACTCCCTCAGCAGGACAATCAGCAGAATCCCCAGTGATCCAGAATTATTACCACCAGGAGCACAGTGCGTCCTGGCAGCTTCCAAAATGACATGTTTCATGGATGAAAATCATGCAGTTATACACACAGGTGTCACTGGAACAGCATCCAAAAGACAAGACTTTTTAATTATAGGTAAAGATAGAAGCAGCATTCTTGGAGTCATCATTTATCCTTCTATAATTTTGGCAAATTGCAACGAAGAGTTGACAGTTTTAGCTAAGCCTCTTCGACCACCATTGATTTTTCCAGAAAATACCCCAATAGCTAAGGCGATTGCTTTGCTACCTCATGCAGCAGAACAAGTCATGCCAGTGTTTGATTATCAGGACTCTCCTTCTGACGACCATGTGGAAGTTCATGCTTCCTGGGTGAAACATATAGGTCGGGATCGACCCATCGTCACCTGTCAATTGGCTTGCGGCAAAAAGTTAATCACCATCCAAGGGATGCTTGACACAGGGGCAGATGTCACAGTCATATCATACATCTTCTGGCCCCAGGAATGGAAGTTAGCCACACCCTTGGGTTCTCTCTCAGGCATAGGAGGAAACTCCGTATGTCTGCAAAGCGCAAATGCAATTGTCGCCTCAGGACCAGGAGGAAAAACATCAATCATTCATCCTTTTGTTGTGCAAAAGCCCATCACAGTTTGGGGAAGAGACCTTTTGGCACAATGGGGCATGAAATTGGAAGTGGATTTTTAGTGGGGGTCACTGCGGCGCTCACCACTCTGAAATTAACCTGGAAGACAGACAATCCTGTCTGGGTGGATCAGTGGCCCCTTGAGCGGAAGAAATTGAGTGCTCTGAAAAGCTTGGTCGAAGAACAACTGGAAAAAGGACACATCAAGCCGACGAACAGCCCCTGGAATTCTCCAGTGTTTGTCATTCGCAAAAAGGTTTCAGGCTCATGGAGGTTGCTTCATGACCTCAGAAAAATCAGTGAAGTCCTTGAGGACATGAGACCACTTCAGCTGGGACTTCCTCCTCTCTCAATGATTCCGAGAGATTGGCCACTTGTGGTCATCGATCTAAAGGATTGCTTTTTTAGCATTCCGCTTCATCCAGATGATACTCCTCGACTTGCATTCTCCGTCCCAAGCATCAACAGACAGGAGGCTCTGCAAAGGTATCATTGGACCGTTCTTCCACAAGGCCTCAAAAACTCGCCAAGCATTTGCCAATGGTATGTGGCTCGAGCTTTGTCTTCAGCATGAGAAAAATATCTGGGGACAAAAATCATTAATTATGTGGATGATTTGCTCATTGCAGCACCAACACAACAGGAACTGCAAAAGGTTCATGACTGTGTGGTCGCAGAAGTGCAAAAAGCAGGACTGGAAATTAGCACTTCAAAAATTCAAGAGATTACACCATGGAAATATTTGGGATGGAAGATGACAGAGCAGACCATCAGACCTCAAAAAATAGAAATTAATTCAGAAATCAACAACCTACAGGACTTGCAACAACTCTTAGGAGAAATCAACTGGATGAGACCAATTTTAGGGATCACAAATGACGATCTCGAATCACTGTTCAACCTTCTGAGAGGAGACAAAGAGGAGACAACATTAAATCTCCCAGAACTCTCACACCAGAGGCACAGAAAACTCTTGAGAAAATTGCAGAGATCATTCAACAAAAACAAGCACATTGTTTTGTGACTTCGCTGCCTTTTTATCTAGCAGTGTTGGGAGAAAAAATACAGCTGTATGGTTTGATTTTCCAGTGGGACTCATCTCAGAGATCCTCTCTTGATCATAGAGTGGATTTTTCTATCTTACAGATCCCTAAAAACAATCCTCACAGATCTGGAGATGACAGCTCAAATTATCATAAAAGCAAGAACACGGTTGCTGACAATGGCAGGCAAAGATTTTTCAATAATTTATCTACCCTTGAAGAAACAGTATTTTGATTGGGCATCACAGAAATCAAAATATTTACAAATTGCATTGTTAGAATACCCAGGTGTTTGTTCAATTCATCTTCCAAAACATAAATTACTGAATGCAATACTAAGCTTTAGGGAAAAGCCAAAAATAAGTGAGGAACCATTGGATGCAATAACTGTGTTTGCCAATGGTTCAGGAAAAACTCACAAATCGGTAATCACATGGCAAAACTCAAATACAGGGGAATGGGAGTCAGACATAAAAATTGTGCAGGGCTCACCACAAATTGTGGAATTAGCAGCAGTGACCAGAGCTTTTGAATTGTTTCAGCAATCCTTCCATTTGATCACAGATTCAGCATACGTTGCAAATGTGGTCAAAAGACTGGAAGGGTCACTTCTGAGAGAAACAAACCATGAAATTTTATATTCATACTTACTTTGCATGAAAACATTATTAGAGGGCAGAAAACACAAATACTTTGTGGCCCACATCAGAGCGCATTCCTCTCTTCCAGGATTCTTGGCAGAGGGAAACACTCATGCAGACAAATTAACCATGCCCATTTCACAGACCTTGCCAGACATTTTTGAACAAGCAAGATTGAGCCATGCATTTTTTCATCAGAATGCACAGGCACTGATGGAATCCTTTCACATTTCCAAAAACCAAGCGAGAGAAATCATTAGTGCTTGTCCAGACTGTCAGCTTGTGCAACCACCTGCAGCTACAGGAGTTGTCAATCCAAGAGGATTGCAAAGTCTCCAGTTGTGGCAAGCTGATGTCACAAAATATCCATCTTTTGGGAAGCTCAAAAATGTTCATGTTTCAGTTGACACTTTTTCAGGAGAGATTTTTACATCGTTGCACACAGGAGAAACTGCACAACATGCCTGTCGACATTTTTTACAAGCATTTGCATCGTTAGGGGTGCCACAAGAAATAAAAACAGACAATGGTCCAACTTATATAGGGAAAGTGCTTGACAAATCTTTGAAAAAGTGGGGTGTCAAACACACCATTGGTATTCCCCACTCTCCCACAGGTCAAGCAATCATTGAAAGAACGCATCACACCCTGAAATCCCTTTTGGATAAACAGAAAAGGGGGGAGGCAGAGTCAACACCTCACATGCAGTTGAACAAGGCTTTGTATGTGCTGAATTTTTTAAATGGCTCTTTTTCAGAGCCCACTACACCAATCCTCAGGCATTTTTCAAACAGTACACAGGCAAAACTAAGGGAGAATCCTGTAGTTTTGATCAAAAACCCAGAATGAGGACAGATTGAAGGCCCTTTCAAATTAATAACTTGGGGCAAGGGTTTCGCTTGTGTCTCCACAGGGTGAGAACCAAAGTGGGTTTCGGCAAGATACGTGAAGCCCTATCGGAACCAGACACAAGCGGACACTGAATCCGGAAACAAAGAGGCAAGCACGCAGACGTGAGCAGACGTCCATGAACATCTCTTCAATCAAGAGTTTCGGGACTTGGGTGTCATTGCATTGCAAAGTCCAGATGTTGTTTCTGTGTTTCATTCTATTATCAATTGCCTTAGGCAATTCCATTGCCTTGGGTAATTTGGCAGATTTGCCCATGGTCCAACCAAAAGAAAATGTTTGGGAAACTTTGGCCAATGCAGCAGGTTTGGACACCATCTGCTTGACAAACTCAAGGCTGAAGAAACCATTTTCAACATGTTTGGTGGGCTTGCCAGTGAGTGAATGGCCAATTCTAAAGGACATCCCTCCAAAGGTTTTGCAGGTCATTTTGAATCCTGTGGACGGATGGCATGTTTGGACACAATTTCTCCCGGTGGCTCCTTTTGAGCCTCAGGAATTGGAAATTCTTGGTTCAGTGGAAATGAATTTTTGTATAAAATTTGGCTTTTAGGGAGTGACACAAACAAAAAACAAAATGATAGCTGTCACCCCAAATCATCCCATTTATAAAAATGCATCTTCTTGGTGCAATTACACCAAGGTGTCAAACAGACAATCCCACTGAGTTCCAGTGCAATTGCCACGAGGAATCTTTTTCATTTATGGGGACAAAATTTGGCCTGCTATCCCTGCAAATGTCAAAGGTGGTCCATGCAGCATTGGAAAACTTTCGTTGTTAACACCCGACTTGACAATTTTGAAAGAGAAAAAACATAGAGGGAAAAGAGATATCAAAAAATATGATCCAAATTGTGATGATAATGTTTATACATGGAACAAGGCTCGGAGAATTGTGGCTGCAATATTCTCACCACAAACAGCATCAGGAGTAGCCTTGACTCAATTGGACCAAATGGGGTGTTGGTTGAGCAAACACGCTCGTGCCGTCTCTCTTGCGCTGAGTGACATGTTAACAGATGTCAGCAGTGTAAGATGAGCGACTCTTCAAAACAGAGCAGTAATTGATTATTTATTGCTGACACATAGACACGGGTGTGAAGAATTTGAGGGGATGTGCTGCATGAACTTGTCTGATCATTCAAAATCGATAAATGAAAACATAAAGCAATTGCAAGAAAGTATAACCAAACTTGGAGAAGTTACTGGGTCTTGGTTGAATGATATGTTTGACGTTTTTGACCACTCACCATTGTGGAGGGAACTTTTGAAAATAGCTTTCTATATTTTAGTAGGGCTTGTAATTCTTCCTGCTCATTTTGCCATGCCTTTTTCAATGCATGCAGCAGGCCATGAACAGGGCTGCCAAAGAAGTGTTTTTAGTGCAAAGAGAAGGGGGAGATGTCGGAGTCCAGGACATCCCTCTGGCTGCCCTGGCTGTCTTGTGACCCTGGCAGGGGGCTCGGAGACCTTGGAAAGAAGTCAAAAACACCTGTGGCTTTGATTTTAGCCCATGGAAAAGGTTGCCAACTCTCTATGAGGAATTACAAGCCACAAGGGTTTGAGTAGTGTAGTAGCTGAATTGACACAGGGTGAAAAAGTAGAATTTTGGGGGTTTTAGAATGTGATTCAGGGGTACAAGATGGAGGGATTTGGGTGTGCCCTAGCCTTCTTCTCCTTCTTCTTGTCCTCCATGTCTTGCTGTGATGGTGACACTTTTCTATTGGTTTAAGGTAGAGGCACACTGTCCAACATAGATGATAGGTATTGGCACAATATTGTAAATATAATACATGTAATTTCTAGTATAAAATGTAAACGCCACCTGAGGCGACACGCAGAATGCCATGGCCTCCTTGCTAGACCAAGCTCGGCAGGTCAGAGAAAGATAAGGAGAAATAAACAACCTTGAGAAGCGGATCCAACACATTCCAACCCCTTCTTTGGCTGCACGGACTAGGAAACAAGGACTTTTACAATCTTGGGGTCATCCCGACACACAGAGACACCGCAGACCCTGAGACCCCATAGTAATTAGGTTTAAGGAAGGGACACAACCAGTAAGAATTAAGCAGTATCCCCTGAAAAAAAAAAAAGAGGACAGGGAAGGAATCAGCCCAATAATTGAAAATTTTCTGCGGTTAGGGTTATTGACGGAATGCCAATCTAAATCCAGTAGTCCCATTCTACCCGTTTGGAAACCTGATGGGTCATATCGGATAGTACAGGATTAGAGGAATGTCAATAAGATAACAGAAGATTTATATCCTGTGGTAGCAAATCCACATACTTTGCTAACTTGTTTAACACCTGAGCTAACCTGGTTTACCGTTTTAGATCTGAAAGATGCCTTCTTTTGCCTCCCTATCCACAAAGCCAGCCAGAAAATTTTTGCACTCGAATGGGAAAGCCCTAAAAGTGGGAGTAAAACCCAGCTCACATGGTCGGTGTTGCCTCAGGGCTTCGAAAATTCCCCCACTCTGTTTGGAGAACAACTCGCAAAAGATCTAGAGTCCTGGGAAGCTCCACAGGAAGAAGGAAGGCTATTGCAGTATGTGGATGATCTTCTAGTAGCCACTCAGATGAGGGAAGTATGTGTGGCCTGGACAGTAAGCCTTTTAAATTTTCTAGGGCTCCAAGGATACAGAGTATCAAAGAAAAAGGCACAGGTGGTGAAACAGACTGTTATCAACCTGGGGTACAAGGTCAGTGCTGGGCAACAGACTTTAGGGCAGGCTTGCAAGGAAGCAATATGCCAAACCCCGAAACCCCAAGCAACAACGGAACTCCAAATCTTCTTAGGTATGGCAGGGTGGTGCCAGCTGTGGATTTATAATTATGGACTGCTCGTCAGACCTCTCTATGCTCTTATTGCCAATGGAAATAGAGATCTCCAGTGAACAAAGGAAGCCACACAGGCCTTTCACCAGCTAAAGAGTGCCCTCATGTCAGCTCCAGCTTTGGGACTTCCAGATGTAAGTAAACCATTCTTTCTATTTTCCCACGAAAAACAAGGAATTGCCCTGGGGATATTGGCTCAGGACTTGGGCCCCTACTGGAGGGCAGTTGCTTACTTTTCCAAGCAACTAGATGCAATGGCCAAAGGATGGCCAGGTTGCCTCAGAGCTGTAGCAGCAGTCGTGCTGAATATTCAAGAAGCACGGAAGTTTACCCTGGGACAAAAAATGACTGTGCTAGTGTCCCACACAGTGTCCGCAGTACTGGAAGTAAAGGGCGGCCACTGGATCTCACCACAGAGGTTCCTGAAGTACCAGGCCATCATGGTAGAACAAGATGATATAAGAGATAGTGGTAACTAACATTGTCAACCCAGCTTCTTTTCTCAGTGGAAATGAAGGAGAAACAGTACACCATGATTGCCTGGAGACTATTGAAGCTACTTACTCCAGTCACTCAGACTTAAAGGACACTCCTTTGGACGATGCAGAGACCTGGTTCACTGATGGGAGTAGCTACGTTGCCAGTGGAAAGTGACATGCTGGATATGCAGTCACTACCTGCAGAGAGGTAATAAAATCCAGACCCTTACCAACAGGCACCTCTGCACAGAAGGCTGAGATAATTGCACTGACCCATGCCTTGGAAATGGCCAAAGGAAAGAGAATAAACATTTACACAGACTCGAGGTATGCATTCGGAGTTGTGCATGCACATGGAGCCATCTGGAGAGAGAGGCGACTGCTGACATCACAAAGAAAGAACATCAAACATGCACAAGAGATAATCCAGCTGCTGGAAGCAGTTCAGCTGCCTGAAAAGGTAGCAATTATGTATATTAAGGCACACCGGAGAGTGAGCTCAGAATTGGAGGAAGGAAATGAGCTGGCAGATAGAGAGGCAAAGGAAGCAGCAAAAGGTGAGGTAGCTATTGAAGGAGCTCTGATCCCAGATGGACAAATTTCCCTTGAAGGTAAGCCAGAATATAATAAGAAAGACAGAAAACTAATCGAGGATCAAAAAGGGAAATATAACCAAGAGGGGTGGGTCACCATTGAGGGGAAGCTGGTAATACCTTCCCACTTGTTGTGGTCACTAGTAAGGGAGGAGCATCAGAAAAACCACTGGGGAATAGATGCCCTGAACACTTATTTCATTTAAAGAATCATTGCCAGTAATCTATATGCCACTATTATTCAGGTGACTCGACAGTGTGATCTTTGCCTCCAGACTAACCCCAAGAATACCCCCAGACCAAAACTCGGTCAGATTGTGTGGGGCCATGGACCTGGACAGCAGTGGCAAATTGACTTTTCAGAACTCCCAAGGAAAGGAGGGTATAAGTATTTATTAGTGTTGACAGATACATTTTCAGGGTGGCCAGTGGCATTCCCCACCAGAACTGTCAAAGCTCGAGAAGTGACCAGGGTATTATTACAAGAAATAATACCACACTTCGGAGTTCCAGCCACAATATCCTCAGACAGGGTATCACACTTCATTTCCAGAATAGTGCAACAGATTAGTAGCCACCTGGGCATAGATTGGAAACTTCATACTCCATACCACCCCCAACTGAGCAGCCAGGTGGAGAAAATTAATCATCTGATTAAGCAGCAAATTGTAAGGCTGGGGCAGGAAGTTAATCTACCCTGGCCCCAAGCTCTTCCACTGGCACTGTTGCAGATTCAAACTAAACCTAGAGCTAAAGAAAGGCTGAGTCCCTTTGAAATGCTTTATGGAAGGCCATATGGAATACAAAAGGGAACGTCCACCCACATTGGGGAGGTAACATTGGCCACCTATATGGTGGCTTTAAGTAAACAACACAGAGAAATTGAAAAACATGTGGCTGGAACTCGGAGCAGGGAGCTAGATAGACCAGTACATAACATACAGCCTGGGGTCTATGTATGTATTAAGTCTCTTGCAGAAAAGACTTTGGAACCACAGTGGGAAGGACCATTCCAGGTGCTTCTCACCACCTTCACCGCAATCAAGGTCAAGGAGCAGAATGCCTGGATCCACCACTCTCGAGTGAAGAAAGCCCCAGAAGCCCCTTGGAGAGTGACACCAGGAGACAAAGAACTGTGACTAAAGCTTATTTGGGTGAAATGAGTATATTGGGGCGGGGGTAGCTTGTAATTTCATTTACAGAATTGTTTTGTGTATAATTATAATTGAAGTCTCGGAATTAGAAAGTACCTCTATCCAAACTGATGCTGAATGGCCTTGGTCCCAGGCTTTTAATCAGTATACTGGATCCATGGGAGAACCTTTTAAGAGAAAAGATTTAAACCTATCCACTGTAGTAATTCACGGGAATCAGGTATATGAAGAGCAGGAGTGGCAGGAACAAGAACTGTGGACACTTCAAGGAATTAGAGGAGAAGAAATTAGGGTAGGATGCCGGGTGATCAATGGGACCACTCATGAGAGAGCAGATGAAGTTAGTGTCTCCACCTCTCCTGCATACAGGCAGCGGGAGGTTTGTGATAGCCCAAGTAAATTAGATTGTTGGTGTAATTTCACATTAATTCAGCCTGTAGAAGTGATTTGTCTGTGGGCTCATGATGAAGTCGGACTCTCATTTAAATTTAAAATAGATGTTATACCTTTTACAATGGCAAAACCACATACATCTCACACCAGTACTCAAGCAGCTAAGACCCAAACCACACTTGAACCTAAGGTATATGAAATAGGCCCATACGTAGTGAGGAATATGGGTCAACAACAACTGTTGTTCAATCCGGAGTGGTCTCTCAAACGTGTTGAATTGCTAATGCAAATTAGCATCTCAGAAATCCAGCCAGCCTGCTCCTCTTTCCTAAGAACATCCTTTGAGGGCTGGACAATGTGGTTACAAAGAAAAGTACACCTCAGGAGCAAAATAAAAAGGGATCTAACTGGGATATTAGGGACGGGATTAGGAGTTTTAAATGGAATTGATTCAGAAATACTGATGAACAAGCTGGCCACTGCAACAAATAGTTTAACAAAATTGAAACAGCCCTTACAGTCATCTCTATTGGCATTAGGAACTAGCCAGTGGCAGATTTCAAAAGTACTGCCAAAGTGGGAGAAGGCTGGGGATCAAGACCACAAGTTAATAGTAGAAGCGCTTAGTACAGTTCAAGATAATGTGCCTTTAGCTTTCAGCTGTATACAAGCACAGTTATGGATGCAGGCAACAGCAGCACTGATCATATGAGAAAGAAGTGAAGGTGATTTTCCATCTGAAATTCGAGAGATTGTCTGGGATAATGCAATTGATTTTGGAAGAAAGTTTCAATCCTGGTGGACTATGGTAAATGTTACCTATGATCCTGCTTCTAATGTGGCCACTGCCTTTGTGCTTACTATATGTAATGCCACTGTTTATGTGATCCACCCCATCATCGCACTAGGATTGAATAATAAAAAAACAGTGCTCTACCCGTCAGAACATAGGGTGTGGGCATGAAAGGTGAATGAAAAGTGGCAAACAGTAAACTTAGAATCTTGTGCTACTAGGGAACAACTAGGATTCATTTGTGAAGGCAATAGCATTAATGCTCAAAAAATGTGTCTTGACACTGAACAAAGTATTTGCCACTTTGAGATTCATCCAGTCACTGATCAGAAAACTGTGCTTGTATATACTGGTAAAGGTTGTGTATGCTTGAGAACTGCTTGTGCTATTGTAAAAATCGATAACAGTGATTTTATTTTGTCTACTAGAAATCATTCTAATTTTTGTATTTGCAATTTTCTTAAGCTTATCCGGTGTGATTTTTCGTATTTGGCCCCAGTGACATCCCACCAGCTGATTAAAACCAATTACACAATGTATCATAAACTATCACCTACTCCTATTAGAATGGACCTCACATTGGTAAAACAATTAAGTGAACACCAAGACCTATTAGAGATTTTGAAGAAAATCCAAAAAAGCAGAGAGAAAACTGTGGAGTTGTGTTTTTAGGTCCCCCTGTATGTATGTTCAAAATGGTTTATCCCTCTGTACCCCCCCTTGTGCCTTTTTGGTTCATCCCAGGTTTTCCCATCAGCATCTGTGTGTCCATCAATCCCAAAAACCCTGACTCATGCCCCTGACCCGTCCCAGGTGACTTGTCCATCCTTCCCCTTTGTCTGGAGGCTTCTGCCAGGGTCGCTGGGTGACTGGACAATGGCCTGGGGTCCCTCCCCTCCTCCCTCCTAAGTGGATACCCCGGGTGTCCTTCGCTCGGAGGGCCACACCCATGTCTTCTCCCATTGGCTGATCGGGTTTCTCCGCCCACCCTATATCAGGGCCTGCTTGAGGCTCAGAGCTCACTCTCTTCTGGGACCTCTTCGAGTGCTTTTGGGCTCTGGGGCTCTCCTCGGAGTCACAATAAATCTTGGACCTATCCCCAGAAGGGTGTCACCTCCTTCCTTGCCGGTGGGATCAGCAGTGTCCTCGGAGCCACAAATGCACTCTCTAAAGCCCAGCTGGATTCAGCAGGGAGTGCCTCTCGCTGCCCTATCGCCCCAAAAAGAGCTAGCCAGGGCTAGCAAGAGATCTGCTCTTGCGAAGTTGGGACGAGACACGGCAGAAAACCCTAGTTACTCTCCATCATGATACCAAAGAAATAACCAGAATTCTGCAAAGAATAAGACAGAATGCAGATCATCACTGGTGGGATGTAATCTTTGGATGGTCACCAACTGCAAATGGGATTTTTAATAAGTTGTGTCACCCCATGGTAGTTTTATTGATATTAGTTGGAGTAAGTTTAGGATTATCCTTTATATTGCTAATTTGGAATTGGAGAATACTACAGCAAGTGGCTGTGTTAACCTCCTTATCAAATGTACATGGTAAAGCATTAAGGGATACTTATTATTGTAGTGATTTGCATTAAGTAAAAGAATTTACTTATATGTAGGAAAGGGGGGATGAAACAGAGTAGAAATTTAACGGAGTAGAAATCCATTTGGATTTAGGTGAAATGTGCCGCGTAGTAGCTTGCTAACATGGGTAAAATATGCTGTTTAGTCTGCTATACTCTGCTGTGCTTGTAAAACTGTCCCAGACAAGGAGAAAGAATGCGAATCTCCAAGGTGAAGAGATAAGAGAGGCCCCTTGAACTCTGAAACAAAGAAGAAAAAAACAAAGCTAAGTCTGCAAGAGATGGAGAAAGGGATTAGAGAGTTCTCTGTACAAGGACTAATTGCAAATTGTAAAGCAAAATCAGCAGAATGAATATTCATGAACCTACTGTGAAATTCTATGCATATGTAAATTAGTAAGGGGTAATAAAAAAAGGATCGGGAATCCTCAGGGGCACGCACGTCCTTTGAAGGGGAACAGTCCCCACGTGAGCCCAGCGCTGTAATAAACATACCGTCCCTACAAATCTTTATTGGAATTGTGGGGTTTTAATTTTTCACCACATTTCAGCGTGCTTTGCAATTACTTCACAAGGAATTCAGTGAAGGAATCTATGTACATCACTGCTATTTTGTTGCTAAGTTACATTCAACTACTAATCAGTGCTATTTCTTTTTCTAGCTTTAAGTACCTTGATATAGTGCACTATTTTATGTTATACTATAATCTCCTAGTAGTTCTTTAATTTTATACTGTATAGTAATTCTGATAAAGATTTTTCATCTGTTATGTCTTGCCTGTTCATTTGTCTTAATAAATAATTTATTTTTATATAAATATATTTGATTTTCCATCATTAAAACTTGCAGGCCAGAGTGATTCCTTAAATTTAAACTGTTGCCAAAATTTGAGGCTAAGGAAAGATTTACCTTCATTTAAACCCCTTTCTGTGATGGAGTTGAAATACACAAAGGAGTTCTTTCTTCCTCTCAGAGTCAGTAGCAGGGCTTCTTTAATAAACTTTGTCTGAAGCTCCCACTCCACCCACGACAGAAGTTTTATTGGATACATTCCTCAGGTCAGGGAAAGCATAAAAAAAAATCTACTCCAAATACACTAATAGGACAGTTCTGTGGAGTGTGATAAAATCACTTTCTGTTTGGTGATCTGACAGATTTGAAGTAAGGACCTAAATCTGTCCCACATTCTAAATTAATACCCTAGAGACTACCTTATGCAGCTGGTCTGTTTCCTACCCACCAAAAGTTAAATTATATACACAAGAGTCAAAAGAGAAAAAAAAGGTAACTATATGGAGAAAGAGAAAAAATACTTTTTCTCTATCCCTTTGTTAAACTGTGAGGAAGATCACTTCTACTCTTCACTCCCTTATTTTAGATTGCAATGACAGTGAGAAAAGGAAACCTATTGATGATTTTGTTACAATATTCTCAGTATAAGTCACAGATCTAGCTCAAATTTTCATTATATACCTAAGCAAAGAAAAAATTATTTTCAGGGTTGTTAATGCCAAATATAGTTTCAAGTAACTGGTGTAAAGAACTATAAGTTCACTTCAGTTCAGAAAGCAGTCATTGTTATCTCACAGTGCAATGCAAAGATTAAATATAAATGTAGTTCTTTCAAGTGTTGTCATAACTGATGACAGTAATTCAGAAAACAAGAAAAATTTTCTTATAATCAATATGTAGTTCAATCTAGATGCTAGAGAAAGTTCAATTAAAAGTATATTTAAATTGCTACATATATCAAATCAGCTCATTTTATATAACTATAAAGTAAAAATGTACCACATGAACATGGTAAATGAAGGAGATGGGCATACAAATGTCTAATGTTTAGAGTATGACTACACTATACAGTATATGCAGAGATACCAAAAATTTCTAAGTGGTGTTAGGTACCAAAAGGAGCCCAGTTCTCCCAGCTGTAGCACCAAGAAACAGGATATGTCAGCTCAGAAAAAGCTACATTAATGCAGCTATATTGCTTCTGAAATTCTGCCTCATTCAGTGCTATGTATTACACAAATACAACTGTACCTATAGATGGATTTTGATCAGTAGGAAGATAAATTCCATTGGAGCTTAGTGTTTCCTCATGGACAGGTGACTCTGAAGGTCTAGGCCTAGCCAATAAACACTACACAGACTCATTTGGGTGAAATTAATCAGTATTAATTTAGGCCTTGGGAGACATTGGAGACTTCTGGTATTATTTTAAATTAAGCTTTTCTTTTGGGAATGCTAAGTAAATATTGTAATAAATCTAAAACATTTTAAACTTACCTTAAAACAGTGAAAATTTCCAATCTCTCCACTGTTTTCAAAAGCTGAGCAATGCCTGCTCTGTCATAAACTATGTACACAGACTAGATTTCCTGCTGGAAAGTACAGCAGTGGTAAAATGATGGAGCTTATCATGACAGACCAGAAAAGAAGATATGAAAATGGAAAAGTGTATCTAAAAATTATTTTGAAATATTGCTTTAGTTTTCAAATTTCAAAAACAGTTTTTATAGTCAAGTAGATTTGAGTAACACTTTTTCCCTACACAGCCTGAAAAGGCATTTCTGTAGGAATCTAAAAGCACATAAAATTTCTTGAGCAACTACCAGTCCACTAAAACACTCATACATAATCAAAACCAAAAGGCAATAACAGAAATTGTGATACAGACATATAGGTTGCAATATCTTCATATTAGATTCCTTGGTTTCCAGTTTTGTTAGATGATTTGAGTTGTCCTCTAGCTCTTGTCAAAGGTTGGAGTTCTCCATCTTTAATGCCTCAACTTGTGTTAACAACTGGTCATATGAGGTGTGGGAATGGTGCCAAACACCTGGCATCCTAACCAAGATTAGAACAAGAGAATGTTAGCCATAAAAACTCTGGTAATTTGTGTGTTTGATGAGGATGCTGTGAAAAAATTACTTTGGTGGAAGACCACTGTATGAGTGCGTGACTTACTGTGATTGAAAACAATCATGTGCATGGAATGCTTGAAACATGTTTTGTGTGTTACAAAATTAGCAGAGGCCCTGGGGACCAATCAGATGGCAGTTGTTTATCTGTAACGAAATTAAAATAAAAGAGAGCTCAAATGGGAAAGAGACAAGAAGAAGAGAAAAACATGACCTGCAGAGCTCAAAACTATAACACTGCATCAGTGTGTTTTTTCCCATGTTGACATTTTAATTACTTCAATTATAACAATAAAAAACTAAGATATAATAGATAATATGTAATAAATTTTGTGTCATCAACAAGAACTGTCAACCATATCTTTTCACACTGACTGCCCACATATTTTACGAAGTGAAATATAGACATGGATGCTCAGCATTCTTTGGAAAAGCACTCACTAATGAAAATGTATAAAAGGAGAACAGTAAATACTGAGGCATTTGAACAGAACAGAAGCATCAAATGTAACACTAATCAAGTCTTTTATGAAAAATTTCAAGGCATAAAGACTAAAATAAATATGCATATTTCTAACACAAGAAATGGAAATACTGCACAGTTAAAAAACAAATGAAAATCCATTCTTAATATCAAGGTAGCGTATTTTATCAATACAAAGAATAGGAAACATAGAGTACATAAATAACAAAACAGAATATTTTAGTGATTGTGGTATTAAGTTATATATGCATTTTAAGCAATCCTTATTTTGGGTAAAATTGTCACATACTCCTAAAACATTACCACAATTATTCAGCCATTACAAAAGCCCAAGACACACACACACTAGCTTAAATAATAAAATTCAAATTGTTTCCCAGTTTCCAAATCCAAACCCCAAAGCCATTCTTGTTAACAAACAAGATAATTAAAGCCTGTGTAACAGGATTTGAAGCTCTTTACATTTGAAGCTATTGATTTTTTCTTTAAAAATAAGTCATTCAGCAGAGTAACAGGAATCATGGCACTTCTTAAATGTTAAAGTCACTGGTATTGGACAGCAGTAGAGAAAACAGCTGTGTGAGGTGGTGTTGCCTGATTCAAGAAAGAAAAAAACACTTTCTAGACAATATTAATATAGATAATATAAAAATATAAAAAGCAGGTCTTTAATAGAAGCTTCCAGGTACCCCCATGGGGCTATGGGCATACCCAGCATCAGATTTCTACAGTTTTTAAAATTTTAACAAATTAGCATATATAACAAGTATTGTCCAGTTAGGAGAGCAGTTGGTTAGGTAATTTCCCCCAGGTTCTGCCCCATTGGACTTGTTCCAGGGGCTTCTTTGCCCCATTTCTTTTTATGTCTTCTAAGTTCTAATTGAAAACCAAATGTCCTTGTCAGGGTTCTTCTTCTTAAGAGTAAGACTAAACAGAATTCCAAGTATGTGTTAGAAGAGTTAGCTTATTATTCTAAAATCTAAGAGAAAGGGTAGGAAAAAGACCAGGAGCTATATAACCATATATTAACAGTCTACAAAGCTACAAATATATGAAAAATGTATAAAAAGCTAAAACTTTTAGGCATTATTGTGACTAGGTCTGATCATCCTGGTAGAAGAGCTAAGAGAGGAAGTAAGGTTAAGCATCATCAGGGACTCTGAGAAGGTTGACTGGTGGAGCCACTCTTTACCACCCCTGAGGCAAATGCACCAGCTGGCTGCACCACAAGAATCGAAGGGTCCCTTACCTTCTCTCCAATAGGCGGAAGGAGGGAACCTAAGAGACAAAGGGGAATAGAAACCTACTTCTGCTCAGGGCAGCAGGTGAATCCCCTCCTGTCCTGCCAGTCCTGCTTTCTTCTGTCCTGCCAGTTGCAGGAAATTATTTGGATAGAAACGGGAAAATTATAGAGACAAAAAAAAAGGAAAATTATACACACAAATACCTAAGAACCTGGTGTTACTGGTAGAATTTGTGGGTTTTTGGTCACAGGTGTAGTGGTTGTGGTTCGCCAATTTGAGATTTCCCAGCCAATGGACCAATGAGTGTGATGGGTTCAGTGCTGGCCAATCATCAGTGCATGAAAAATGACCAGATTATACTGGCTTTCACATTTATGTATTAGTTTATGCACATTGTTAGTAATTATAAGTATTTAGAAATAGCATCAATTATAACTCTTTTTAGCTGCTTGTTAATATAATATAATCTCTCAGCTTAAGTATGCACTGTGTCACTCATAGAAATAGTAGTGTAATGAATATAATATCTATGTATCACTTATGGAAATAATAGTGTGATTAATGTAGTGTGTTATAGACCTTGGCAAAACATAAGATAAAAAAAAAGCTTTGGTGTCACTAAAAACAGTGTACGACTATCCACTGACCAACCTGTCCAAGTGATAACCGTGACACAAACCAGAGCACTGGAGGACAATTAGAGAATACCATGTTAAATTTAAAGAGGACATTAAAAATCCTTATCAGAGGATGTGAAACAGCAGGATGGAGACACAATAAGTGTGAAAAATGCCATTCACTTGTGTTTAAAATTTTAGAAGCTTAATAGTAATGAAAATAGTAATGAAAATAATAATAAAAGTTCGGACAATAAGAGACAATAAAAAAAAAAGAATTACAGATGTCCATGTGCCTGGCATTCCACCAAAAGGCACACCTTGCTAACAAATGATTACCCCTTAAAAGCAATAGCCTATTGCATATTCATATATCTCATACATGATTCAAACATTCCTTTCAAACTAGGGTGTTTCTGCTTAATTTCAGCTTCCCCTCCCTCATCTTGTAAATCAATCTTTTTGGTTCCTCGAAGTCTGGGGCTTTCCCGATAAGGAGGCAATAATTCTTTTCTTGAAATTTTGGTGTCTGTTTGCTGTTATCTCTAGCCAGAGAGGATAATGCAAATAATTTCTTGATTATCTTTTCCATTCTTTGGGCTAGTTACAAAAAGTATCTTACATCACATAGTTTCTATTTTAATATTATGCTTTAGCCTAAAAACTATATTTACCACACTACTTAAAAGAGATTAATACAGCACTACTTAAAAGAGATTAATACAGCATAACTTTCCAACATAACACATATAGTATTCATTTTAATATTTGCGAAGAGCCAATCATATAATATGCCTTTTTCACAAGAAGAAATAAAATATATTGACCTTACACACAGGATGCCATGCAGATAAGCCGGAGTGTCAAGAAGTCAGACAAAGGAGTTCCTAAAACATCAGAAAGTTCGAAAGCATTTTTGAATAATGCATGAAACACATGAATATGCATGTATCTCAGCAATGTAACAGTATAAAGATAACATTGTCTGTATACACGGCTTGTTCTTTGTCTGTTGGCCAGGAGCACCCCAGCGCTGGAAATATTGTCCTTTTTTATCCTATTATTATTAAACTTTTATAAATTCTAAGCAGTGAATTCTGTTTCTCACAAGTGCACTCACCCATTTCCTGCTGTGAGGGAGGGCAAGGAGAAAGGCAAAGCAGGCTCAAATCTTTAAAAGGGTATAAAGAAAAGTAACTAAAAGAAAGAGTAATAAGAATCAGAACAAAACACTCAGGACACTTTTCCTCCCCCTACAACTTTTTCTTTCCCAATGACAATGTAAAGAAACAAAACCTAAAATTTCAGTCAGTTTACCACCTCTAGAATAGTCTTTCTTCAGTTCACTTAGTCCCTCTTGCTAGTGTTATGGAGACTTCTCCATAAGAAAATGGTTCTCTCATGGCTTTCAATTTGTCACGAATAGCAGCCACCCAGGGAAATCTGCAATCATGAAATCCTTCCCATTTCCCACAAGCTTTTCCCACAGCTGTGTTTATGGGCTATGTCAACTTATGGAGTACTGTTTTAAAGATGAGATGTTCAAAGGCAAAGGTTCTCATTATCTATCTCTGAAATCTTCTTCTTGAGGGCACAGGATCTTCATCACTCTTCTCTCCTTCTCTGTTCAAACTTCTCATAGTATCACAGCTACTTTAACATCTGCTTACTTAGCATGGAGGACTTTGCTCGGTATCTACAATTTGAACTCTTTCATCTACCCATACCTTCAGTTATAGGGAAAAAGAGTCCTTCTCCATATCTTTACAAGAGGATTTCAACCTAAAACTAAAGGCATCTCCTCATCCCTCCCATCTGGGACTTGACTTCTTCGCTGACCTCAGTGACTTCATGTTGCTCCTCTACATGCTTGCATCTTGTTCTTTTCTCCCACTCAAGGGAGGATTGAAGCACTGAAAGAGTTAATATCCAGCCCGGGGCCTGCAGGACCTGACTCCAGCTGGGCCTAGTAGCTTGTGGCCGGAGCTGCAGCTGGGCGGGGGGGGCTGATGGCTTCCCCTCTCCCCTGCCCGGTGGTTGCAAGCGAATCTCAACGGTGGGAGAATCTTGGCGGAGACAGCCCAGCCTGAGGCTGCTCCTGGGGGCCAGTGGACTCAGCTCAGCCTGGGGCTGAGGGCTGCAGGGCTTAGCAAACAACAAGATGTTAGCAAGTCACGGCCATGGCCTGGCTCGGCATTGGCTCTGCAGCCTCCCCTCCCCTGCCCGGCAGCCAATGTTGGGGGGCCGGCAGGTGCCCTGGGGGAAGGGGCCTGGCCCCCCGGAAGGGGCCAACCAGCCCCTGTTACCTCTTTGACTACTGGAAAAGTGAGTTCCTGGGATTTTCCATGTTTTACATGGGTGTTCACAGAGGCATATCAGCTTTTCTCTTTGCATCACTTGCGTGAGCGCTTCCCATGTAAAACCACTGCAACAGGTCAGTTTACATGACATTGTCCCTGCTGGCAACAGATCATGTCCACCCGTCTCAAAGGGGGAAAAGGATCTTTGCTCAGGAGTTAGCAGGGCTCATTGAGAACTTTGAACTATATTGGAAGGGAATAAAACCAGGAACACTAGAGATAAGACTAGGGGCAGAACACCACTGTTTGAGGGATAGTGTACTATTGAGGTCCTTTGGTCTGCCCTTTCAGTAGAAGTACGGGATGAAGATCCATGAGGCAGCAAGGATAAAAGTGTTCTTGACATGTGTCATGGTTTGATGCTGGCGCAATGCCAGTCTCCCCATGAAAATACACCCTCCACAAATGAGTGCTGTGAGATGCGATCAGGAATGGAGCAGAGCAGGCTCAAGCTTAGAAATAAAGGAAAAAACTTTATTAACCTACCACTATAATAAAAGACACACACTGAATCCAGAATGAAAACCCTCCAAAACATTCCTCCTCCCCCCCACCCAATTTCCACCAAAACACAGTGAGACACAACCCTGGATTCCTGATCAAGTTACCACCCTTCAGATAATCAGTACTCAGTCCATCAAGGGAGAGAGGAGTGTCTCCTGTACCATAGACCCCCAGGAAACACAATTGCAATCTCCTGTGTTTCCATGTCACACATGGCAACTGCCTGGAGAAAATCTGCCATTGTGACACCCTCTTTTCCATGTCACAGTGCTCTCACCACCGTGCATGGACTGAAACTGCTCATAGGGTTCCTTTAAGGATGCTTTGCCAAGGACCAAAAGAACAACAGTTCAGTTTCTCATTTTCGGGACAACAGTCCCCTCCATTTTCTCCTCCCCTGGGGCCGAGGGTCTCGAGAACAGAGATCTTCTTCCTGGAAACAGAGGGCACCATCACACCCTCCTCAACTTTTCTCTGTTCATTCCATTCCTGCACTTGCAGTCACTGAAGCAGGTCACTCCCACTCCTGCACTCTCTTGGCCCAAGTCATTGCATCCCCCTAAAAATGCAGTCTCTGTGTTGCAGGAGAAATTGGTTCAGTCTATGGCTATACAAGAAAAGTCCAGCCAAGGCCACTCCATCATCTCCTCCCACCTAGGATTTCTTCTTCTAACATCTCAGGTCCCCGACTGCCTCTCTTCTCTTTCAAATCGAGGAGGAGTAGTGTTTTGCAAAGCTTTCTTTTCCCAGAAAAAGGTTAAAAGTCTTGGGCTCCCAGGATGGCTGAGATCTCACAGCAGGCTGCCGAACTCCCACAGCTGGGCACCTTCCTCCCCCCCACCTCTGTCTTCTCTGCCGGCACATGATATCAAATTTCCAGGTGGAACGAGCTCTCTCTCTCTCTCTCCCTGGGGGGGGGGCTGAGACATCTCAGTGTTCCTCCATCCTTCTGTCCTGGGGGAAGGAGGGGGGGGGGGCGGCCTGGTTCCATTCCCCTCACCCCTCTCTCTCTCTGGGGCCCCGGCCTACCTCAGCCACAGGCCACATGGCTTCCCCTCCACCACCCAGCCTGTGGCTGGGTGGGGAGGTCTGCAGTCTTCGCTGACCAGAACAGAAGAGAGAGTATCCCTGGGAGTTCTCTGCTTTTAACCCCCTGTGTTCTCAGAGGCGTGTCCAATGCCTTCAGTGGTCACTCCAAGTGCCAGTATCCAAACCTGACCACTGATTGGTTTGACCCCAACTTCCTGAGAAAATTCACTTCCATGTCAAACCACGACAACATGTTAGAAAACATGGAAGTGTCTGCAAACAGTAACAGAGGAATTAAAACTTCTCCCCTCAAAAAGGCGGTGGGATTGACAATCCAGCTGAATCGCATCTATACCAATGCACACAGCATGAGCAAAACCAGGAGGACCTGGAAGTTATTGCGCAGCAGGAAAACGATGACAATGTCAGAAACATGGAGGTATGGTGGGATGACTCCCATTGATGCCCTAAAGACATAGAAATAAACCAACACATTTACAAGATAATATTCATATAGGAGGTGATATAAAGGCAGGTATTTATTGGAGGCCTCCAAGGGGCAGATATGGGAAATGCTCAAATGCCCCCCCCCCCCCCCCCCCCCCCCGCCCCATGCACGGCGTGAATACAGTTTTATAAGTTTAGAAAACTAGCATAATTGACAAAAATCCACAATTAGAGACATAAGTGGTAAGGCAATTCCCCCCCGGTCTAATATGGCCTGGGGTTCCTGGGGTCCATCCGACCCCAGCTGCCGTAGGTGTCCCGGATAGCGCTGGGCAGCTCAGCACAACCTGTCCAGGTCCCTCAGGCAAGCTCCCAGCTGCAGGCAGTCTTAGCAAGCAGCTCAGCTCTTAAGTGAGATCAGCTCTTTGGTGATTTCAGCTCTTCAGTGATTTCAGCTCTTTGCTTGCTAAGGTGCCCCGGGCAGATGCAGGGAGCGAGAGAGGAGAAGGCTGTATGAGGTTCCACAGAGGTGTGTTTATTGGCAGCTTCTGCGAAGGGTTTCAGTGACAGCTCTTCTGCCGAACTGGGCAGAAATGGGGGTTTATATAGGGTACAGGGGTTTTAGGAAATGGTCCAATAGTAAGGGTTGAGGCAAATGTGACCTATGGTCTTACAGAGAGATAATGAACGTCTGAAGGTGGAAGAGGGGCTACTTTGGTCCAGTCATCATGACTAGGCATTTCTTATCTTAGGCAAGTGACCGCCAGGGAGGCCTTGCAGGGCCTCTGGCTGCTACACCGATTCAATCCCTTTCTAAATCTTCCCCCCTCAGATAGGAACTAAACTCTGTTTATGAAAATGTGTCTCCAAGAGCTGGTTTCAACCTTGGCTCCCAGGAAAAACAAAGATAAGATAGGAGCCTTGGGCCCCCTGCTTGGAGGCTCTGGAATGTGTTTTGTCTTTCTACCTAGGGAAAAGGTAGGGAAATGTACTGGGACTAGCGATGAATATAATAATACGCTACAGTGCTACAAATATATGTGTAAAGAATATAGAGAATATATAAAAGCAAAAATCCTTCTGGCAACACCATGACTGGAATGCTGCAATGGATGGCTATAAACTCTTGAGAAGGAATCAGCAGGGAAGGAGAGGCAGTGGGGTAGCCCTATATGTTAGGAATCGAGCATTTTGATTGTCTGACCCTTAATGCTGATCACAACAGGATTGAATATTTATGGACAAGGATCAGGGGTAAGGCCAACAAGGCAGATCTTCTGGTAGGAGTCTGTTATAGAACACCCAACCAGGATGAAGGGACAGATGAAATACTCAATTAGCAACTGGGAGAATTCTCACAATCACTGGGCCTTTTTCTCATGGGAGACTTCAACTTACCGCATATCTGCTGGAAAAACAACACAACAGAGAGCACACAGTCCAGGAGGATCCTTGAGTGTGTGGAAGAGAACTTCCTGACACAGCTGGTGACTGAGCCAAATAGGGATGGTGTCCTGCTGGACCTGTTGTTTGTGAAGAGACAAGGACTGGTGAGTGATGTGATGGTTGGAGGCCTGTTACACGGGGTTGTTGGTTGGAGACAGAAACTACACAGACTCTCAGAGATCCTTGCGACAACAGCAACGGTTTATTATGGAAGTCTCCTTATATAGGGGATTTAAAACTCCTGGGCTCAGACAACTGGTTGATCTGGGTCTTAACACCACCCCAGCTCCTTGACCAGTGATATGACTGCATTCTAGAAGGAACAGGATTGGGTGAGGTCTCTGAATTCAAATCTAACCAATGATTGCTCACCCAGGGACTTGGTTTACATCTTTTCTAGAATGAAACAGGCTAGCCGAAATGGGTTTATGTTATGGCCAGATTTACCTTGTCTAGCTACAGACCAGCTGTACTGTGACAATTCCCCTTTTCCGTTTTCTTAAAAAATGCAAAATGTTCTCTATTATCCTTTCTGCAAGGGCCCTTTTGCAGACAGGATGACAGAAACAGCATGAGTCTAGTTCAACTGAGGTTTTTCACCCAACCTGACAAACCTAGGCTTCCCCCAACCAACGATGTGTCACTGGAGCTGCAGCACTCACATCTTAGGAGCTGTCAGGCGAGACCACAATCCTTCAGGCTAGCATGTCACAAGTTAACTACTTATAGTTACAAGTTACAGCTTAACACTAAAAATAAGAAACCATTTAATCCTTCAGAAAAACCCAACTAACAGGAAAAAAAATTGTAAACAGGAAAAACAATTTGTAAACAAAGTCTTCAAATGAACTGTCACTTCAAGAGTTGCAGATTTCCATGAGGTAGGTGAACAAGTTGTTTCAATCACTGTTCCACACTCGGCTCCATGACGTCTGTTGAGGGGCTGCCAGGAGGATGCTGCTTGTGGTCCCAGGCAGGACGTAGGGCAGGACAGACACATCTGGCAGGTACCCAATGCATTCCAGTGTCTGTGGAAACACAGGCATATCCACAACCCCAGGTGATGAGATTCCACGGGTCTTCCCACCTATTGGTGATAAGGTTTTGCACCATTACCTTGGGTTTGGGCGACTGGTCATCACTAGATGATTGTAGTGATAGAAAGTGATTTAAAATGACTGGGTTCTGGGACTTTTCTAATAGTCTCAAAAGGTTTAGTGTATGGATAGCTTTAGCTACCATGCTCTGTGCGGATTCACCACACATTCCTCCCTTTTGTTTTTCAAGTATACGTTTTAAAGTGCCATGTGGTCTGTCCATGATGGCTTCTCCTGTTGCTAATCTGGGAATACCAGTGCAGTGTGACACACCCCAAAGCTGTAGGAAATGTCTTGTTTTCTGTGAAATGTAAACATGATCATGTCAAAACAAGCTGGCCCTTGGCCAGGTAATAAGTGGCATAGACTCCATGTATCACAGAAGGATGATCATAATAATCTTTATTAAGAAACCCATTGCTCTTTTATATCCTAGTTCACTACACATGGATCTAATTGGTCCTTTACTTAAAACACCACCAGCACTGACTAATTAAGAAACAACCCTTTGGTAAACAGATCTCCCTAACACATTCCACATGTTCACAATGCTAAGTGCAGCAAATTAAGTTTTGTTTCTCGTTCTTTTTTTCTGATCTTCTCACAGCCTTTCCCAGAACAATGCCTGGGAAAGTTGTATTTCTCTCTGTGGCCAGAGAGCTGCTGCCACAGGACCATTGTCTGTTTTGATGGTATGGGGGATACCTAAAGCAGCAAAGGCGGAATGCCAATGTGCCATGGCATCCCTACCTTTTGCTCCTGTGTGTACTGTAGCCCATATTGCTGATGAAAAAGTATCAATGGATAAATTGTTATAGATGCATATTATATGATTGGCTTTTTGCAAATAATAAAATGAATACTATATGTATTATGTTGGAAAGTTATGCTGTATTAATCTTTTTTTAAGTAGTGGGGTAAATATAGATTTTAGGTTATAGTATAATATTAAAATAGAAACTATGTGATGTAAGATACTTTTTCTAACTAGTGCAAGAAATTGAAAAGATAATCAAGAAATTCTTTGCATTATCCTCTTTGGATAGAGAGAACAGCAACAAGACACTAAGATTTCAAGAATTATTGCCTCCTTATCGGGATGTCCCAGATTGCAAGACAAAATATGTATTCCATTTGCCATCTGTATGGCAGTTGTCTTCTGTTAAGTGGGCAGTTTTCCTTATCTCTTCCACAATGTGGAAGAGATGTCTCTCAGGGGAGACATCTGCTGAAAACAGGCTATTGAATGTCACTGCATGACTAATAAGAACTATAACATCCCATTGTGAGATGCTCCGCCCAGAGGGAGGAGCCAAGCATTTCTACCTGGATATAATCTTGAGTTTATGGAACACCAGCACAGCTTTTTCTGCACTGGATTTCCCAGAGGAACAGTTGCCTCTTCCACTGCATCTTCAGAGGAAGACTACACCCTTTTCTACAGGATCACTACTCCAACAGAACCACACCTGCCACTCCAGGAGGACTGCAGCCATAATTCCCAATTGGACTGCTACCAACACCCTGGCCAACAGGGTGTCTGGTTGTATTCTGACTCTGTAAGTGTTGTTTTGGTTTACTGCATTGTTTATTTTATCTTTTTATTTTCTTCCCTAATAAAGAACAGTTATTCCTGCTCTCATATTTTTGCCTGAGAGCCCCCCTTAATTTCAAATTTACAACAATTTGGAGAGAGGAGGTCTACATTTTTGCCATTTCAGGGGAGGCTCCTGCCTTCCTTAGCAGACACCTGTCTTTCCAAACCAAGACACGGGAACGCTCAAACTTCGAGGAGCCAAGAAGGCTGATTTACAAGATGAGGGGAGGAAGCTAAAATTAAACAGCAGCACCCTTAATTTGAAAGGAATGTTTGAATTATGTAGAAGATATGTGAATATGCAATAGGCTATTGCTTTTAAGGGCGTCTTGGATTAGGGCAAATTTGGGAGAAAACCTCCAAAAGCCCCCCCCCCCCCCCCCCCCCCCAGAAAGCCAAACCACACAGCCCCTCTCCCCAACCTGTTCGGGAAAATTTCCTCTGAGAGAAGTGGAAAAAAACCTGTTTATTTAAACAGGCAAAGCACTCCCTAGCACACAAAATGAACAATACCAGATGACAAAACTCATTTGTCACTCTGAAGAGAGGACAAATTGTCATGGGTTGGCGCTGGCAGAATGCCAGTGCACCCATGAAAATATTTTTTCCTCAAATGAGTGCTGTGAGATGTGATTAGAAACAGAGCAGAGCAGGCTCGAGCTTAGAAATAAAGAAAAAAAAACTTTATTAACTTATTATAAAAGGAACACACAGAATTCAGAATGAAAACCTTCAAAAACATTCCTCCTCCCCCTACCTAATTTTTACTAAAACACAGTGAGACAAAACTTTCGATTCTCGATCAAGTTACCACTATTTAAATAATTAATTCTCAGTTTATCAAGGGAGAGAGGAGTGTCTCTTGTACAATAGTCTTCTACAGGAAACAGAGTTGAAACCTCCTAATGTTTCTATGTCACACATGGCACTGCTTTATTTCAGCTTGGTGGTCCCCGGGGGTCCGTCTGGCCCCCGGGGCAGCAGACGCCATAGGTGTCCCGGATAGCACTGTGCTGATGAGGCGCAGCCTGTCAGGCTCCTCCGGCTAGCTCCGAGCCGCTGGCTACCTTGCAAGCACTTGTGGAGTGATTTCAGCTCTTAGTGATTTCAGCTCTTAGTGATTTCAGCTCTGTGCTCGCAAAGTGCCTCAGCAGACACAGGGAAGGAGAGAGGCGAAGGCTGTGTGGAGTTCTGCGGAGATGTCTTTATTGGCAGCTTCTGCAAAGGGTTCCAGTGACAACTCTTCCGTCTGAACTGGGCAAAGGTATGGGTTTATATAGGCTGTTGAGGGATCAGGATTTGTCCTATGGCTGAGGTTGAGGAGAATATGACCTATAGCCTTACAGAGAGATAACAGGGGTCTGATGTGCGGAAGAGGGGTAGCTCTGTTCCACTCATCATGACTCTGCATTTCTTATCTTAGGCTAGTGACTGCCATGGAGGCCTTGCAGGGCCTCTGACTGCTACAACTCCACTTTCTGTATTTGGTAAAAATGCATGTCCTATAGTTCTTTTGAAACAGTGGACAAGGCATGAGAACATAGTTAACACAATGACAATTACAACGAAAATCCACAACATTCCCTTAACCAATAATGCAACCCATCCCGTTAATCCCCATTGACTGAAAATGTCATTAACCCAGTCTGGGTTGTTTTCTACTTTTAAGGCCTTCACAAGTTCCTTCAGTTTCTGGATGTTTGCGTGGATGGACTCCGAGCATGAAGAGAGGTTGAAACAACACATCCCTTCAAAGTCTTCGCAGCCATGTCTGTGGGCTAGCAGTGAGAAGTCGATCGCTGCTCGATTTTGAAGTGATGCATGTCTCGTGGTTTCTTCTTCCTTTAAAAGATCGCTTAGGGCAGCAGAGGTAGCATTGGCTTGCTTGCTGAGCCAGCACCCGAAGTGATTTATTTCACCAAGGGCTTTAGCTGCAGCTTCCCAGGGTAGGAATAGGGAGACTGCAATCCTTTTTTTGTTTTATTCCAATCGTATAATTTTGGATCGCAATTTTCATCAAATTCCGTGTAGGATCTTTTGTGGCGTTTTAATTCGCTTTCATTTTTCGAATTATGTAACAAGGTAATATTTGGAGTGAGGGTGGAAAGTTTTCCAAGGCTACAGGGACCTCCCTGAAGGCGGGAGGGAATCCCAGCCCATACTCTGTCACCACAGATGAGAAACATTCCCTTGGGTAATACTTTGGGGTGGAGAGAGGATACAGAGATCACCCGAGCGGTGTAATTGCACCAATCCGGATAGTTATAGGCTTTATTAATGGGTGATACGTCCTTTCTGTATGTGTTTTTTGTCTGGTCAATTTCTGGTTAATGGCTCTTTGGACGTCTAAAGTAAAATTTGATGCAGTATGTTGCCTTGGAGGACCCCAACAGGTCCAATTCTTGGGGTTCCTCTTGAGCATTGGGCAACATTTTTGTCCACTCGTCCCAACTATCTACCATGTTGGGTCTCTTACCTGTGGTGCGGAGAAGCTCTGAATTGTAGGCGGGGCAATCGTCTGCTACGAATGGAATCCCTACTAAACATGTGGAAAGTGGGTTATCAATGCTTCCCATGGATAAGCACATGTTATCCTGTTTTAATGTTTTCGCTAAGGTTACCCAAACATTGTGGCTAGGCTGTGGGCTAATCCAACCGTAGGTATACTGTATGTTGAAGAACATCCAGGCGGCAGTGAGGACAGCACCGATGGAGATAATTTTCATCTTTGGATAAGGATGGGGCTTCTGATAGGGAATATAAGCAACATTTGTTATCTTTATGGTGGTAGGAGAGGGTTTTCTCCCTTGTTCCTTTCCTTCCCTTCCCTCCCCCCGTTTTTTTTTTATCTATAAGCTAAGGATGGGGGAGTGGATATAAGGTTAGAGGTTTTTGGTAAGAGTTAACATGTTAGGAAAGGAAAGCAATAGGGTTTTTTAGGGTAGAAAAAGTTAATAACATATAATTCAGAGAACAATTTGTGTTCAGGCTGTTTCTAGCTTATGGCTTAACTGCTACAGCAGAATGTTTTTCCACTTTCTGTTTTGTCTGCTGTCGCGTAATGGGATGGTCTTTTCTTCTGTATGTGGACATTCAGCGACGTCTTCGTCTCCAGGCAGAGCTTGTCTGATTTTGAGGAGGTCTTGTATTTGACTCTGGAGAATTCTTGTCACTGTTTGTGGGAGCAGTGTTTGCAGTGCCTAGGTATGGCTTTATGTTTTTTCCTGGGTACCATCTTGGACCCGATGGTAGTAGAACACATGCATACCCTCTACCCCAAGTAATCAACTGGAAAGGCCCAGAAATTTGATGTGTTTCCAGGTCCTTCACTAGCACTGATGGTTTCTCAGTGAGCTTTGCTTGGGTGGTATTTGCAAAGTGGCGAAGTATTGGCGGGTCAGGCTCTGATGTTGTACCATTTAGGAAATTGATGACGTAGAGAGCCTTGCAAAGTCTCTCAACTGGAGATATGATTTTTGTCTCTCTTCACTGCTGATTGAGGACTCTTTTGAGGGTTTGATGTGTCCTTCCCATGATTGACTGTCCTGTGGGATTTGCTGGTATACCTCTCTTGTGTTCTATTCCCCATTCACTGAAGAACTCTCTTAATTTTCGAGAGGTATAGGCAGGTCCATTGTCCGTTTTGATTTGTTTCGGTACTCCCAGGGTGTTGAATGCAAAGAGGAAGTGCTTTATGGTGTGCTGTGTGGTTTCTCCTGGATGAGCTGATGCAAATATTGCTCCTGAAAACGTGTCGACCGATACATGCACGTATTTTGACCTTCCAAAAGGTGTCAAGTGAGTTACGTCTGCCTGCCACAGCTGGCAGCTGTTCAGTCCTCGGGGGTTGACTCCTGTCCCCATCGAGGGTATCTGGTAATTTTGAGAGTTTGGACATGTGACAACAATAGCTTTTGCTTGATCTTTTGGAAGCCTGAACATTCTAATAAGGGCAGGAACATTTTGATGGTAGAATGCGTGCGACAACTTTGCCTGGGCAAAGATGTCAGGAATGTTAGCAGTTTCTATTGCCATGGCCAATGCATCCACTTTCCTATTCCCTTCTGTGATGAAACCTGGGAAATCAGTGTGCGACCTCACATTCATTATATGGTAAGGTTTCTTTCTGTGAAAGATTAAACGTGTTAATGCCGAAATCAACTGATGTAACTTTGGATTGGAAACCTCTTTGAGAAGAGCGTGTTCTGCTCTCATAGCTATACCTGCAACATATGCAGAATCTGTGACCAGATTAAAGGGTTCGTCCTTGAATTTCTCAAAGGCTCTGACAACTGCTTCTAATTCTGCAATCTGAGGAGATCCCTCCACTATTTGGATATCAGACTCCCAATTTTGAGTCTTAGGGTCCTTCCAAGTCATTACAGATTTATGGGATGACCCTGAGCCATCTGTAAAGATTGTTAGAGCTTTGAGAGGTGTTTTACTTTGGACTAATTTTGGGGTCAGATTAAAGACTGCATTAAAAAGTTTGTGTTTTGGGATATGAATGGAAATTTGGCCTGTATAGCTGTCAAGGGCAAATTGGAGGTTTTCATTGGTTTGGAGCAAATGTTCCAGATCCCCAGTCGTTAGTGGCAAATATATGCATGTGAACTCACACCCAGAAAGGGTGCGGAGGCAAGTTCTGGCCTTTTTTATTAACTGTCCCATTATTTCCTGGAAGGTAGTAATTGTCCTTGAAGGTTGGTTGTTTGTAAAGATCCATTCCAGTATCAATAAAGGGTCTCGGAGTTGAAGATCCCATTGGAAGATCAGTCCATAGAACCGAGGTGCTTTTCCGAGGATGACGAACTGGAAAGGCAGCTTGGGCTCGAAGCGATGGGCTTGGCGTGTAGACAGGGCTTCTTGGACCTTGGCGATGGTGTCTCGGGTTTCTGTTGTCAGCGTGCGTGGAGTGTCTAGGTCTTCGTTGCCACAAAGAAGGTTGAACAGGGCAGCGAGGTCCTCTGTTGTAATTCCTAGCAAGGGGCATACCCAGTTGATGGATCCGCACTGACTGTGTAAGTCTCTCAAGGTTTTTGGGTCGTCTCGGATAGCAAGCTGCTGGGGTACGATTGTCCTTTCTCGGATCAGGAATCCAAAATAAGTCCATGGGTTGGTGTATTGTATTTTGTCCTCACAGATGTCAAACCCTGCTTTTTCTATGGTTTCGATTGTCCCTTTAACTGCTTTTTCTAAGTAAGTTTTTTCTGATGCACAGACCAGGATATCATCCATACAGCGGTAAATGATTGCATCTGGAAATAAGTTCCGAACAGAAGACAGGATGTGAGTGACGTACCACTGGCATATGGTGGGTGAGACTTTTAGTCCTTGGGGGAGATACAACCAATGGTATCTTTTGAGTGGAGCCTCTCTGTTAAGAGAGGGAACGGAAAAAGCGAACCGTGAAGCATCCTGGGGGTGCAGCGGAATGCTGAAGAAGCAGTCCTTAATGTCTATGATGGCAAGTGTCCAGTCTCGGGGCAGCACTGATGGTGAGGGCAGACCAGGCTGGAGGGCACCCATGTCCTCGAGTACCACATTAATTTTGCGAATGTCATGGAGGAGCCTCCACCTGTCCATCCCAGGTTTTTGCAGTACGAAGACTGGAGAATTCCAAGGGCTGGTGGTCTCGACGATGTGACCTTTGGCGAGCTGTTCTTCCACAGGGGCTTGTAGTGTGCGCAGTTTTACTTTAGAGAGGGGCCACTGGTGAGTCCAGATTGGGTCTTGGCATTTCCAGGTGAGCCGAGGTGTATCTGGTAGTGCGCGCTCCTCAGAGGCCTGAGTCAGAAATCCTGACTGGGAATACGTAGGGAGGCCCCCCACTGGGATAGAACATCCCTTCCCCAAAGGGTGATGGGGGCTCTTACCACGAATGGGCGGATGGTTGCCAGCTTGCCTTCAGTCCCTTCGGCGAGGATGTTGTGCTTGCTTTGCATGGACACTGTGGCTCCACCAATCCCTGAAATCATTCCTGCTACCGGTTGTAGTCCCCAGTGTGCTGGCCTTTCTGAGCGAGCGATGATGGTCATGTCCGCACCAGTGTCCAGCATCCCTGGCAGGTGGAACTTTTCTCCTCTGTAGGATAGACCGCACTCGATGGTAGGCTTACTTGGTCCCACAACTTGTGCCCACATTACTGTCGGATTGAGAGGAAGCTGTTTCCTGTGATTCTTTGGGAGTAGAAAGGCTTGTGCGATCGGAGTTCCCCTTGAAAGAAAAAATGGTAAGTCCGTGCAACACAGCTGAACAGAGATTTCTTATCCTGGGTGCACTGATTGTACCTCTGGAATGACCAAGATTTCCTCTGGGCCATGGAGAGTGTCCCCTATAATTAAGATGTTAAAAGAACCACCTTTTGGCCCATGCTTGCCTGTGGGAACACGATAGACATCCTTATTATTAAAGTCAATGGATAAAGCAGTTACCAACTGGCGCCGTGTTCCAATCTGTGTCTCTCCATGGGTTGGATCTTCTCCACGTGTCCTGGAATCTGCTGGGATGATGTGTGACTGGATCTGGGTGGCCTTTGATTTGTTGTCTTTGCGCGGGGCCTGGCCGCGCTCTTCTGAAAGTTTCCCAAACGCTGCTGGTATCGCTGCTGGTTCTGGGGTCTTTGGTAGGTGTTACGGGGGTTTCGGGTAGGTGACCTGTCTGGACAGTCCTTCATGAAATGTCCAAATTCCCCACAGTAATAGCAGCGGTCCTGGTCTTTAGAAGTTACTACTGCATACACACCAGAGACTCCTTCTGCAATACCCTTAGAGACTGCTTGGGCCACTGTGTTTTCAGTGGACAGATGACGTGTGCAGCTTTCCACCTTTTGCTCTATGGTGGGTTCTGTATCCAAGGGTAAGGCCCTCAGAATTGTTTTACATTGTTTGTTTGCATTTGACAAAGCAAGCTTGCACAACAGTTCTTTCCTTGCTTCTGTGCTATCTGTTTTTCCAGAGCATCTTTAATTCTGTCTATAAACTTGATAAAGCTTTCATCTATTCCTTGTTTAATACTAGAGAAGTGTTGGGTAGGGATAGAGTCATCTGGGGTAAGAAGCAATGAGGTTTTTGCTGCAATAGCCAAATCTTGTAGTGCTCCTTTAGGTAAGGTGTTAGCTTGGTCAGAGGGTTTCTGTAAATCCCCTTCTCCGGCCAGCTGTTGGACTGTAAAATCTGGCCTATTTGCATCTTGAGCATAGGTGTCTGATAATGTTTTTAATTGCCTTTTCCACTGTCTTTCCCATAGCATATATTCTGCCGGGGAAAGAAGGCAGTTGGCAATGTTTTTAAGGTCATGAGGGACCAGAATATGTGCCGAAAAAAGCGTTTCAAGGAAGTTTCTGAAAATATGTGAACTTCTACCATGTTCTTTGGCTATATTTCGTAGTTGTATCAATTCTTTATTTGTGTTAGGTTCCCATGTTGTTCTAGTAGTGGCCCCCCCTCTTTTCCCCTTTATATAATTTACTGGGAAGGCAGTAATTCTCTGAGCTAGTTCCCAATCCCCTGCCTGAGTTCCTTCCATTTTAATTAAAGCCCATGGATCAATTTAGTCTGTGTCAGATTCAGACTCACTGTCCTCTGATGAGGTGTGGTCAGGAGGTGCTCTATGCTTTTTTGGGTGTGTTGGAGCGACCTTTTGCAGGGGTGTGGGAGACTGGACAGAGTGTGGGGGGTTGCCGTTAGGTGGGCATTGAGGGTGGGTGCGTGGATGCATCGCTTCGGAATGCAGGCAGGGGAGAAGGGAGGGAGAGGAGGCGGTGGGGTTAGGGGGTGCTGCTGCCGCTGGCACCACGTCAGACAGGCAGGTAGGGGTGGTAATGGGGGTGGGGAGAGTCGCAGTGGCGGGGAGGAGAGTTGCGGCGGTGGGGGGGGTCGCGGCGGTGGTGGGGAGAGGAGGGGACGTGGCGGGCTGCGCGGCGGGCTGCAGGGCGGTGTTGGGGCTGGGTGGGGCGGACCCGTTCGAGACCGAAGCGATTATACCCGAACGTGAGGAGGGGGTGCAGTGCCAGCACCGTGCTGTGCATTGCGTAACCGAAGGAGCTGAGTTCTAGCTTGCCGCGTCCGAAATGGGGGCGGAGGGATGGGGGGAGGTGGAGGGACGTGTGGGCTCCGTGGACCCTGCAGGTGCAGGAAGGGTGGGTGGGGGCAGCGCGGTTCCCCTGTTCTCCATCTCAGGAAAAAGGGAGTCGACAGAGAGAGGACTGTTATCTGAGAGGTTAGCATTTGGAGGATCTGCTATAGGAGATAAGTTTGGAATTTCCTCAGCTGCTGTTAAGCTGCTTGTGTTAGCTTTTTCCACCGCTTTTACAATGTAGTGAAAGAGAGGCAGAAATTTAGTAACAGAAAAGTCTTCTTCGGTTTGGAAAATATATATTCTTGTCCCTAAGGAGTCCCAAAAGGAGTCTGACTTAATCATGCTTATGTTAGTGTCTGGAAACTGAGAAAGGATCCATGTTATAAATTTTTTCAAGTTAGTTTTTGAAAGATTGCCTTTAGAGAAAGAAAAGTTGTTAGCATTTAGGATTTCTAGGATTTGTAAATATATATCTCTCTCGTTCTGGGATTGTTTTAATTTACTAGAGTTTGATCCCATTGCTGTAAGTTCCCTTGCCCCCCCCCCCCCAGCAGTAAAAAAGAGAAAAAAAAAGAAAAAAAAAACAAAAATGGAGACCCAAGTTAAAAGTGCGCAGGAAGGCTGTTTTAAACTTACACTTTTTTCAGCCAAAACTGAGTCAGAAACTGCTGGGTGGGTGGTCTGCTCAGTCCAACTACTGAGGACTTTCTTCCCAGATGGTGATGTTCAGGTTCATTGGACGACTCTTCCAGATAGCTTCTTCTATAACGGAGAAGTTACCCTCAGAGGGTCGTGGCGGGCCGAGGCAGTAACGATCCACGAAGGATGCTGCTCTCAGGAGTACCAGGATGTCTGTTCTCCCGTTCGGGCTGCCACGTATTACGGCTTGGTGGTCCCCGGGGGTCCGTCTGGCCCCCGGGGCAGCAGACGCCGTAGGTGTCCCGGATAGCACTGTGCTGATGAGGCGCAGCCTGTCAGGCTCCTCCGGCTAGCTCCGAGCCGCTGGCTACCTTGCAAGCACTTGTGGAGTGATTTCAGCTCTTAGTGATTTCAGCTCTTAGTGATTTCAGCTCTGTGCTCGCAAAGTGCCTCAGCAGACGCAGGGAAGGAGAGAGGCGAAGGCTGTGTGGAGTTCTGCGGAGATGTCTTTATTGGCAGCTTCTGCAAAGGGTTCCAGTGACAGCTCTTCCATCTGAACTGGGCAAAGGTATGGGTTTATATAGGCTATTGAGGGATCAGGATTTGTCCTGTGGCTGATGTCGAGGAGAATACGACCTATAGCCTTACAGAGAGATAACAGGGGTCTGATGTGCGGAAGAGGGGTAGCTCTGTTCCACTCATCATGACTCTGCATTTCTTATCTTAGGCTAGTGACCACCATGGAGGCCTTGCAGGGCCTCTGACTGCTACACTGCTTGGAGAAAATCTGCTATTGTGACATCTTTCTATGTACAGTGCTCTCACTACCATGCATAGACTGAAACTGTTCATAGGGTTCTTTTAAGGATGCTTTGCTTAGTATTAAAGAACAACAGTTTCTCATTTTCAGGACAAAGGTCCTCCTTATTTTCTCCTCCCCTGGGCAATCACTGCAGGGGGTTACTCTCTTGGTTTAAACCATTGCATCTCCCTAAATGCAGTTTCTGTGTTGCAGGAGAAATTGGTTCAGTCTATGGCTATACAAGAAAAGTCTAGCTAAAGGCTACTCTATCATCTCTTCTTATCTAGGATTTTTTCTTCCAACATTTCAGGTCCCAGATTGTGTCTCTTCTCTTTCAAATTGAGGAGGAGTAGTGTTTCGCGAAGCCTTCCTCTTTTAAAACAGGGTTAAAAGTCTCGGGCTTCCAGGATGACTGAAATCTCAGCTGCCCAGAACTCCCACAGCTGGGCACCTTCCCGCCCCCCCCCCCCCCCCCTTTCTCTTTCTCTTCTGCCAGTGTACTGCTGGCACATGATATAAAATTTCCAGGTGGCACAAGCTCTGTCTCTCTCTCCCCCTTTGCAGGAGGGAACAAAGAGATCTTAGTTTTTCTCCACCCTTCCGTCCTGTGGGGGCTGGCCTGGTTCTAGCCCCTTCACCCCCTGGCCTACCTCTTCTAGGCTGCATAGCTTCCCCTCCCCTACCCAGCCTGTGGCTGGACAGGGAAGTCTGAACTCTTCACTGACCAGAACAAAAGAGAACCTTCCCCTGAGAATTCTCTGCTTTTAACCCCCTGTGTTCTCAGAAGCGTGTTCAGTGTCTTCAGTAGTCACACCAAGTGTCAATACTCAAATCTGACCACTAATTAATTTAAGTATAACTTCTCAAGAAAACTCACTTCCTTATCAACCCAGAACACAAATTCAGAAAATCTCTCTGGTGGGTGGTTGCTCTCTTATCAGTCTCTCCAGCACTGGGAAAGGCTGCTGCCCAGAATAGGCCCTGGTAGGCCACAAAGTGAGAGCTCTCAGTGTTTCCCCAGGTCCCAGTCTGGAGCAGGTTCGAACGGTTCCAAGAAAAGGGAAAGAGAACCAGTCCAGGGAATACTTGGACTGTCTCAGCTAGCTAAACTAGCTAGAAGGCAAAGGAGCACTGTGTTCGGCCCCATCCGGGCCCAGACAACACAGTGGAGTTCTGTGTTCCAGCAGACTGTGGAGGAGTGAGTGAGGCTGATAACAAAACTCTGTGCTTCATCTTCTCCCCGCCTTCACTCTCAGAGCCCATAGTGAAGGCACAGATTATAATATCCAGCACAAACAGAACACACAGTTGGGGATACAAGCATTATAACATCACCCTAGGACAAAGGGTTAATCCTTTCTTAGCAAAACATCCTTTTGTGGCAGAGTACAAAAGCAACCGGACGTCCGTAATTCTTTGCTTTTTATTGTCTTTTATTGTCCTAACTTTGTCCAAATTCTTATTGCCCTAATTTTTATTACTATTTTATTACTATTAAACTTCTAAATTTTAATACACGTGATTGGCGTTTTTAACAATTTGGTGCCGTGACTCCGATCAAAACACCTCGCTGCTGAAACCTCAGAGGATTCCTAGTGAGGGAGGCACCCTGCCAAGTTTGGCAGCCTCGCTCTGTTTCTTCTGGCGTGATCGGCAGATGCAGGTTTCAACCGGTGGACAAAAAGAGACAATAAAACAAAGAAAAGGGAAAAGGCTCCCTAAAACCACGGTAATTGGCCCCCTAAGACTAAGTGTACATGAAGACCCGGAAAGGAAAAAGGACTGTAAGTACTTTTCTCTGGGGGGACGCATACGGGGGGGATGAGTGTGTGTGTGTGTGTCTGAGAGGCGGGCTGTGGGATGTGCCCACGGAGAGGACAGTGTGGAAATGCCATGGGAAACTACAGTCATTTAGCATAAGGCATTTCCCCAGAGTCCTCTGCCCCCCAGTGCAAATGAGCACATGCCCATCACCTGTCAGTTTATGGTTGTCATCTCCCCAAGTTCTGGAAAGTTCCCCGTTCTCGTTGTTTCTAATGGTTCCCTCTGTAAACCACTCCTTCCCTTTTCCCTCATTGGCCCAGTTTATGTTACCCCATCCCTTACACCCTCTTCCCATTGGATCATTTGTACCCTAGTTACTCCTTCCCTCCCCAGTTATACACTCTGGCCCCTCCTTCCCCGGGGCTCTCGGAGTCTGCCTCCCCTGAGTGTGGTTGTCTCCCTGCTCCTATTTCTGCCTCCCTACTCCTTCGATCAATCCTGAATAAACCCACTCAGATTCCAGGAGCTCAAGAGTCCTTCCGTCTTCCTGGTGGGGATTTTAATTACGCTATCCAGGCACCCGTTGACCAGCTAACTGAGGGTTACCCTGCAGGACTCAGTCCGGGGTAGCCTATATCTGGCGTCCGAACCGACTGGACACATGTCTGTCCAGCCCAGAACATCTCCTTTGAATTTTGGATCTGTGACCCAGACTCCTAAGTATTTCAAGCGTCGTTCAGAACCAGCCCCAGGAGCAGCTGTGCTTTCGTCAAGGAAGACCCCTTCTCCTGGACCTGCTGACACCCTCCAAACGTCCATCACTGCAGCTTCGGGGGAAGCTTTTGGACTTTGCAGGACCGGCAGGACCCCACCACCCCCCCAAGGTTCTTTTCTTTTCACCTGTGTCCCTTCTGGGTGAGTCTCTGCAGCGTCAGCTGCCAAGTGCTTTGCGCCTCATACAGGCTCTTTTGTTTCTGTTTCTCCTTTGCTTTGTGGGGGGAGTTTTCTGCTGTTGAGCAAAATGGGCAATCATCTTTCTCCAGCTGGACGGGAGTTTTACCTCCAAGTTGAGGCAACCCTTGTTTTGGGGGATGTTTCATTTAAGAACAGGGAATTGAAAGCTTTTGTTAATTTTATTTTTGGGCATTTTCCCAATGCGTCCAGGGAAGATGTCTCTCCTGTTTTATTTTGGGGGAAATTTGGGAAATGTATATATGATATTCAGGTTGCGGAGAGTTTTAAAGTGGGACACTTTTATCCTGCATTTGATTCTATTTTTAAGTTAATTAAACAACAGGGGGAGAGTTCGGTCCCCGGTTCTCCTACCCCTCATTCCTCCTTCCCCAATCCTTACCCCACTTCCCCTAAGGGTGGGTCGGGAGCCAGACCCTGCCAAAAGGCACAGAGCTGCTGCCGACTCTCTGCTGTCTCCCGTCCCACTCTGTCCCTTCCTCGTGCTGGGACCGGCCACCCCAGCCCGAGCCTCACCCGTTCCCTCATTCCTAAGTCACCAGACACCGGTTTAATTCCCAGTTGTAATGATAGTTCTGTTAAACAAAATGGCGCCGGCCACATGACCGAGCACCACCATTCTAGAAAAACCCTACATGGTGCTTCTTCTCCTCCTTTTTCACCCTCTCGGGTTCCTGCCATTCCTTTGCCACCCCCTCCTTCATCGGGTGCCGCCCCTGCGTCGGGTCCCTCCCACTCCACCACGTCGATTGTTACGTTGTTGGGACCCGCCCTGCCCGGCCCCCTGACCACACCCCTGGGTATGGCCCCTGTGGGTGGGACCGGCCCACAGGAAGGCCACGCCTTGGTGGATGGGTCCCCCTCTCCTGCAGCTTTTGGTTCCCATGACAATGGAACCGGAGGTGGGCGTGGCCGGAAGGAGGCCATCTTGGCCTGCCGGGTCTCACAACACCGAGACCGACTGGTCGGGCAGAGGCTCCATGCCCTAGCTTGTCCTGCCTCATCCTCTGATGAGGATGAGGATGAGGACAGTGACACCCCCCACTTTACCATCAAGCCGGGGAAAGGCTGGGCCCGGATCCGGGAGGAGGTGATCAAGGACGGGGACCTTGACCTTGCATGGGACTTGGGATCCTTTGCGGCACCAGTCATCCACAAGAGGGGAAGGGAACCCAGGTGGGAGCAGCTACCTTATGTAGAAGTCAAAGAGTTAAGAAAAGCAGCCAAAGATTACGGCAGAAATTCACCATTCTTTAAGAATGTTATGGACTTGACTTTCTCTGGGCACACACTAGTCCCACACGATTTGAGGTACATAGCCAAAGCATTGTTTACACAAACTGAATTACTGCTATGGGAAATTCATTGGAAAAAACTGTTAAAACCACTCTTAAAAAAGTATGACCTCAATGAAGTGTTGGGGGAGGGTAGTGAAGGCCTTGAGGCCCTTGCTAGAGAGGGGGAATTTAGCTGGCCGGAAGACCAAATTCTACTGCCAAATAACCTATTAGATGAAATCAGAGATGCCGGCAAGACCGCGCTTTTAAAAATTCCAGATGGGACAACTCCCCTCCAAAACAGCCAGATATCAATTCATTATCCGAAACACAAGTTGTTCAAAGACACTCTGCATTTGGCTCCAAAAACATTTAAAACTCCTTTGAAAAACACTCTCACAGTGTTCACTGATGGGTCAGGCAAGTCCCACAAGTCAGTGATCACCTGGAAGGGCCTGGACACTCAGAAGTGGGAGTCTGATGTCCAACTGGTTGAGGGTTCCCCCCAAATTGCAGAACTTGCTGCAGTTGTGAGAGTCTTCAGAAAATTTCAACAACCTTTTAATCTAGTTACTGATTCAGCGTATGTTGCCGGGATAGAACATGCCTTGCTCAAAGAAATTCAAAACAGAAAATTATATGGCTTGCTCTCAGAATTAATTTGGCTCATCTCCCACAGGGAGCAACCCTATCATATTCTGCACGTCCGGTCTCACACTGACCTGCCAGGTGCCATCACTGAGGGCAACCAGAGAGCAGATCTGCTAGCAATGACCACACAGATTTCTGACAAATCTACACTACCTGACATTTTTCAGCAGTCTCGGCTGAGCCACGCCTTTTATCACCAAAACGCACCTGCACTTTCAAGACAGTTCAAAATATCCAAAGAACAAGCCAGAGCCATTCTTTCCACCTGCCCCAACTGCCAGTCCTTCGCCCTTCCTGCTGTGGCAACAGGGGTCAACCCCCGAGGACTGGGGGCTTTGGAACTCTGGCAAACAGACATCACTCATTATGCCCCTTTTGGGCGATTAAAATATATACATGTCTCAATTGACACATTTTCAGGAGCAGTGTTTGCCTCCCTCCACATGGGAGAAAAAACCAAAGATATCATCAAACATTTTTATATGGCATTTGCCACCCTGGGCGTTCCAAAATCCATTAAGACTGACAATGGCCCAGGCTTTACGTCAACACGCTTTCAGAAATTCGTGCAGCAATGGGGGATTGCCCACACCACCAGCATTCCACATAACCCCACTGGGCAATCTGTAGTTGAAAGAACACATAAAGAGATCAAGAAATTGCTAGAACAGCAAAATGATTCGGCCCTGTCTATAGCTCCTGTTGAAAGACTGTGTAAGGCACTTTATGTTTTTAATTTCATGAACTGCTCAGACAGGGACCCGAATCCCCCCATTCTGTGGCACTTTCATAACAACACTAGAGCACTTTTAAAGGAAAGGCCACCGGTCCTTATTAAGGACCCAGAACCTAAGATCATTAAGGGCCCGTACCCACTCATAACGTGGGGGAGAGGATACGGCTGTGTTTCCACTGAGCAGGGCCCCAAGTGGATTCCTGCGAAGTATGTGAAACCGTACCTGAACGCCTCGCCACAAGATGACCTCCCGGCAGAACACCCTCCTGGAGCACCAGAAACAGCCCAACCGGACAATGCAGTCGCGTGGAGACGACGCAAGAAGAAGGACACCACTCCACCAAATATCGTCTCCTGCGTCCTCATCACAAGAAGACACTTTCCGCTACCAGCTGAAACAAGCTCAATTTTAACTTCTCCTGTTGTCCCATTCCCTTTCCCCTTTTACCTTTTTCCTCGACCCCCTACCCCTTATCCCTAGACCTTACCTGTTATTTATTTCATTCTATTAAGTTTGACAAAGGGGGAGAAAGGAGGGAAGGGAGCCAAACAGAATTTTACTTACAAATGCTTCTTTTGTTATCGTACTAGAACACACCTGACGCCGTTGAGCGGGACGGGAACAAAGAACTCCAAATCAGAAGGCTAAGAAAATGAACTCTCTGATTTATTTCAAATGTACTGCTCTATATATAGAGAACATCGAGAAGACTAATTTCATTGGTCTAAGAGTAAAAACATTGCCCACCATTGGTGGGCAGTGAATGACACACAGAGGCAGAACATATCTATAAACAATGGGAATAACAAGACAGATTAGAGAATTATTTACATTCTTTCCCAACTGCTTCCCAGGTTCCGCCTGGTTAGAAAACCTTTTTCTTTCTCTCTGACTGAGCTGAGAATACCCACACACACCCAGATCAGTGATGGCCACCCTGCTGACACCTACCCAGACAACACTTAAGGCGCCCCAGAGCATCCAGATGGCTGCCACCACACTTTTCATCTTACTGTGTCTCCAGGCAGCTGATGCATGGCTTGTCCCACAGCCAGAGGAGGACATTTGGATAACACTAGCAAAGTCCCTCAAGCAAGACAATTTTTGCATGGCCATGGGCAGGGTGGGAGACCCACTCTCGACATGCCTGATGGGAATCCCTCTGTCAGAAAAAGACTACCCATTTGCAGGTAAGAAACCTAACCCGGTGGACTCTTGGGATTGGTGGACAAGGTCCCTCCCACATGCACCACAAGAGCCCCAGGAATTGCACTTACTGGGGTCCACAAAAGCTGTCTTCTGCATTCAATTTTTCTATAAGTCAGTCCAACAAGAGCCTCAAGAGATAATCAGGAAAGATGTGTCACCAAATGACAAAAAATACATGACCGACTGGTGCAATTACAACAGCCTAACATGGTCCCAGTCCTCTCCATATCCCAAGGTGCTCCCTAGGGGAGTGTTTCTTATCTGTGGTGACAGAGTGTGGCCAGGGATCCCATCCAAGATTAAAGGGGGACCCTGAGCCTTGTCCAGCTTACTACCCTGACACCCAACAAAACCCAAATTTTTGATTGGAGAAAGGAAAAACAATTGACCTGCAAAAAGAGATCCTATACCAAATTTGACCCAAATTGTGATTCCCAAATTTACAATTGGAGTAAGTCAAAGAGGGTTGCTCTGTCCATTTTCCTACCATGGTACACAGCAGCAAAGGCCCTCGGTGAGCTTTCTCACCTTGAGTGCTGGCTTAGTAAGCAGGCCAACGCCACGTCCGCTGCACTGTCAGATCTTTTGGCAGATGAAGAAACCACCAGACATGCCACATTACAAAATAGAGCAGCCATCAACTTCCTGTTACTCGCCCATGGCCATAGCTGTGAAGACTTTGAAGGACTGTGTTGTTTTAACCTTTCCTCGAGAAGCAGCTCCATACAAACCAACATCAAGAACCTCCAATCACAAATACAAGACCTTAAGACTGAAAACCAGGCTGTGGACGTAATAAATAAGATACTTACACAATGGCGTGTTCCTAGCTGGGTGGCCTCCATCCTAAGAGGACTGCTCTGGATTGTACTTATAATTTTTATTGTTTCCATTGCTCTAACTCTTTTCAAAAAGAACCTTGTGAAAACCTTGGGGGATGTTTATTTAATAAACATACAAGGGGGAGATGTGGGATGTGCCCATGGGGAGGACAGTGTGGAAATGCCATGGGAAACTACAGTCATTTAGCATAAGGCATTTCCCCAGAGTCCTCTGCCCCCCAATGCAAATGAGCACATGCCCATCACCTGTCAGTTTATGGTTGTCATCTCCCCAAGTTCTGGAAAGTTCCCCATTCTCGTTGTTTCTAATGGTTCCCTCTGTAAACCACTCCTTCCCTTTTCCCTCATTGGCCCAGTTTATGTTACCCCATCCCTTACACCCTCTTCCCATTGGATCATTTGTACCCTAGTTACTCCTTCCCTCCCCAGTTACATACTCTGGCCCCTCCTTCCCCGGGGTTCTCGGAGTCTGGCTCCCCCAAGTGTGGTTGTCTCCCTGCTCCTATTTCTGCCTCCGTACTCCTTCGATCAATCCTGAATAAACCCACTCGGATTCCAGGAGCTCAAGAGTCCTTCTGTCTTCCTGGTGGGGATTTTAATTACGCTATCCAGGCACCTGTTGACCAGCTAACTGAGGGTTACCCTGTGGGACTTGGTCCAGGGTAGCCTATAGCAGGCTGGTTATCCAGACCTGCTATGTCAGTGAGGAGTCTCCCACACTGCGTTTCCGTCTTTTTGTGAGAAAAACGGCCAGTAAAGAGATGAAGCGAGTGAGAAAAGGAGTGAGAGAATCCCCCCGTCGGGAAACTGGGACTGGGTATCAGGGAAGGAGTGGGACCCCTTGGAGAGAGGGAGCTGAGGGTTTTCCTGGCACAGTCCACTGGGAAAGCGGGATAAAAAACAATAAAATGGAGGGAGCCCCTAAAAATTCTGCTGGGTTGATGATAAGAATGCCCAAGAGCATCCAGGGTTAAGCAAAATTCTGCTGGATTGAGGATATGCCCAAGATCATCCAGGGTTGGACAACACAGCTGGATTGAGGATATGCCCAAGAGCATCCAGGGTTGGACAACACAGCTGGATTGAGGGATACCCAAGAGCATCTGGGCTGGCCAATAACATCTGAGATTGTAACAAGTGATGTGAAAGTAAAAGCTACTTTATTGTTGTCTTGTTGTGTGGTGAGAGTGAGTCACACGCAAAATCAGATTCAGTTTCCCAGGCGGTTGGGGGGGGCTGTGGCAAAAGGTGCATGTGAGCCACAAACAAGTCGTTGCTCCCTGGGCGTGTGGGGACTGTGGGGAGAGAGCGTGAGTCACACGCAGACAGCCTCACAAGTGAACTGGCACCAGAGGTGAGAAGATTCAGGGCCCCTCCCAGAGGCCTGGCAGTACTGAAGCCCGAAGACGACAATCGCAAGGCGAAGGGGGGGGCTACAGTATTGTAGGACCTTTTTAGTACCGCGGCTACAAGGAGTAGTCGTGTGGCCCATTCCGTCAAGGGTACGGGGGGTGGGAAGTCCAGCTTGGGCAAGGTGTGGAGGTCCGAACCCCTGACTTGGAGACTATCTCTATGGAAGAGGGATAGCCAAACCTCGGGGGAGGTGGAAGGGGTCGGGGAGGGGGGGGGGCTACACGGAGCAGTGATTCTCTGGCAACAGGGGTCCACTTTGTGTAAGTCTAAGAGGTTTGGTAACATTTCCTTCCTCTGTCCGATAAATCAAAAGGGAAATTTATGAATGAACAGGCCTGAGGGTGTGAATGAATGTGTGAGAGTGAGTGAGAAATAAAAGTGAGTAAATGTAGAAGAATGGAAGTATATGTAATGTAGATTGTTTATTTTAAGCTTTACTATATCTCTTTGGAGGGAGGTGAATTGTATTGAATTATATTGTGAGAAAAAGAGGGTTTTTTGTGTGTGTAGTGGGAAGAAGGTGGTATTCAGGTTGCTAGAGAAAGTGGGAAACAGAGGCAGGGGACGAATAGATAAGATCTTGAGAAATGGGACAGAAAACCAGTAAGTTGGTTACAGAAAAAAAGAAAAAGGTAATAAAAGGGTACCAGCAGAGATACCCCAAGATAGCCCTTTGGGAGTTATGTTAGCTAACTGGGATAAAAATCCTTGTACAAGGAGAAAGGACAAGGTAAAGATGATTGAATTTTGTATGATAGAATGGGCAAAGAAGGAAATAAGATCTGACCATGTTTATTGGCCTAGATACGGGGTTTTTTTTAAGTTTGGATTTGTCAGGCTCTTAATTTATTTGTAAATTCAAAAGAACCATTTAATCAAGTAGAAAGAGAATATGCTGCATGCTGGATGGGAGATCATAGGAGAATAAAAATCTTTTAAAGCAAGAAAAGAAAAGGGGGAAAGAAAAGGACTGGAAACAAGAGGAAAAAAAAGAAAGAAAAATATTGGGATCCTTTACAAGTATTACCTCTTCCGTTCCCACTTGTTCCCCCACCATTCGTGGCTGCACCACTTGCCCCAGCCCCCGGCTCCGGCCCCACCAGTGAATTTGTCTCCCCCGGACCCATCCACCTGGCCCACGGCTGCTCCGCCGACTCTGCCAGGGGTCTCCCCTGCTGCGTGGCCTGTGGTCACCGCACCGACTGTGCCGGGGGTCCCATGGGCTCTAGCTGTCCCATCCCTGACTGCTTTTCCCATGGCTGTCCCCACTGCCCCATCCCCGGCTGCTCCGCCCGTGCCGACCCAGCTGCCATGAACCATTTGTGGGTAATCCACGCTTCGGTTCGGTTTCCACCAGAAGACCCCCCTCCTTTGGCGGTTCCAGCTGTAGACCCTGCCTACGCCCTCTCCTTGGAGGACCAAGCCTTGGCATGGATCCCTTTCCTCATCCCCCTTCCTTCAACACTTCCATCTGTCCCTGCCCTGGGTCCCGTTCCCTTGGTAACGACAGCTCCTGCTGTTCAAGAAAACTTTCTCCCTGAAGAAATACCTTATGTACTTGGGATTAAGATAGTTTTTTTCAGGAGGAGAGGCAATTGATCAGGGCTGCTGGAATAAAAATTTGGGAAAGGGAAAACCAGCAGGGCCCCCCAGGAGATCAGATAATGCCAATAGCATCTCCTAATTGAAGTCAAAATGATGAGGAAGGGAGAAAACATATGTATGATTATCTTAATTTGATAATCAAGGGAATAAAAGAGGCAGCACCCCAAAGGCAAAATACTAAAAAGGCTTTTAAGGGACAGCAGGGTGTTCTGGTTTGAAAGCAAAACCAGTGACAGACTCCAAGTCAGAAATACAATTTATTGGAAAAAGGGAAAAGAAATAAAATACATGCAGTAATACAAAAGGAAAACCACTGACAAAGTCAGAATACAACCTGACACCCCTTTGGCTAGCATGCTGGTAGCAGTCCAAATTGGATTGGCTGCAGTCCTCCTGGAGTGACAGATGTGGTTCTGTTGGGGCAGTGGTCCTGTAGAAAAGTTTAGTCAGTCCAGTGAAAAACCCCAGCTGTGTCCTCTTGGGAACCTGTGGAAAGGCTGCCTGTTCTGTCCAAAAATCCCAGAATATATCTAGGTGGGAATGCTTAGCTCCTCCCCCCTGGGCAGAGCATCTCACAATGGGCTGATGTCATTCTGAGTCATGCGGTGGGTCCTTGATTACCGGTTAAACAGAAATGGCTCCTGGAGGGAGTTATCTCTGAGTCATGTGGCAAGACATTGATGGGCCTATTAACAGGAGATAAGGAAAACTGCCCAGAAGACAACTGCTACACAGACGGCAATAGAAAACATCCTGCTTCTCAATCTCGGACACAGGGGAAAGAAGAAACTCCAACTGAATGGTTAGACAGACTTAAGAGAAATATGAAACAATATTCCAGAATAGACCTTGAGACTACTGTACGACAAGCTCTGTTAAGAATTAATTTTGTCACTAATGCCTGGCCAGACACTAGAAAAAAAAATAGAAAAAAATCGAAGACTGGCATAATAGATCGTTTGATGATTTATTAAAGGAGGCTCAAAAGATTTATGTCCAGAGAGATGAAGAAAAAGCTAAAGTGAAAGCAAAAATTATGGCAACCACTATGTGAGAAAGTAATTTCCAGAGAAATCTAAAACACCCAGGCACCACTCCTAGACATGAAGGTCATAGAGACAGGGGAAAGGAAAAGAGCAGAACTCCAGTACAAACCAAATCTCAGGAGCATTCTCAAAATATCTGTTCTTACTGTGGGGTCAAAGGACATTATAGACGAAATTGCCCTGATCAGATATAAGATCTGAAAATCTTCCGAGAGATGGACTCAGAGGAAGAATAGGGAAGTCATAGGCTCTATTTTCTGAGGGACAAATACCATCTACAGCCTGTGATTACTTTAAAAGTGGGCCCCCAAGAAGAAAAATTAGAATTTGTGGCAGACACAGGGGCAGAAAGAACCTGCCGATTAAATATTCCAAAAGGTTACAGTGTAAGTAATGATACTGTAAAAGTTACAGGTGCAAAAGGAGAGAGTTTTACAGTTCCTGTCATTAAAGATGTGGTAATTGAGGAAGAAACTAGAATTTGGATGAGGGATGTCTTATTGGTCTCTGGGGCAGGTAGCAACTTATTAGGAAGAGACTTACAGATTATATAAAGTGGACCAAGGAAGATTATGTTAAATTAGAAGACTTGAAGTTAAAACAGGCCTCAGTACCAGCTTTAAGCTTACCCTCATTAGAAAAACCCTTTTGTCTGTTCGCAAATGTGGAAAATGGGGTAGCTCATGGAGTTCTCATTCAGGAGTCAGGAGAAGTACAGACACCAGTAGCTTATTTATCAAAGATGTTGCATCCAGTGAGCCATGGCTGGCCAGTATGAATTCAAGCTATACCAGCTACTGCAATCCTGGTCTGGCGTCCGGGGGTGGCACTGGTCCTTTGCCTCTAGTGACATGGGTCCAGCCTTTTTCTTGGGTTCGCACCGCAGTGTGTGTGGTGAGTAGCACCTGGAAAGGTCCTTCGAATTTGGGGGTTTAAGGAGTGGTGGTGTTCCAGGACTTTTATCAGCACCAATCCCCGGGACTGATGTTGTGGGCATTGGGGTCCAGAGGGTGAAGTTTGGGGGAGATACCCCTTCTTTCTGAGGCCTTCTAGGGATTTTCCTATGACCTCTAAATATTTCTGAGTTGCTGCCTCCCCTTCCAGATAATCTGCTGTACTGAAAGGGGTGATTAAAAAAGGGAGTCCAAACATCATTTCATAGGGAGAGACCCCTATGTCAGACCGAGGTCTTGTTCTGATGTGCAAGAGAGCGAGAGGTAAACACCTGAGCCAATTCATCTTTGTTTCTTCAATTAATTTAGTTAACACATTTTTAAGAGTTCTATTCATCCTTTCCACTCTTCCAGAGCTTTGAGGATGCCATGGGGTGTGCAATCTCCACCTTATCCCCAGGGCTTTTGTTACTTGATGTAAAGTTTGAGCGACAAAATATGGACCTCGGTCCGAATCAGTGTTATTGACTAGCCCGTATTATGGTATTGATGTTTTCTAAGAATATTTTTGTAACTTCCTGTGTGGTTTCCTTTTTGGTTGGGAAAGCCTCCACCCAGTGAGTGAGATGATCTACGATCACTAGTAAATGTTTGTACTTTAATTTTCCCTTGCAGGGTCAACTTTTGGGCTACTTTTATCAGGATAGCTGCTGCTGCGATTACTTGCAGGCAAGTTGGCTATCCTCTGGCTACTGGGTCTAGTAGTTTTGAGAGGTATGCTATTGGCTTTTTTATGCCTTCCCCACTTAAATACACTCTTAGGGCTTCTTTGAGCAACTCATTAATGTTCTTTTCTTCCCAGTCCTCTATCTTTTCAAGTTTCTGTCTAATATCGGGCCAGGATTTGGTGACAAACTGGACCTTCAAGAGGACTTGACCCTCTGGGCTATCTGGGTCTATATTTGAATATAACTGGAAATTTCGTTTTAGTGGGTTAAGCCAAAGTGCTGGGGTCTCTTCCTTCTCCTGAGTACCATCAAAGGTCAATTTTGTGTTGCTTCCCCTAGGGATAGACTCTTTGATGCCACTTACCATGAGGGACCTATAGTCTCTCATGTTTTGCCTTCCTTCTTCCTGGCTGGGACTCCAGTTGGGGTCCACCAAGGGCATCCCCTGGTTCCCTGGTGGCCCCAATCCACCCTCTCTTTCCCATATCTTCACCCCTGCCACTCGGATCATCTGGACCTCTCCCGGAGAGAATAGAATGCTTAGAATAGCTCAGCTCTCCCCAGGTACAAATACTCGGCCCTAGAGATTGGTCCAGCTGGCTAGATATTCCAATGAGGTCTTCCACTAAATTGCTTAGCTCTTTCCCATATCCCCGGACTTCGGAAACTGCCAAAGGTGCATCCACAAACCTAACTCCCCCAGCTGCTCCACCCATAGGAACTTCTCTAAGGGAAAAGAGCCCCTCCACCCTTGGTGCTTTGGATCGGGTGCCACAATATGGCCCTTTTTCTAAGACACCAGGCAGGGAAATAGTAGTGGAGACAGACACTGGAGGCCAGGGGGCATGCCAGGTGGTGAACCAACACTGGGCAAAGGTGGCCTCAGTTCCCAAGTGGGAGGAGGCAAGGAAACTCCAGCTGGAGAAGGGGAAGAAGGAGCTGGGGAGATGGTTGAGGAAACTAGGGGAAGGGACGATGGAACAGGGGTGGGAAAACGGGGGAGAGGAATCAGGGACTCAATAGGAGGGGCTGAAGGACCAACTGGGGAAACTGTTGGAGAGGTAACAGGAGCAGAAGGGGGCAAGCAATCGAGGGCGTCCCATTCATTTATTTTTCTAGTCTCCCCCTCTCTATTATCTTTGTCTTCCTCTCTATTTCTTTGTAACTTGCATATTCTCACAGTCTCATTATTTATAGAATTCTCCAGACAGCAAGCTGCATAAGATAGTTGTTCTACATCAAGGTCCTCTCGGGTTTTTTAGGTGTTGGTTTAACTGATTACACATCCACTGATCTTGAGTTCCATACCATGGCCACTCTCCCTGTAATTCTAACTTCGGCCATACTTCTATACTGTAATCTATCATCTTACTCTTGTCTAGGCCCTTCGTGGTCTCCCGAGAATCCCATTGGTCTAACAGTTGCCCCAAGGGGCTGTTAGGAGGAATTCTCTTTGCTTTCTCTTTGGAAGGATTTGCTCCTTTACTATAACCTCTTCCCATTGTCAGGCCTCAAAAAGAAAAGAAAAATATATGCCTTAAATGGTGCCTCTATCTAAAATGGAATATACTGACAGGCAACTAAAGCTCATCTGGCCCCTTCCCACAACTTAGTATTTTGAATCACTTGATTGAACTTAATCTCTTTTAACAAAACTCCCACTCTTGGTGCTACCCTCTTGACACTTTACATTGTTTCTTGGCTAGGACAATCACTAGTCACATTCACATCTATTGTCTTCTGTTCTCTTGCTCTTCTGCCTGAGGTTTGAACTTCTTGATGGAATTTCTAGGCATGGACCCCTGCTAAGTCTCGCCCAAACTCTTACTTGGCCTTTTGCCCAACCTTCTTAGAAGGCTTAGGAGGCTTGATCTCCCTGCTGAGGTAAGGTCGAAGATCCTGCTGAGCCTTATACTCAAACTCCGGCCAAGCCCTCCTTGCCTGACCATACTAGGCTTAGGAAGCTTGGTCTCCCTGCCGAGGTAAGGTCGAACGTCCTGCCGAGCCTTACACTTGAACTCCGGCCAAGACCCCCTTGCCTGACCCTCTTACTAGGCTTAGGAAGCTTGGTCTCTCTGCCGAGCTAAGGTCGAACGTCCTGCCGAGCCTTACACTCGAACTCCAGCCAAGCCCCCTTGCCTGACTCTCCTACTAGGCTTAGCTTGCTTGCCTTCCTGCCTTTCTGCTTACTCGGGTTCATGCCTGCTCTGCCGGGGACATCCTGCCCTGCCTTCCAGGGACATTCCCCTACCTGCTCTGCCGGGGACCTCTGGCCCCGCCTGCCAGGGACATCCCACCTGCCCTGTTATCCTGTCCTGCCTGGCGGGGACATGCCCTCTTCCTGGCGGGGACTTGCCACTCCTGCCTGCTAGGACATCCACATCCCACCTTCCCTGCTGGGGACATTCCCCTTGCCCTGATTGCCAGGGACTTACTTTGCCCCTAGGGGACCTCCACATGCTTGGAGGAGGGCCTGCTTTACTTCTAAGGAGACACCTCAGTCACTCCTCTATTCCACTCACTTCCCCCCGTTCCCAGCCAGCCCCTTCGCAGGAGTCCAGAAACACGGTACTAGTGGGTCCCTCTCATTTCGGGGGTCCGTGCTGCCGGCCCCCGTCTCACTCACTCACTCACTCACTCACTCACTCCCTCATCTCCTGGTTTTTCTTACCAATCTGACGCTCCTCTGCGTTGCTCGTCTCATGCTGATTCTAGGGCCCGGAGGTAGCCAGCAACTCCCGAGGGTCCCTCGAAGCAAGTGGTTGAGCTGTCCAGCTGTTTGGGGGTCCTCTTTGGGTGTGGCTATCCCAGATGAGCCCCCAACTGTAATGAACAGGGCTAATGCCTTTATTCATGTTCAGCTCTTTATTAAAAAGATCTGCTGGGCAGGGGGCTCGACACGGAGCTCGCCCCCGCTGTTCTAGCTTTCCCAGGTGGCTGAAAGGAAGGAGGTGTGCAGCGTCTGTCACTGAGGTCCAGAGCAGCAGCTGTCCCTTCTTTCCTTGTGGCACACCAGTGGCCAAAGGGTGAGGAGGCGTGGCATACAGTCTGTTGCTGGAGTCCAGAACAACAGCTGTCCCCGCTCCTTCCCTGGTGGCAGCACCAGGGGCTCTGTCTTTCCGTCTCCGCTTCCCACAGCCTAATCTAGTCTAGTCTTTTTTAGGTGATGGTGACGGGTAAAAGTCAATCAGGGGATGTGTTTCCCTCTTCCTCACCTAGGGCATTTGTCTAGCCCCCTCTACTGTGTTTAGTTCTTTATTTAGGGGTGTCTTTATCTCCTAAAAATAATCCCATGATCCCAAGGGGTTTTTTTATTGGCATTTTAGTCCCAGAATGGCAGCGTGGAGGGGTGGGAGGCCAGTTATCTCCAGGTAGTTTAGAGAAAACAAACAGAGCAATTAGCTAATTAACGTTTCAATATCGGTACTCAGCTAGAGCTAGCAGCCATTCCAGTGTTGCCATGGGAACTAGGAAGGCCCTGCCTGCGTCTCTGGGGAACCCCTGGAAACTTGGTTCATTACAGGAAGGGCAAGGGACAGCGTTGAAAGCACTGCTCTAAAAAGAGCGAGAGGGGCCAGCACTGGAGATAAGATCAAGGCAGAGAGAGCCTTAATCTCTCCCTGGCTCTCCAAATCTCACAAAGTTGTTTATTTTTAAAGCAAGATTTCTTTTTTCTTTCTATTTGTTTCCTTTTTTTTTTTTTTTTTTTTTTTTTTTTTTCCCTGTTAGAAAGGGACTTTTGTTCTGAGGAATGAATCTGTAATGCTAAAACAGTTAAATGTTGCCCAAAGTTAACCAATTGTGCCTCACAAAAAAAAAAAAAAAAAAAGAAAAAGAAAAATATTTGCTTCTGCAGCTGTTAGCACAGCTGCATACAAGAAGAAGAGGCAGCTGTGAAATAAAAGGTTTTTGCTAAACCCAGGAAGTTTTGGAAAAAGCTGATGTAGTATTGTTTTTGTTTTGTCACTGTCCCTGTGATATTAAGAAGTCCTTTTCAGGTACTACTGAAGCAGCAATCCCAAGCAGGGAAAGAAGGTGGATTCATGCCAGCAGAGTCAAAAGACTTGTGAAGGAATCTGAGGAATGGACAATCACATCTAAACCAAATGATACCAAATTGACTTTCAAACAGTGACTGGGTGGTAATGGTTTGGGAAGACCCAAATGATCCAAGACATGTACAAAGAATCACACTTAATTTTGAAATAAGGCCAAGCTTACATCACTGGTTTCAAGTACTGCCTGAATAAGCCCTGAGACGCCTCAGACACCTCCTTGGGAGGAATCCTTCCACTTCAAACAATAGGATCACAACTGTTTTGGTCAAAGAGTTCTCATATTCTGGCCTTAGCCTGTGACTTATACAGGGAAGAGAGGGAATTAGAATTTTCATCAGTGCTATACTGTATACTCTATTTGATTCATCCCAATGCTGGACATGCTAGATGGGTTATAAGTAAATGTTGAAATTGTGGGAATAATTGGTATTATAGTTCACAAAATCTGTGCTCTCATTGCAAAAATTGTCAAGTACTAAATCAATCTCCTATCCAGATAGAACTCAAACACAACTAAAATAATAACTTCTTTTTGTGGATGGAAATTACTAGTGCCCGTTAAATGAGAGATACCTGAGGAATGGCAGGAAACCACAGTTAGAGAGTGTCAAAAACGATTTGCCTAGAAATTAGTAAAAAAGAAGTGACAAAGGAAAAAGAGAGCAAGCCTGAGTTGACCACTGTACTCACCACCGAGATCATATACACCTGCTATGGGTTGCAACCCATTAGGCAGAGAAGGTGCGGGTATAAGCCATACCAGACCTATATTATTCCTTTTTCTTTCACTCATTTGTTGTCTTTTCCCTTTTGGGATACCGACAAGATCGTGTCACACATGCTACCGAAAACATACCGAAAGAAACCAAAGTTCCTTTTTTGTTACACACACCCATGTCAACAGCCACTGTTATAACCCATCCAAATTAAGTACCTGCAGGCAAAATGGGGGAAAATATTGGATTACAAGGAACTTAGGAAAAAGTGGTACTAGACAGGGAGTTGAATGTCCAAAAGGAGAGAGATGGATTTGTTTCACATTTGATCTTAGAGATATAGTCCTAGATTCGGTAAAAAAGCAATTAGTAAACAAAAAGCTAAAACCAGCCCAGCAATCTAACTCTGTATTGGCCCCAAATTATATGCTGAATCGTATTATAGGACTCTTAGCAGTTATAGAGATGATAACAAACAAAGCTGCTCAGGCACTGGAATTAATGTCAAGACAGCAAAGCCAAACAAAAACTGTAGTGTATCAGAATAGGTTGGCTTTAGACTATTTATTGGCTAAAGAAAGGGGTGTTTGTGGAAAGTTGAATATATCAGATTGTTGAAAATAGATGACAACGAGGATGTAATCTTGGAAAAAAGCAAAAGATATCAGAAAAATAACCCAGGTACCAGTCCAAAATTGGAAAACAATGTTAAAAAATAGCTGGTGAGGTAATGTATTGGGGATAGGGTGGTGGAAGAAATTAGACTTCTTCCTTTTATGTGTTACAACTGTTTTGCTATTTCTTTCTTGTTTAATCCCCAGTTTTATTTGATTACCAGCATAATCCAAAGAATGCAAGTGGACAAGTGTGGGAGGGGTTCCTGCTCTCCCTTGGGAGGCAGAAACAGTTTAGAAAAGGTTGCCAATCAGCTGCTGCTCTCCACCCCAGAAGAGCTGTCCATCAATGTTTAGCATACTCCCCAGTTCCAGAAAGTTCAGTTATTCTGTTACCCCCACTGGCTCCTGTTAGAATACCACTCCTCCTCTGTACCCCGATTAGTTCTCTGTATGTCACCCCACTCTGTCTCCCCCCCTTTACCCGTTGCCCGTTGGCTGTTTTGTACCCTAACCACTCCCACTTCTTTGCCCTTAATACCCAGCCCCGCCTTTCCTCGGGGCTTCCGGAGTTCGCTCCCTTCTGGAGAGTTTGTGTCCCTCGTTTACGCTCCTGAAATAAAGCCTCTAGGAATAAAGCCACTTCGGAGCCCTCTCGTCCTTACGGTGGAGCTATCCGGGTCCCGCCACCTCCTCCCCGCGGACCAGTCCTCTGAGGGTTTTCCCCGGACAGGCTGGGCACCTGGGTGAAGCCCGGAGGACTTGTATTTTAATACAAGTGGCGTCCCAAACACGGCGACCACTGCCCTGGTCACCGAGGAGCGTCTCCCGTGAGCGTCCGGATCCGCGACCCCGCCCTCCGGGATTTCAAGCGCCGTTCGCCGCCGCTTCCAGGGGCAGCTCTACTTCTATTGTTTGAAGGCTTCTGCCTCCTGGCGCTGCTGATAACTCGTGGAGATCCGACCCTGCAGCTTCGGGGGAAGCGCCGGATTTCACGAGATCAGCAGCACTCCACCGCCCCGCCACAGCTTTCTTCTTTTCGCCGTGTCCCGGTGTTGGTGAGTTTCGCTGCTCGAGGCGAGCAGCCGACGCAGGCTTTTTTTTTTCTTTCTTTTCTCCTTTTGCTTTGGCTGGGGATCTCTCTTGCAGTGGGAAAAATGGGAAACCGCCTTTCCCCTGCACGACGGTAGTTTTATATCCAAGTTAAGTCCGCCCTTGTGTTGGGGAATGTTTCCTTTAAAAAAGGGGTTTTAAAATCTTTTGTTAAGTTTATTTTTGACCATTTTCCTGACGTCTCCATGGACGATGTCTTTTCTGTTTCGTTTTGGGGGAAAGTTGGACGTTACATTTATGATGTTCAAGTTACGGGGAATTTTAAAGTGGGGAGATTTTTTCCAATTTATGATTCCATTTTTAAGTTAGTTAAATCGAAAGGGGAAAGTTTGGGTCCCAGTTCTCCTACCCCTCATTCCACCCCCCCCCGCTCCTAACCCCACTTCCCCTAAGGGTGGATCGGGAGACAGATCCTGCCAGAATGAGGCACAGGGTTGCTGCTGTCTCCCTGCTGCCTCCCGTGCCACCCTGTCCTCTCCTTGTGTTGGGACTGGCCACCCCAGCACGAGCCCTACCCATTCCCTTGTTCCACGAGTCCCTGACCCCAGTTGTATCGCCAGTTGTCATGGTTGTTCCAATGCTGTTTTAATACCTCAAAATGGCGACGGCCTCGTGGCCGGTCGCCACACAGCACAAAAGGGCGCCTCCTCCTCACCCCCTCGGGTTCCCGCCACTGTAACATCTCCGCCCCCTCCGTCGGTTGCCGCCCCCGCGTCGGGTCCCGCCCCCCATCACACGTCGATTTCGGTGACGTCGGGACCCTCCCATCCTGCCTCCTTGACCACGCCCCTGGGTGGGCCCCTGATGGGTGGGACAGGCCTACCAGAAGGCCACGCCCAGGTGGGTGGGTCAGGCCACGACCCCTCTCATGCCGCTCCCGGTTCCCACGCTGCCAGAACCGAAAGTAAGCCCAGCCGGAAGCAGGCCATCTTGGCCTGCAGGGTCTCCCGGCACCGGGACCCACCGGCAAGGGAGAGGCTCCGCGCCCTAGCCCATCCTGCCTCATCATCGGAAGAGGATGAGGACAGTGATAACCCCCAGCAAACAATCAAGCTGGGGGAGGGCTGGGCCCGGATCCGGGCCGAGGCCATTAAGGATGGGGACCTAGATCTCGCAAGGGATCTAGGTCCATTTGCGGCACCAATTGTGCATAAGAGGGGAAAAGAGCCGAGGTGGGAACAGTTACCATACGTGGAAGTGAAGGAGTTGAGGAGAGCCGCAAAAGATTATGGGAGAAATTCTCCCTTCTTTAAAAACGTTTTAGATCTGACCTTTTCTGGACATTCCCTTATACAACACGACCTTCGCTATATAGCGAAGGCCCTGCTGTCCCCCACAGAATTCCTTCGGTGGGAGATACATTGGAAAAAATTGATTAAGCCTCTCCTAACAAAGTATGATCTCAGGGAGGTGTTAGGAGACGGTGCGAAGGGACTTGAAGCTTTGGCAGGGAAGGGGAATTCAGCAGACCTGAGGACCAAATCCTCCTTCCCGAGAATTTGTTAAGTGACATAAGGGACGCTGGGAAGGAGGCACTGCTGAAAATCCCCGATGGTACCACCCCCCTCCAAAACTTCTCATCAGTTCTTCAAGGCCCTGATGAAACTTTTATCAAGTTTGTGGACAGGTTAAAGGAGGCCATTGACAGGCAGATTGAGAATGTCGAGGCCCGAGAAGAACTTCTGCGAAAGATGGCCCTGACCAATGCCAACCCAGAGACCAAGAAGATCCTGAGAGCTCTTCCCCAGGATCCGGAGCCTACCATCGCTAAGATGGTAGAGGCGTGCACCAAGGCGACTTCGATGGAGCAGACAGTGGCATTTGCGGTGAGCAAAGGGGTGGGGGAGGCGATGGTAGACCTGATGAACACTCGCTGTTTCAGCTGTGACCAGTTGGGCCACATCCAAGCGAACTGCCCACACTGGCCGCCAGATAGGTCTTACCACCCTTACAACCTCTCCCCGAGACCAACATACAGAAATCCCCGCTTCCATCGTCCGGGAAACGGAAGGCAGAGCGCGGTGATGGGCCGCGCCATGACACCAAATGGCCCGTCCCAGCGCCCGGGGCTGCCATCTCTCCCGGAGAACCACGGCCCCAGCGGTACACTTCTCCGGACGTCCGCAGCCAGGAGGACGGGCTCCGGCTCCTCAGAAGAACCAGGCAACTGAACTGCGCCCGTCGCCAAGTCCTCCGGACCAGCCTTCACGTCATGTTTCCAGATGAGGACTTGGTTCGCGTCCCGGCGGGATTCCTGCCACCGCCCTACTGTGACTACCCCACCACTGTCTTGCTGTTAGGAGACACCGCCAACACGCCGGATGACCTCACCATCATCCCAGAGGTCATCTACTTCGAGCCGGGGACAGAGCTCACTGTCTCCGTGGTATGTTACCAGCCTCCATTCTCATTGCCTAAGGGGTCTCCTTTAGCCCTTTGCTACATCCTGCATGTCCACACAGAAGACACCGGCATGGACCTTTCAACAGACCTTTCTTCGGATTTGGACTCTTTGGCCTTTCTTGTGCAAAACGTAAGCAGACAGAGACCTATTATTAAGACTTCTTTTGTTTTACAGGGAAAGTCCATCTCGCTAGACCTGATGGCAGACACCGGCGCGGATGTCACCATCATTCCCCAGGCAGAGTGGCCTCGCGACTGGGAGCTGGTGTCCCCTTGTGGCACAATCTCCAGCGTGGGAGGTGCTGTCAATTCCCGCCGGAGCAAACATCTGGTATGTGTGGAGGGGCCGGAGGGTCAAGTTGCCACGATTAGGCCTTTTGTGGTAGCTTCCAACATCAAATTATTAGGAAGGGACGTTTTGTCCCAGTGGGGTGCCCGACTTGACATCCCTAGTCCTGCGTGGGATTTTTAGTCTGGGCCACTGCGGAGCGCACCTCCCCACCGCTCAATTGGAAAACAGACACACCGGTGTGGGTGGACCAGTGGCCCTTACCATCTGAAAAATTAAAGGCGCTCAATGAACTTGTGGAGGAGCAGGTGCGCCTGGGGCATTTAATACCTTCCACCAGCCCCTGGAACACACCCGTCTTTGTGATTAAGAAACCTGGCAAAGACAGGTGGCGCCTGCTCCAAGACCTACGCAGGGTTAATGATGTCCTCGAAGATATGGGCCCCTTGCAACCAGGCCCTCCCTCTCCCTCCATGCTGCCCCGAGATTGGCAGCTTGCAATCCTTGATATCAAGGATTGCTTCTTTAACATCCCTTTGTATCCCGGAGATGCTCCCAGATTTGCCTTCTCGGTTCCCTCCATCAACCGAGGAGAGCCATATAAACGCTATCAGTGGACCACGCTGCCCCAGGGATTGAAAAATTCCCCTGTGCTCTGCCAAACTTTTGTGGCTCAGGTCCTTTCCCCGGTCCGTCGCCTCTTTCCCGAGGCAATTTTTTTACACTACATGGACGACATTTTAATTTGCGCTGCTGACGCGACCTACTTGAAAGCGGCCTTGGAAAAGACAATAAAGACCATCAAGGACTCCGGATTTCAAATTGCGGAGGAGAAGATCCAGCTGTCATCCCTCTGGAAATATTTGGGCTTCCTAATCATGGGAAGAACCGTCGCGCCCCAGTCCCTCACCATCAAGGACAACCCTCAAACCCTGCGGGACTTGCAGCAGCTCTGCGGCACCATCACATGGATCCGACTGCTCCTAGGAATCACCACAGAGGAGCTGTCACCGCTGTTCCAGCTGCTGAAAGGCGACGGCGACCTGGCATCCCCACGCCATCACCCCCCGGATGCCCGTGAGGCCCTGGAGAGAGTCGGGGCTGCTATCAAGTCCCGCCAGGCACATCGGATCGTGCGGTCCCTCCCCATCAGCTGTGCCATCTTAAGTAAGTCCCCGAACTTACATGCCCTCTTATTCCAGTGGGACGACAGCCAGAGGGACCCACTCCTGCTCATAGAGTGGTTGTTCCTCCCACATCAGCCCACAAAAACAGTTACACCTTTTCTGGAATTAATGGCAAAACTTATTATTAAGGCCCGCCAGCACCTCCGGACCCTCGCAGGGTGTGACCCAGCATGCATCTACTTACCATTAAATTTGAACCAATTGGATTTCCTCTTACAAACAAATGAAAATTTACAGATTTCGGTAGACAGCTATCCTGGTCAAATTTTAATACATTATCCCAAACACAAACTTTTTAAAGACACCTTGTATTTGGCCCCAAAATCCTACAGAAGTAAAACTCCATTGAAAGGCGCTCTCACGGTGTTCACCGATGGGTCAGGTAGATCCCACAAGTTGGTGATCACCTGGAAGGACCCGGACAGTCAGAAGTGGGAGTCTGACGTCCAAATAGTTCAGGGTTCCCCCCAGATCGCTGAGCTTGCAGCAGTCGTGAGAGCCTTCAAAAAATTTCAACAACCTTTCAATCTCGTCACTGATTCAGCTTATGTGGCCGGGATAGCAGAAAGGGCTGAACACGTCCTGCTCAAAGAAATTCACAACAAAGCATTGTACGGATTGCTCTCAAAACTCATTTGGCTTATCTCACACCGGAAGCAACCGTATCACATTCTGCATGTTAGGTCACACACAGACCTGCCAGGTGACATCACTGAGGGCAACCGGAGAGCAGATGCCCTGGCGATGCTGGCCACCTCCACTTCTGTAAACCCTACAATTTTGAGACCCACCTTGCCAGATGTCCACATGCAGGCTAAGATGAGCCACACCTTTTTCCACCAGAATGCTCCGGCACTTTGCCGTCAGTTTAAAATCTCCAAGGAGCAGGCACGGGCCATCTTAGCCACCTGCCCCAATTGCCAATCCCACGCCTTACCATCCTTAGCGACGGGGGTTAACCCTCGGGGATTGGGGGCATTGGAAACCTGGCAAACAGACATAACACACTTTCCCTCCTTTGGGCGGCTGAAGTACATCCATGTGTCTGTAGACACGTTCTCGGGGGCAGTGTTTGCCTCCACCCACACGGGGGAAAAAACAAAGGATGTCATCAAACACTTATACATGGCTTTCTCCACCTTGGGTGTCCCTAAAACAATCAAAACAGACAATGGACCAGGGTTTGTGTCCAAACAATTAATGGAATTTGTGCAACAATGGGGCATTGATCACATCACAGGTATCCCACACAACCCTACAGGACAATCAATTGTGGAGAGAAAACATCAGGAAATCAAAAAATTGTTCGACCAGCAGAATGATTTGGCCCTCACCACAAGCCCTGTAGAGAGGTTGTGCAAAGCCCTATATGTTCTCAATTTCATGAACTGTTTGGACCGCGAGCCAAACCCCCCGATACTACTCCACTTTCATAATAACACCAGGGCGCAATTGAAAGAAAGACCACCAGTGCTCGTTAAAGACCCTGAGTCTAGGAACATCAAAGGTCCGTACCCACTGATAACGTGGGGGAGAGGGTATGGCTGTGTCTCCACAGAACAGGGCCCCAGGTGGATCCCTGGCAAGTTTATAAAACCATACCGGGAAGACATCGTGAAGGAAAGCCACCCCCCGGACCACTCCCCCGAGACGACAGCTCCAGCGGAGACCACCGTCGCCTGGAGTCGGAGGAAAAGGAAGGGAAGCAGACCCATCGACGCCGCCACAAGGACTATGATAACTAATCAATACTTCCCACCGGCTTGGACAGTTTACCCCCTGACCCCATCCCCAACCATCCCTTACCCTTTCCCGTCCTACCACTTTCCTCGCCCCCCTTACCCTCACACCTGACCCCACATTTTTCTGTTTCAATGTTAATTTAAACGGGGGAGGATGGGGATTTGAAGGGACCTTGGTCTTATTTTCTTTTTGTATGTTCCAATTATTAGATTACTGACCACCCAGATGGCAATTACATCAGCCAGAACACCCCGCAGCGACCGGCTTCCTGCAGCTGCCTTCCTTACCACCTTATGGCTCCACCTGGCAGGAAGCTGGCTCGTGCCACAGCCCAAGGAAAACATCTGGGTCACGCTGGCAAAGTCTATAGGACAAGAACAGCTTTGCATGGCCATGGGCAGTGTAGACAATCTGTTGTCTACATGCCTGGTGGGAGTCCCCCTGTCCGAAAATGATTTTCCGTTCACGGGGATGAAACTCAACCCGGCGGACTCCTGGATGAGTTGGATGAGGACACTACCACAGGCACCACAGGAACCCCAGGAATTGGACCTACTGGCGTCCACAAGGGTCCGCTTTTGTATTCGGTTTTATACTAAGGCCCCACAAACAAAACCGGGGCAAAACATCAATGACGTAACACCAGCAAATAGAAAATACATCAATGAGTGGTGCAATTACACAGGCCCTGTGTTGTCTAAGTCCTACCCATTCCCTAAGGAGCTCCCTCGGGGTGTGTTTCTCATCTGTGGGGACAGGGCATGGGCTGGGATCCCCTCCAATATCAAAGGGGGCCCCTGTAGCCTTGGTAAGCTCACGATGCTAACCCCCAATAAAACCCAAATTCTGGATTGGAAGAAGAAAAGTCATTTGGCACGCAAAAAGCGATCGTATGGTGAACTTGACCCAAATTGCGATTCCGAAATTTATGATTGGAGTGAGGGAAAGAGGGTCGCCGCTTCTATTTTTCTACCATGGTACGCGGCAGCGAAAGCCCTCGGTGAGATTTCTCACCTGGGGTGTTGGATGAGTAAGCAGGCCAACGCTACGTCTGCCGCACTATCAGACCTCTTGGCAGAAGAAGAGACCACCAGGCACGCCACCTTACAGAACAGAGCGGCCATCGATTTTCTGCTGCTCGCCCACGGCCATAGCTGCAAGGACTTTGAAGGGGTGTGCTGCTTTAATCTGACATCGAAGAGCACATCCATCCAAGCCAACATCCAGCGGATCCAGGCGTTAGTCAAAGACTTAAAGACTGAAACCAGAGCTGTGGATGCGGTGAATAAGACCTTCTCCCAGTGGGGTGTTCCTGGGTGGGCCGTGCTAATCGTTAAAGGTTTAATTTGGGTTTTGATTATTATCTTCTTAATTTCTGAAGCCTTAACTATCTTTAAGAAGATGTTAACGAGGAACTTGGGGAATGTTTTTTTAGAAATCAGAAAGGGGGAGTTGTGGGAGGGGTTCCTGCTCTCCCTTGGGAGGCAGAAACAGTTTAGAAAAGGTTGCCAATCAGCTGCTGCTCTCCACCCCAGAAGAGCTGTCCATCAATGTTTAGCATACTCCCCAGTTCCAGAAAGTTCAGTTATTCTGTTACCCCCACTGGCTCCTGTTAGAATACCACTCCTCCTCTGTACCCCGATTAGTTCTCTGTATGTCACCCCACTCTGTCTCCCCCCCTTTACCCGTTGCCCGTTGGCTGTTTTGTACCCTAACCACTCCCACTTCTTTGCCCTTAATACCCTCGTCCTGAAATAAAGCCTCTAGGAATAAAGCCACTTCGGAGCCCTCTCATCCTTACGGTGGAGCTATCCGGGTCCTGCCACATCCTCCCCGCGGACCAGTCCTCTGAGGGTTTTCCCCAGACAGGCTGGGCACCCGGGTGAAGCCCGGAGGACTTGTATTTTAATACAGACAAGTAATATTGCTCATGCCAAATGATTTATAAAGAATAAGAGGGGGGATTTTTATAGATGCATATTATATGATTGGCTTTTTGCGAATAATAAAATGAATACTATATGTGTTATGTTGGAAAGTTATGCTGTATTAATCTTTTTTATATAGTGTGGCAAATATAATTTTTAGGTTATAGCATAATATTAAAATAGAAACTATGTGATGTAAGTTACTTTTTGTAACTAGCTCAAAGAATGGAAAAGATAATCAAGAAATTCTTTGCATTGTCCTATTTGGGTAGAGATAACAGCAACAAGACACCAAGATTTCAAGAAAAGAATTATTGCCTCCTTATCGGGAAAGCCCCAGACTTCGAGGAGCCAAGAAGGCTGATTCACAAGATGAGGGGAGGAAGCTAAAATTAAACAGAAGCACCCTTAATTTAAAAGGAATATTTGAATTATGTATGAGATATATGAATATGCAATAGTCTATTGCTTTTAAGGGGTTTTGTTAGCAAAATGTGCTTTTGTGGCAGAGTGCAAAAGCACCCAGATGTCCGTTATTCTTTGCTTTTTATTATCTTTTATTGTCCTAACTTTGATTGTCCAAATTCTTATTGTCCTAATTTTTATTACTATTTTATTACTATTAAAGCTCTAAAATTTTAAACACAAGTGATTGGCGTTTTTCACAAATGTATGTATTTTAGATGTCTGAATTCAGGGATGTGTGTGACATCAGTTTGCCAGATTTTCAAAGCACGTAGTCCACGAGGCTTTACCCTTATCTGCAATGGTGCAGTGTGGCCTTGGCAGTCAGCACAGGTGTTAACTATATCACGAGCCTCTGTGTTTGACAGCTGGAATTGCTTCTGTAAAGCCTTAACACCTTGGTGGAAAAAATTGTGTGATGCCTTTGCTTGTGCCAGCATATCTGGCTGTGGTGCTGTCCAAGCAGGACCAGCTAGCTGATCTGCTTGGGCATTGCCCTCTGCAATGAAACCTGGTAAATTTGTATGACTTCTAATGTGTAAGATGTAATAAAGGCAAGTTCTGGCTTGGATAGTAAGGCATAGAATTTTTAGTAAGTTAAAAGAGTTGTGCACTGTCAATTTCTTTTAATAGTGCTTGATCTAATCACTGTGTTATGTCTGCAACATAAGCAATCAGTCACAACATTTAGAGGAATGTAGGGAAAAGTTGGAAAGCCATAGCTACGGCCCACAATTCTACTAACTGAGGTGATCCATTCTCATAACCCTCTCAACGTTTGCCACTCACGTTCCTCTTTCCATGTTACAATGGCCTTTTCTGGTTTTCCAGAACCATCTGATATAGGGTTAAACAGACTATAGTTTGCTGTGTAATCAAGGGTCAAACAGATTATAGTTTGTGGTGTAATCAATAAGAGATGGTCTCTGAGAAACAGGACTCACTATTTAAAATTTCTATAAAAGTTTATTAAGGGATAAAAGGGATAAAAATCCAGCACTGGGGTGCTTGGTTATTTGCCAAAAGCACACCATTAACTTAAACCATGTTCTTTATATACTCTTACATTACAGGGGGTACATGCATATTCATAAGAGTTTATCCATATTCAAACATTTCTTTGAGTTTAGATGTTCTTTTGCTTGGTTTTAACCTTTGACTTGTCTTCATGCTATCTTGCATATTAAACTAATATATTTTATTTCTTCTTGTGGTTCCATCCTGTTGTATTTTCACTCTCTGATAACGAGGGTTAATAAATTCTTCCTTTTTTCAGTGCTCTGGTTTCTATTTCTGTTATCTTGTATTTCAGATAAGATAGTCCCTGAATGTGGGAAATCACCTAATTATTTTACACCATTTTCTGAGTTAGTTACATGAAAAAGCATTTCAACATTTCATAGTCTCTATTATGCTATGGTCTAAAATAGCATATATTACACTATTATTTATAAAAGCTATACGGTGCATACATAAACTGACAGATTATACTATATCAAAAGCAGTAATTACAAATTGTACTATATCAGGATTTTTGTGATCAATAATAACTTGCAAAACATAAGTTAATACATAAATGTGAAATCCAATAACTATATTTGTTATTTATAACAGTCCTTTTCCCATATTGCTGTGTAATCAAGAGCAGATGGTCCTTTTCTATACTATGACAAGATCTTGCCTATCGTTTAAGACTGATAAGCAGGAACTATTACTCAAAAAACTGGTAAAAACAGAAAAACTGATAAAAACTGGATCTGTGGTTTGGACCATGGCCAGAAGCCTTGGAGGACAGCCAGATATCAAGAGAGTCTGTGCAAAGACCAGGTTCATTCAGAGGACACCTAAGGATGACTACTTACTTCATCCAACAACCCCTGCACAAAAAAACCCTAGAAAGCATTGCCAAAAGTATGCAAGCACAGAACAAAAAAAACTGATTAACATACTAACTGAGAGTAGGCAGGGATAGGTTATGAATATGTATAGGCGATGATAAATATGTATGGACTTAAGTGTATACAAAACAGAGCGCCTGCTCTGCTGGACACACACAGCTTTGATGAAATGATTCCCCGTGTGTCCAGCTCTGAATAAACAAACATACCTACTTCACAAACCCGCTGGTTGTAGAGTCTCTATTTCCGCGTGTCACATCAGTAAACATTGTAAAACCTTTTAAGGGTGTTCGGCTATTTAGAGGTTTTAGAGATAGTGCATTTTCCCCACTTAACTTCAGCAATCTAAGGCTTGGTAAATGGTAAGTGATTTGTGGGAAACACAGCTCACTATTTAAATTTTTTATAAAAGTGTCTTAGGTTACAAGATGTGACTGGGGGTGTGTATTCTATTACCATCTCTTAGAGGTGAGGCAGTTTTCTTCTGTTAATTGGGCCACCTGTTAAAACCAGGAGGGGCAGTTTTCTTTATCTCTTCACACAACCAATCCTCCCTCTGGGGAGATATCTTCTGTTAATGGGTCATTGAGTCTCATTGAATGACTGATAAAATTGCATCATCCCATTGTGAGATGCTCTGCCCAGGGGGAGGAGTCAAGCATTCCTACCTGGATATAATCTGAGATATGGAAGACCACAGCCAGCCTTTTCCACTGGATTCCCAGAGGAGCAGCTTTCTTCTCCACTGGATTCTCAGAAGAAGACCAGGCCCATCTACACCACCACTGGACCTTCAGAGGAAAACTACACTCTTCTGCAGGATCACTGTTTCAACAGAACCAAATCTGTCACTCCAGGAGGACTGCAGCCACCATTTAACTGGACTGCTACCAACACCCTGACCAACAGGGTGCCAGGTCATATTCTGACTCTGTCAGTGTTGGTTTTTTTTGTACCATTGTGTTGTAGGCACACAGTTTGTGGTAATTGGGAGTGGGGCTGCAATTGAGCCTCATCCCTAATGGGCTACAGCTGTGCAGGACAGGTGACCAATATTGTAGGTAATAAGATATGGAGTGCTGAGGTGTACTGACCAATCACAGGCGGGCACACAGGTGGAATGTGTGTAAGATGAAGAGTATAAAAGGTTGCACTGGAGACCAATACAGGGCAGATGCTTAAAGCCTTCTTCGGTGTCGGTTGTGCCTCCACCATTGTCCTGATACTATTGCATTTGTATTTTCAATTTTCCTAGTAAAAACCTGTTATTCCTATCCGCATATCTTTGCTTGAGAGCCCCTTAATTTCAAAATTATAATAATTCGGAGGGAAGGGGTTTACATTTTCCATTTCAAGGGAGGCCCTTGCCTTCCTTAGCAGGCACCTGTCTTTTCAAACCAAGACAAAAAGTTTATTAAGGGATAAAAGGGACAAAATACAGCACTGGGGTGTTTTGGCGATCAACCAAAAAACACATTGTTAGCTTAAAACAATGTTCCTTATATACTGTTTTATTAGAGGAGTACATATGATGCCTTGAGAAGGCTGACCTAGAACAGAGGCTAGACAGTGTTAAAGAATAAAGTAGGTATTTATTAAAAGGCTTCAATGGATGCACCTTGGACAGTACAAGAGCCTGGCCAGGGCTATACCCAAGATGAACCCAAAATGGTCACAAAATGGATGACCAGTCGTGAGGTCTCACACTTTTATAAGCTTTGGTCCATTTACATATTGTGGTTAATTGTCCAATTACAGCTTCAGATTATGAAGCCCCATCCTTCTTGTTTTCTCTCTTCAGTCCACCATTGTTTATGCTCTTGGGCCTGAAACTTGTATCAGTTGTCCTTGGTCCCAAGATAGAAAAGGAATTGATTTGTCTACCTACTCTGTGAAGAGAGTTTACCAACACAATATGAAGCTCAGAACTACACACTAAAGCAGCACAGAATCTGAAAAATAGAAAAGCTAAAACTTAAGGCATCACATACATATTAATGAGTTGCATACATTATTCATACATTCTTCTGAGTTTTAGATGTTTCACTCACCTTTGCTTGGTTTTAAGCTTTGACTTGTGTGCATGCCATTCTTCAGATTGAACCAATATATTTTATTTCTTCTCAAGGTTCCATCCTGTTGTTCTTACACTCCCTGATAACGAGGAATCAGTGACTGGGCTCTGCTTTTGTCACTGTTATCATTTGGATAAGATAGTCCAAAAGTGTGAGAAACAACATACTTACTTTACACCATGCTCTGAGTTAGTTACATGAATAAAAGCATTTTAACCTTATATAGTCTCTATGCTAAGGCCTAAAATATATTTATCAAGTTACTATTTATATAAGCTATATGGTGCATACATAAGCTGACAGATTATATCAAAAAGCAGTTAAAAGGAATTTTAAATTGTACTATATCAAAATAATATGTAAGAGCTAATTGTAGTGGTTTTTGTTCGCAAATTTGAGATTTCACCAATTTTGAGATTTCCTGACCAATGCATTAAAGAGTGTGGTGGGTTCAGTGCTGGCCAATCACCAATGCACTCACTTCCTGCTGTGAGATAGGATTAGGAGAAAGGCAAAGCAGGCTCAAAACCTTAAAAGGGTATAAAGAAAAATTTATTAACAGTAACTAAAAGAAAGAGTAATAAGAATCAGAGCAAAACCTCCTGAACACTTCTCCTCTCCCCACAACCTTTTCTTTCCCACTGACAGTGTAAAGAAACAAAACCTAAAATTTCAGTCAGTTTACCACCTCTAGAATAGTCTTTCTTCAGTTCACTTAGGGAGAGAAGTCCCTCCTGTAAATGTTATGGAGACTTCTCCACAAGAAAACAGTTCTCTCGTGGCTCTCAATTTGTCACGAATAGCAGCCACCCAGGGAAATCTGCAATCATGAAATCCTTCCCATTTCCACAAGCTTTTCCCACAGCTGTGTTTATGGGCCATGTCAACTTATGGAGTACTGTTTTAAAGATGAGCTGTTTAAAGGCAAAAGTTCTCATTATCCATCTCTAAAGTCATCTTCATCTCTGAGAACAGAGGTCTTCTTCTCCTGGGGGCACAGGACTGCTCTTCTCTCCTTGTCTGTTCAAACTTCTCATAGGATCACAGCTACTTTAACATCTGCTTACTTTGGCATGGAGGCCTTTGTTTGATATCAAACTGAACCCTTCATCTCCCCATGGCTTTCATGTGTTACAGGAAAGCAGAGTCTTTTCTCCACAGCTCTACAAAAGGATTTCAGCTCCAAGATCAAGGCATCTCCTCATCCCTCCCATCTGGGACTTGACTTCTTCACTGACCTCGGTGTCTTCATGTTGCTCCTTTACACGCTTGCATCTTGTTCCTTTCTCTCGCTTGAGTGAGGATTGAAGCACTGAAAGAGTTAACATCTTGTCCGGAGCCTGCATATGGTCAACCTGACCCCTGTGAGGCTGGGTGCTACAGACGGCAGGAACTCTGGCTGAGGGGCAGCTAGGATTGAATCAGCCAGGCCAGAACTCAGCAGCAGCAAGCCGGTGGGGGGGAATGTCTGTGACTTCTCCTTCCCCCTGCCTGGTCTGCCGGTAGTTGCAGTGGTAGAATCTTGGCTGAGCCAGCTCAGCCTAGGGCTGCTCCTGGGGGCCGGTGGACTAGGCTCAGCCCCGGGCTAACGGCAAGATGTTAGAAATCACAGCCATGGCCTGGCCTACGGCACTCCCTCCCCTGCCTGGTAGCTGATGGGGGAACTGGCCCCACGGCTGGGGCCGACCGGCCCGGCCTGGCTGAAACAAGGGGCCAGGGTGTGTTACCTCTTTGACAGACGGAAGGGAAAGAGGAAGTTCCCAGGTTTCCTTCATCTTTAACATGTGTTTTTCACAGAGGCATGTACAGTTTTGTAGTGGCTAAAAGCTTTGTGCCACTTTGTAAGAGGCAGTCCAAAGCCCCTCTCATTTTCTTTTTGCCTCCTGATTGCCACGAGGGAGAACCCCACTGCAGTTCTGGCTTGGAGAAGATGACAGTGCAGGTGCAGTTGCTGTACCGTCATGCTAGCTGTTCCGAACAAGGCCTGGCAAGGACTTGGCAAGGAATTGGCAAGGACCTGGCACAGACCCAGCAAGGAATAGCCTGCTGTGATACCTGCTCACTACAATGGTTTCCCCACCTTTAAGCCAAATGAACTTGTGGGGTGACTCTAGTGGTCTCTCACTGAAGACCCCTCATCTGCCTCGTTACCACCGTGACAGACGGAGATCGAAAACCCCCCTCTCAAGGACTGAGACTGAGACCCCTACCACAGGGAGTGGGGAAAAGGATGGTGTAACCACTAATGACATGACCTGTTCTCCTTCAGTAGCTCAAATGGACTTATTCTTTATTGTGTTCGTCCTGCCTTGGTGGTTTCAGTGGACTCACCTGTTCCCCCTCAGCAACTTCAATAGACTTTCATTGTCCTTCATGTTCCCCCCTTTCTTCTCTGTGGACTATAACTGGACCCCTGAGTTGACCAGAACTTCAGAGACTCTCCCCGACACGACAAGACGGATCCCCATCGTCCGGACCAGTGAGGATCTCACCTGTGTTGGTAGCTATTCCTATCCCCCTCTTTTCTCTCTCTCTCTATCCTTTTATCTCCTTTCTGACCCCACTATCACATTTACTGTTTTGGCCCCTAATAAAGGCGCATTTGTTGTGATTAACTGATAGTCCCCTGCTGTTTGTCTTTTGCACTTTTGGGTTCGGTGAAAAGAGTTATCACGATTCCTTTGCCCCTACAGGCGGATCGTGACACACTTCCATAAATGTCTCCCATGGAAAACCAGGACACTAATGCGGGGATAGCTGGACTCCAGGATGGTTTGGATGGGTGGTGGCGAAGGATCTCTGAAGCCCGGTCTTTAGAGCATATGGTTTATTGTAAAGGATGAAGGGCCCTGCTTAGAGTTGCTAGCCGCAACTCGTGGCAGGCCCGGGGAGAGCGGGGGGGAGAGAGAGGGAGAGAGAGAGATGGTGCCAGGTGGGTGTCCCAGCAGGAAGAACCAAGAGAGAGAGAGTCTGGTCCCTCGGCCACACCTTATCAGGGGGCTTCGAGGTGGGCTGGGACAGGACTTGGGCCAATGGGGTTACAGACATCTGATACTTCAGGGGAGGGTTACAGGTATGGGATGAACCATACATTGGGGGGTGAGACAGGACATTCCATTTGACCTTAGGATCTATCAGAAAGGGGGGATTGCTTTCAGCTTGGCTGTATTATTGTTTTCGGGATGCTCAGTAATGAAGGTTTGGTATTTCAAACCTCGTTTTCATCTCGATATCTGTATTCTCTGATTCTTTTGCCAGGCCCTCATATTTATAGGGCCTTGCTATTCCATCTTCCCCAACAACTAATACATAAATGTGAAAGCTAATACTATATTGTCATTTAAAACATGATTTGTCCAGAAAAAAATTGCAAGGCACTTTGCAAGGCTGTGCAATTAGCAAAACACCATTCTAACTGCTCTTGTGTCACAGGAATAATAATTTTTGAAGGATTTCTAGCATTCAGTTGTAAACACCTGTGACAACATTTGGTAATTAATTGTGCAATCAGCTCAAAGGCGGTAGATGATGTCTTTTTTGGTTGATGCGGTAAAAATATCCACTCTAGAATGTGCGAAGGGTCAGGCCAGTGAGTATTCCACTGCCCAATAATACCAGTAGGATGAAAATTAACAATGAGAACAGTGATACACACCTCTGGGCATATTCAGTGGACCTGTCTATGATAGCTTGCTCTACTGTTTCGAGAGCAGCTTTTGCCTCTGGAGTTAATTTTCTGGGGGAAGTTAACTCAGGATCAGCTTTTAGGAGGTCAAATAGGTGTGCTAATTGTGAATTGGTTAATCCTAGGTACTGTCTGACCCAGTTGATAGTACCCAAAAGCTTTTGTGCATAATTTAGAGTCTGAATTTTCGTTGAAAATTGAATTGTTTGTGGCTGTATAGTCTGTTTCATTATTTTGAGTCCCAAATATTTCCAGGGTGCTTGTTGCTGCACCTTCTCTGGTGCTACCTGCAACCTAAATGTTTTTTAATGCTTGCAACAGGCTTGTCTGAATCTGTGAGAGTCCCTTTTTCGTTTGGATTGCAATCAAAATGTCATCCATGTGGTGATAACACTGTGCTCCTGGAAACTGTTCTCTCACTGATGAGAGTGCCTGTGTAACATACCACTGACAGACTGCGGGACTGTTTCTCATGCCTTGAGGAAGAACTCTCCATTGATAACGTTACATTAGTATTACAGCCTGGGGTTCCCGGGGTCTATCCGATCACGGCTGCCTTAGGTGTCCCGGATAGCGCTGGGCAACTCAGCACTACCTGTCCAGGTTCCTCAGGCAAGCTCCCAGCTGCAGGCAATCTTAGCAAGCAGCTCAGCTCTTAAGTGAGATCAGCTCCTTGGTGAGTTCAGCTCTTCAGTGATTTCAGCTCTTTGCTTGCTAAGGTGCCCCGGGCAGATGCAGGGAGCGAGAGAGGAGAAGGCTGTATGAGGTTCCACAGAGGTGTGTTTATTGGCAGCTTCTGCAAAGGGTTTCAGTGACAGCTTTTCTGCTGAACTGGGCAGAAATGGGGGTTTATATAGGGTATGTGGGTTTTGGGAAATGGTCCAATAGTAAGGGTCGAGGCGAATATGACCTATGGTCTTACAGAGAGATAACAAGGATCCAAAGGCGGAAGAGGGGCTACTTTGGTCCACTCATCATGACTAGGCATTTCTTATCTTAGGCAAGTGACCACCAGGGAGGCCTTGCAGGGCCTCTGGCTGCTACACACTGGTGCTGCATTATTAACAGAAGGCACTGTGAAAGCAAACTTTGGGATATCATCTGGGTGCAATGGAATAGTGAAAAAACAATCTTTCAGGTCCCCAAACAGGATGTCTCAGGAGTCAGGTATCATTGTAGATGACATACCAGGCTGCAAGGCACCCATGCTCTCCATCACGGAATTAATTTTTCTTAGGTCATGGAGTAACCTCCAGTTGCCAGATTTCTTTTTTTATAACAAATACCAGGGTATTCCAAAGGCTCATAGATGGCTCTATGTGTCCTTGAACCAGGTGTTCTTGTACTAGGGTTTTTAGGGAGTCTAGTTTCTCCTTTTCAAGGGACCACTGCAGTACCCACACAGGTAGAGTAGTAATGCGGCCTGGGCTTGGGGGTCCGACCGACCCCTGGCTGCCAGTGCTGACGTAGGTGTCCCGGATAGCACTGGGCTGAATAGGCTCAGCCTGTCTGGGTCCCTCGGCTCAGCTCCCAGCCTCATGCAACTTATCGAGCAACTCTGGAGTGATTTCAGCTCTGTGAGTTCAGCTCTTAGTGATTTTGCTCTGTGCTCGCAAATGCCTCTGGCAGACACATAGGGATAGAGAGAGGAGAAGACTGTATGCGGTTCCACAGTGGTGTCCTTTAATTTCAGCTCCTGTGAAGGGATGCAGGGACAGCTCTTCTGCCTAACTGGGAAGAGATGGGAGTTGATATAGGGTACAGAGGTGTTGGAAATTGTCCAATGGCCAGGGTTGAGGAGAATATGACCCATAGCCTTACAGAGATATAACAAGGGTCCAAGGGTGGAAGAGGGGCTATTTTGGTCTAGTCATTGTGACTAGGCATTTCTTATCTTAGGCGAATGCCCACCAGGGAGGCCTTGCAGGGCCTCTGCGTGCTACAGAGTAGTAAGCCATTTAAGAGCTAATGTGGGATACCTAACGCCCTCTAATACAGTGGCCCCTGTTAAAAATCTGTCCCCCCTCAGACTCCCTATGTAGACAGAACATCCCTCCCCCACAGGTGCAGTGGTGCAGCAGTGATGTAAGGCCGAATTGTAGCAGTTTGGCCCTCAGAATTTTTTATCAACACAAGGATTGCTGCTGAAGCAGCTCTGTGTGGTCCCTAAGATGCCAGCAACAGCAGATCCCACAGGTGTGGTAGGCCACGATGAAGGCCATATGTTGGTAGAGGTGATGGTGACCTCTGCCCCTGTGTCAATCATCCCACTGACCTTTATCTGCAAAGGCCTTGCTTTAGGCATCATAACAGTACAAACCATGTTAGGTCTTTGATCACCTACAACCTGAGTCCAGTACACCTGGGGCCATCCTGTTGATCCGAAGCCTTGGTCTCCTCGCTCCCTAGAATCTGCTTTGGGGACAGAAGACTTAAAAGGAATAAGTTGTGCAATTTGAGTTTTTGCAGGGATAGTCACAGGTGGAGTAGGGGCTGACACCATGGCTTGTATTTGTCCTGTAAAACTGGCATCTATGACACCGGGATACATAAAGATACCTTGCATCGTGGCACTGGATCTCCCTATAAGGAGAGCATTCAGTCCTTTTCCTATGGGCCCCTGGGCCTTGAAAGGGACTTTATGTACCTTTAATGAGCTTATGGTTATTGGGATTGAGGTGGAAACATCCATGCCAGATGACCCTCTTGTCCTTGCTGTGAGTCCGTCACACAGGCTTGTACTGGAGGATGGGAAATTACTTTTGTCATTGCACAATTCCCTTTTGCACTGGATTTCCCATTTCCCTGGTCCTTGCGAAACTGCCCATTAAAATGAAATTTGGACTTGCATACCCTGTTCACATGTCTGGTCCTCCCTGTGGTAGTGGGATTTTGAAGTTCATGTTTAAGAAATTGTTTAAAATAACTGTAATGGTTTGTTCCTATTCACCCCTGTTCAGTTTTCCTAATAGTCTCTCCCCAAAGTTGTTTTCCACCTGTTTTCCCACCTTTCCCTGTGTCAATCCTGGTGTATACCTCCCTTATTTCCAGACCCTTCCCTGTCTATCTTCCAAATCCTGCCCCTGTAACTTGTCTGTCATTATTTGCTGCACCCATTTATCTAGATGCTTCCCTGACAGTTATGATATTTTCTTTCACTCATTGGCATACTAAGTATGCACTCTCCCCTTCCCCTTCCCCTTCCCTATTGGTTTTATGTTCACATATATCCACCCCATACTCCTCCTATCTAGCCCTTGATTTATTGTTAGGCTGCCCCCCCGCTGGGGGCAGCCCCCCCCTTAAAAGCCGCCGTTTTTCTCTACTTCACGCCCTTTTGCCTTGCCTTTACTTCGAGTTTTTACACTGTATCACCTGTGTCGCTGCCCCCTGCATGGGGAAGAATAAAGATTGCTTGGAGACACAAGCAAGGGTCCTTCCCTCTTCCTTCACCTCGATCCTTCGACGTGGGTCCACTCTTATCGGCCGCTTCTGTCGGTAAGGGACCACAGCCAACAGCCAAACCGCTACCCTCTGCTGGCCCGCACCAGAGGTGGGGAGCAGCCGTTCGTTACATGCGCTGAGGGGAGAGCAGGGTTGGAGCTCACTAGCAGCCCGAGCCACCCCCTTCTCCTGCAACCAAGGCACGGTGTCACTCCCACATCGGTTGCAGCTTGCATTTGTACTTCTCCGTCCTTGAAACGTCCCCTGTGGAATGGACTTTGGGGGCAATTTACCTTCAGGTAGCCTTGTTGTCCACACTTGTAACAGTGAGGTGTTAATTTAACAGCAGCAGTAATAATATTAGCTAACATATCCATGTTATGTGAACCAGTTCCAACCTTAGCACGCACCTTAATCATATCTTCTAGGGATGGATTCTCTTTAGGTAATGCATCTATAATCATTCTACAGTCCTTGTTTGCATTATCTTGTGCTAGTTGCAGTATTAATTGACCCCTTGCTTTGCTGTTTGCTATTTGGTTTTTCATAGCATCCTGCAAATATTCTATGAACTCCATATATAGCTTGTTGAGGTTTTGCCTCACACTTGAATATCTTTGGGTTGGCACAGACAGGTTTGTGATTTTCATTAGAGTTTGCATTCCCAAGTCCTTTGCTTGGGCTAGGATTGGGGGGTTCAGGCATGCTTGGGTTTTTGGATCTTCCATGGAGGGCAGTCCTATAAGTTGAGAGACCCAAAGCATGGTTCCTGCTGTGAAGCTCTTGAATTTTGCAGTCCCTGGTCCTCTGCATAAGACCTCCAGGATGATTCAAACATCATATATTGCACTGGAGTACAGAGTAATTTTGCAATTTGCTTCATGTCATAGAGGGTCAATTCACTAGCAGTTATAAATCAAAACATATTTGCAACAGCAGGCAACCCCAGCCCGTGTTTAGCAGCCAGTTGGCATAGCTCTGAAAGGATTTGCCAGTTAAAAGGTACGTATTTGTTGGGTGTTGTCCTATTATCTCGTACAACTGGGAATGCTACAATTGTTCACCCCCGCTGCCAGTCCTCTGATGATGGTAAAGACATGGGCACAGAAATTAGTTCAGCTCCCTCTATATCCCCACTTTCAATCACCTTTTGTTTTACCTCCATCCAGAAGATAACTGGGTTGCGAGTGGGGATGGCATCCAATCTGAACAGTGATGGGGCTGGAGCTGATGCTGGCGCTACTGCCAGTGCTTCCTCTCTGGAGGTGGTAGCAGGGTGGAGACTTGGGTTCCCTCCGTGTGTGTCTCACGTATCAGTCAGTGATGTGGTTCCTGGGGGCTGTTGGAGCTTTGGCTGCAGATGCGTTGAAGCTGTGGCAGTGGCAGGAGCGGGGCCAGAACCGGCAGCAGGGCTTGGCATCATTGTGCTGGGGCTTCCTGGTTCCGGTGCATTTCCGGGAGTGATGTAGGTTCGGCAGCAGCAGGCAGCAGCAGGCAGCGGGGCGGTCCAACCGGACACATCAGCCCTGCGGTGTGGTCACAGGGCGCTCCAGCCCGACACAGCAACCCTGTGCAGGCATGGGGGGCCCGGGTTGCCCACCTGGCATGGCAGCAGCGTGGGGCTGCACGACGCCACACAACAGTTCAGGGCTGCTTCAGGATGCCCGCCCGCACATGGCACCCTTTCCACAGTGGTTTGGCTGCCCACCAGGGCGCCTGCTGCCACCGCACTGCTAGTGCGCAACGCTCTGCCGGCTGCCGCCATGTTGCTAGTGTGCGACGCTCCACTGGTGGCCACCACATGTGGCTGGGTTTTGCAATCCAGTTCGCTGCTGCCAGCCTGGGAACCGCCACTCACCGGGGTTCTGCTGTGTCCCCCGGCACCGCTGCCTGCCTGAGTCTGGCTACCGCCCTCTGCTCCACCTCCCACCAGGGCCCCTCCATGCATGTCAGTTTTTATCTGCCTTAGCAAGTTCAAGATAAGCCTCCAGGGTCTTAGAACTCTAACTGCACTTTGATCGCCTTTGGAAGCAGCATCTATGATATATTTCCCAATTCACGTCCAGGTATTTATATCTAGCACTGTCTCTTTGGTCCATTCCACCCCCCAGTTTTTAGTCTATGATATTAAGTCTAATAGAGTCTTCTCTTCATAATCTATCTCCCATTCCTGTAGAAAAAGGGACCATGCCTTCATTGCTGCATGTTCCTCCATGGAGACAAATCCATATCTTCAGTGGAGTTTTTCTTCTATTTAAAAGGGGTATATACAAAGGAAATACATATTTTTGGCAGCTTTCCTCTGCAAACAGCTCTGTTCGCTGTATATTTGGGCGGCTCTGCTCACACGCCTATAATTTTTTCTTCAGCTTCTTTCACTGTTTTTTCCAACGGCTCTGCTCGCATGCCAGTCTGTCTCCCCCAACTCTGCCCACAGGAAATGCCTGAGTCGGATCACTTCAGTGGTCACCATGTGTTACGTGGGGTTGTTCATTGGAGACAGAAACTACACAGACTCTCAGAGATCCTTGCGACAACAGCAACAGTTTATTATGGAAGTCTCCTTATACAGAGGGTTTAAAACTCCCGGGCTCAGACAATTGATTGGTCTGGGTCTTAACACTGCCCCAGCTCTTTGACCAGTGATATGACTGCATTCTAGAAGGAACATGATTTGGTGAGGTCTCTGAGTTCAAATCTAACCAATGATTTCTCACCCAGGGACTTGTTTTACCTCTTTTCTAGAATGAAACAGGCTAGCCAAATTGGATTTATGTTATGACCAGATTTACCTTGTCCAGCTACAGACCAGATGTACTGTGACAGAGGCCGTCTTGGGCAAAGTGATCATGAAATGGTAAAGGCTTTTGATTCTTGGAGAAGTAAGGAAGGGAATCAGCAGAGCTGCCATGTTGGACTTCCAAAGAGCAGACTTTGGCCTGTTTTGGAGGCTGGTTGACAGAATCCCTTAGGAGGCAGTCCTGAAGGGCAAAGGGGTCCAAGAAGGCTGGACATACTTCAAGAAGGAAATCTTAAAGTTACAGGAACAGGCCGTCCCCATGGGCTGAAAGATGAGTCAGCAAGGAAGAAGACCAGCCTGGCTGAACAGAGAGCTTTGTCTGGAATTCAGGAAAAAAAGGGAGAGTTTCTGACCTTTGGAACAAGGGGCAGGACACTCAGGAGGACTAGAGGGCTGTCATGAGGTCATGCAAGGAGAAAATTGGAAGGGCCAAAGCCCAGCTAGAATTTAATCTGGCAACTGCTGAAAAGACAAAACAAAATGCTTTTACAAATGCATCAGCAACAAAAGGAGGGCCAAGGAGAATCTCCATCCTTTATTGTGTGTGTGGGGAAACATAGTGAAAAAGCATGAGGAAAAGGCTGAGGTACTTAATGCTTTCTTTGCCTCAGTCTTTAATAGTAAGACCAGTTGTCCTTAAAGTACCCAGCTCACTGATCTGGAATGCAGAAACAGGAAGCAGAATGAAATCACAATAATCCAGGAAGTGACCTGCTATGCCACTTAGACACATATAAGTCTATGGGCATAAATGGGATCCACCCAAGGGTACTGAAAGACCTGGCAGAAGAGCTCACTGAGACACTTTCAACTCTTTACCAGCAGCCCTGGTCAACCAGGGATGTCCCTGTTGACTGGAAGTTGGCACATGTGATGCCCATCTATAAGAATGGCTGGAAGAAGGATCTGGGGAACTACAGGCCTGTCAGCCTGACCTTGGTGCCAGGGAAGATTATGGAGCAGATCATCTTGTGTGCCACCACACAGCACATAGAGGACAACTAAGGGATCAGGCCCAGCCAGCATGCATTTAAGAAAGGCAGGTACTGCTTGACTAACCTGATCTCTTTCTATGACAAGGTGACCAGATTGGTGAATGAGGGAAAGACTGTGGATGTTGTCTACCTGGACTTTAGTAAAGCCTTTGATACTTGTCTCCCACCAAATTCTCCTGGAGAAACTGGTTGCTCATGGCTTAGATGGGTGCACTGTTCACTGGGTAGAGAACTGGCTGGATGGCTGGGCCCAGAGAGTGGTGGGGAATGGTACTGCATCCAGTAGGCTGCTGGTAACAAGCGGTGTCCCCCAGACAGTTTAAGTGAAGGGGAAAAATAAAAGGGGGGGAAAAGGCAAATTATGCAAAGGCAATCACTCACCACCTCTCACAAGCAGACTGATGCCCAGTCAGCCTCCCAGCAACAATTACTGTGGAAAGCCATTTTTTTTTCTAAGCATGATGTTTTATGGCATGGAATATCCCTTTGGTCATTGGGGTCAGCTGTTCTGTCTGTGTCCCTTCCCAATCTCTTACCCACTCACCAGCTTACTCACTGGGGAGGGGTAGAAGGAAAAAGAGAAGTCCTTGATGCTGCTCAAGCACTGTTCAGGAATAGCTAAAACACTATTGTGTTATCAACACTGTTGTGTTATCAACACTGTTTTGGTCACAAATCTAAAACAGCACCATATGTGATGCCGTTGAACAGGACGGGAACAGAGAACTCCAGATTAGAAGGCAAAGAGAATGAACTCTCCTTTATTTCAAATGCACCGCTCTATATATAGAGAACATCGTGCAGACTAATTTCATTGGTCTTAGAGTAAAAACATGTCACACCATTGGTGGGCAGTGAATGACGCACAGTAGCAGAACATATCTATAAACAATGTGAATAACAAGATAGATTAGAGAATTATTTACATTCTTTCCCAACTGTTTCCCAGGCTCTTGCCTGGTTAGAAAACCTTTCTCTTTCTCTCTGACTGAGCTGAGAATATCCACACATATGGGCTGCTGAGAAAAAAGGTAATTCCCTCCCAGCCAAACTTAATGCACTACAGATTGTATCACTGCTGCACTTGCCCAGTTCCTAATGAGGAACATTTTCCACTGCTTTGGGTGGTTCTTGCTGGAGCATCGTACAGTAATGGTCTATCACGCAATTGTCATGGTTGGACACTGGCGCAATGCCAGCGTCCCCATGAAAATGTACCTTCTCTAAATAAATGCCGTGAGATGTTATCAGGAACAGAGCAGAGCAGGCCTAAGCTTAATAACAAAGGAAAAAAACTTTATTAAACTACTACTAATACAGAAAACACATAAACTAAATCTAGGATGAAGACTTTTTAAAACACTCTTCTTCTTCCCAATTTCTAAAAACACTTAGCTATGAAACATCACCCGGGATTCTTGATCAAATTACCACTCTTCAGGTAATCTATACTTAAACTATCAAGAGAGAGAGAAGTCTCTCTTGCACTACAGACCCCTCAGGAAACACAGCTGCTACTCTGTGTTTCCCTGTCACACATGGCAACCGCCCGGAAAAAAAAATCTGCCAGTGTGACACTTTCTATTCTATGTCATAGTGCTCTCACCACCGTGCATGGACAGACTGCTCATAGGGCTCCTTTAAGGATGCTTTGCCATGGACCCAAAGATACAACAGTTCAGTTTCTCATCCTGGGACTACAGTCCCCCCTATTTTCCCCTGGGGCCGAGGGGTCCAAAAACAGGACTCATCTTCTTCTCGAAGACAGAGGGTATCACTATTCCCTCTTCAGCTTTCTTCATTTCTCGCCATTCTTGTGCTGTCGAAGCTGAAACAGGTCTCCCTGGGTCACCACTGCATCCCCCTAAAATGCAGTCTCTATTGCAGGAGATTTTGGTTCAGTCCATGGCTAACAAGAAAAGTCTAGCTAAAAGCTACTTCATCATTTCCTCTCACCTAAATATTTCTTCTTCTAACATCTCAGGTCCCGGACTATCTCTCTTCTACTACAAATCAAGGAGGAGTAATACTTTTAAAAAGCCTTCATTTCTTGGAAAGGGTTAAACGTTCAGACTCCCTGGGCGGCTGATATCTCGGTCCGGTGTTCCGTCTCCCACGCTGGACATTCCCCCCCTTCTCCTTCTCTTCTGCCGGCAAATTTCCAGGTGCCGCCAGGCTCTCTGTCTCTTTTCCTCTTTTGGGGGGGGGGGGGGGGGGGGACAAAGGCATCTCTACTTCTCTCCACCCTTCCGTCCAGGAGCTGGCTCGGTTCCAGACCCTCAGCTCTTCGGCCTACCTGGACAAGGCCGCGTGGCTTCCCCTCCCACACCCAGCCTAAGGCTGGGCAGGGGAGCGTCTGCACTCTCTGACGACTGGAACTAAAAGAGACAGTTCCCCTGGGAGTTCTTGCTTTTAACCCCCTGTGTTCTCAGAGGCATGTCTATACTTTCAGTGGTCACTCCAGGTGCCAATATCTAAACCTGACCACTGATTGGTTTGACCCAACTTCCTGGAAAAAAATCACTTCCATGTCAAACCACGACAGCAACTCACATCATGGCTTATTTCCCCCAAGGTTAAATCTCTTTGAAGGTACACACCAGATTTCTCTATCTTGATGTATTTCTGATCAAGTACATCCGGGTCCTCATGTGAAAACAACTCTATGAATGAGTTTGCCTTTTCCCCAGGAAGGAATAACCCAGCCTGTCTTTCTAAACCAGTTCCCTATGCACACTACAGAGACCTTATCTCTTTCCACAGTATGTAGGAGTTTTGTTTGGATGGGCCCGGGTTGGTGACGCTGATCAAGCAAGTGGCTTCTGCTAGGATTGGCACAGCATCACATGAGGATGGCAATGCTAGTGGAAACACACCGTTCCTGGGATCACAGAGGGCTCAGGAGTGTACCTGAAGTGCTTGTACAGCAATGAATGTTGTATGAGAAACAAACAGGATGAACTGGAATTATTGGTCAGTTCCCAGAGCTATGATGTCATTGGTATTAGCAAGACTTGGTGGAATGAGTCCCACAACTGCAGTGCTGGGATGGAGGGCTACAGGCTGTTCAGAAGGGTGTTACCAATGGATGTGGTGGTTTAGATAAGTCCTTGCCTTTTGCACAGGCCTTTGGCAGCAGACAGTAGCTTTATTGATGTGGCCAGCACCCCAAATCCCACTCTCATTCACAAGTTCTTTAATAATGGCTCATTCGGTCTATTATAGAATGAATTATTTATTTAATAGACAGGAAACTAACAGACATAAGACTTAAACCAAACTAAATACTACACAGGAATAAAGACAAAAAGAGAATACTAGTAGATATATACAGTGCGAGGTTAAAGGTACCTATTAACGTTACAGCTAGCGAAGAAATAATATAACTTATGATTCAATGTATCTTAACATCTAATTGTTGGTGGGGCACACATCGAGATCCTTTCCCTCAATCCCCAGGGAAGTAATCACAGATTTGCAGCCAAACTCCAGGGAGAAGTCTCGAACACTTTCAGGGTGTGTGTAGAAGGCTTCTGCCTCTGTGCTGACTGTGTGCCTTTTATAGTTTGTAAAACAGTGTCTCTTAGTCAAGAATTTTTCTTTTATCTCTTCCCACATCTGGTCTCCAGACTAAGATATTGATTCTTAGCTGAGGGCTGAGCCCTGTTGGCACCAGAGATAACCCCTTGCTGGGCCTTTCAACATTTCATTTACTAACCACAGAATGGCTGCAGTGGGCAGTGTCAATATAGCTATAAAAAACTTGCATGAGAAATATCTATAAAATCACAGACAAACAAAAAAAGCAGCATGTAATTTTCTTTTCACCAGCCCTGCAAATTCTTCTGAATCTGTAGCAACAGAAAATATTCAGAGGCTGTGAGTAAGAGCCTGAATGAGAGATGCGGGACTCCAGGCAGCTCTTTAAAATGCAGTTTATTGTATCCAAGACGTTACAGCAGTCCAGGGTCGTGGGTGACAGAGCCTGTGCCTACAGCTGTCAGCTCCAGCTGTAGACAAGCCTGAAGACCCTTTAATTTTGGTTACAATGCATTATATACTTTTCTTTGCTGAGCATCTTAATACAGAAGAACCAATCTATACCTTAACTTTTACCTATAGCCTATTATAACTACTATAATTACCATAATCATGTTGCTATTCTCCAGTCACTAAAAGTTAGTATGTTACAGTTTAAGCTAGAAGTTGTTTTTCAGTTTTCTTGCAGTGGTAAATTCTGAGACCTTTTTTCTACTTGCAACATTGGCAGTCTTGTTTGCCTGTGGAATCTTTTTGCTCGGTAAAAACATCTTCTGTTTGAGGTGGGTTTATCCTTTGCTCTAAGCCATAAAAACCGCTTCTAACTAACATACCCTTTGCCTTCTTAGTTATCCAGTAAGACTGGCTCAACAATTCTTTTCTTCTATATCAAAACTTACTTTCATTTCTATTCCTTCTTCAGATTCTACATTCAAAAATCTTTCTGCCAAGCATACATATCTGTTAAACTTTCTTGTCAAACTTTCATCCTTCCCAACAGCTGTGCATAGGCAAATCTCCCAAATCATCATAGTAACTGAAAATAATTGAAGACATTCAGGATTTCATACCTTCAAAACAACCTGCAAAAAAAAAAAAAGTCTCTCAAACCTGTGCAAGGCAAGTATAAGTCTAACATATGACATGAAAATTAAATAATTTGCTAAAAATCTGCATAGAATGTACATTTCAGAAATAAGAAAGTTGTGCAATTTTGCTGAAATGTTTCTCTATACCTGGATTTCTACTGTGTAACTATCTAATATTATATCCAAATGAGTGCCAGTTTTATTAAAAACCAAACCATTATATTCTGAATGTTTGCAATCATGTTTGGTTTGTAATGTCAAGAACATTTGTGGAATTACCACATGAATGAAGTAGTTCTGTTTTGCAGTCAGCTATATTTGCTATGAACTCTTCTCAATGTCATTCTGTACAGTAAGTATAAGGAACTTTAAAAAAAACAAACATGAAAATACATTCATTTCAGGTAAGGATGATGAGGATTCAACAATTTGAGAAGGATGTTCTTTGTATAAGACAGCTCCTGAAATCACAAGCGACTGAAGTAGAGGTTAGTAAGCAATTTTTTGCCTTCTTTTGATTAGGATATCTATCTTCTTTAAAAAGCAAATGTATTTAAACTCATTAGTGGACAGCATTATTTGTATAAGCAATTGATGTAATGGTTCATAAATTAGTCAATATTCATAGACTATAGCTGCCTTAGGAATAAAATTTGGTAACATTACTTGCTCTGTTAGCAATGAACTGAGGTTGGAAAACTTATAAAATTATTTGTGCTACTGTTGAATTTTAAATAAATAATTATACATTAGTTAAAATTTTAACTAGCAATTTAGAATCATAGACTGGTTTGGGTCAGAAGGGACCTTAAAGCCCATCCAGTTCTACCCCCTGCCTTAGGCAGGAACACCATTCACTAGACTAGGTTGCTCAGAGTCCTGTCCAACCTGGCCTTGAATACTTCCAGGGATGGGGCAGCCACATCTTCTCTGGGCAACCTGTGCCAGGGAATTACCACCCTCCCAGGGAAGAATTTCTTTCTAATCTCTAATCTAAACCTAGTCTCCTTAAGGGAAGATTGGATACTTTCATCTTTTTAAATAAAAAGGTCCAAGTACAATGTATTATAAAGCCTGAGCATTGTTTTTGCAAATAATTAGAACAGGTATGCATATCTTTCTAAATATTGTCAAAAATAGGTTAGAAACTGTTGTAAAATAGTTGATAATTGTTAAGCACATACTGTTAGTTTGGTTATTGCAAAAGGGGTTAAAAGGGTAGTTATAAGAAATACGGTACTCAACGTACTGTATTACACCTAAGTAAAGTGCACCACCCCCCCCAAGCGAACAAGCCAGCCTGGACAGAATTGTAATGGGCCAATCAAGTGCCTTAAACCTTCATGCAAATGAAGGATTCAAACAGAAACAAATCCAATCTCTCAAAAAACAGGATAAAAAGGGGCATGTGACCCAGTAAATCTGTGTTGCTCCACCTGGAACATCAGGGATATTGCTGCTCAAGAAAGAACCCAGCGCCGGCGCCACAGCATCCTCGATGAGACTGCTCCTGCTTGGTCTGCAGGCCCCCACGCTTTAGGCCTTTTTTTTTATAATAAATGCTGAAATCACTTTTAGTACCGGGAGTGTGGTCCCGTTTTTAACAATATGAATCTGTGATATCAGCTTCATGGTTTCCTTATCTTTTGAGACAAGAAAAAAAGGTGGGCACATTTTCTGTCAGACTTCATTACAAAAGCCCTGCATGTTTTTAGTGTTTAAGTACTGGGTTCTTGTCGTAGTTGAGATGAAGACAATACAAAGCAACACACTCCATTTTCAGAAGGCTTCAAACTGTTTTTATTATAGCATGCATGCTCTTTATACATTCTTACAAAGCTCATAAGTTTACACTTTAATCATTGGTCATGAAAGACAAAGTGCTTATTGGAATAGACAGTTGCAGGTTTCTCTTATTTATCCTTCTTTCTTTCTTGGTTTCTATGTCAAGGACCTTGGTAGGAAATTCTTTCAGGGGTAAACATGGATCCTCTTATCAAACTTCTCTCTGGCTCACAGAAGTCACTGTAAAACCTCTTCCACAATTCCCCCTTTTTTTGTATTTGAACCACAAATACAACTGCTAAAGACTTTTGCAGGGCCCTTGCAAAAATCCAAGCAGACAGGGGAGACACAAAACAATGATGACAACCACCAGCAAAATTAACAACTGAACTTCCAACAATACCCCAAACTGTCCAACAATACCCCACCTTGCAAGGAAACCACTCAACCATTTCCATCCTTCATTCACCTGCAAATTGGTAACTACTTCCTTCAAATCCAAAACTGCCGTGAACTGATCCACTGTGATCTAACAAGCCCATACAACACATGCCCTCAAAATCCTGATGTTCATAACCATGCACTAACAATAAAGATGCACCAACAAGGCACATAGAAAATGAATTTTCAAATGCTGTTACAGACCCCACAGTCCCTTAATGACACATTTATGGCAGGATGACACTTTCACTTTTAGTTGAATAGATTTTTCTCCACACAGAATTAGAGACCAAGTCATCTGCCTAGTCACCACTTAGAACTAAGTAGCATCCACTTAACTTTACAACTGGTTGCTGCTATCATAATGGGCAACTAACCTAGTTGTTCAAAGTGTGGAACCTTAACTACTAATTCAACACCCCTATGCAAAGGCAACACTTCTCCCCTAGGTACATTAAATTCCCCTATTTTGGGAACGTCGGTGCCATGCAAAGGGAAATGGTACAAGACACATTACTCAGCACTACCAACCTCTCTGTAGAAAAATACAAAGAACAAAAGTAAAGGTAACAGCCACCAATTTAAATTTGAGTTTTCAGCGTGCATCAATATCCCCATTTGCTCTGCCTTGAATTATCATCTTCACAGCATGTTCTTTGAGGGTCCATGCTTCAATCCACCTAGTGGCTAGTGTCGAGTGTCACCCACTCATTCTACTTCAGCTGTGGAACCACCCATCCTGTTCCTTCCTATATACTCCAGATAAGACAGCACAACGAGCAAAAACCCAAAGAGGGCCATTCTGTGTCAGAACACACGTGTCCTTTCCTTCACGTTATTAATTCCATTGAGCCAGTCCACCTTCCAGTAATCAAACCTTTAACCCATACCTTAATATTTTTACAAACATTTGACTATTTAGAATTCAAAGAAGAAAAATTACAGAATATAGGAGACAATTGTAAATCAGGTAAAGGGCACAAAAAGTTTAACACATAAACAGCTTTATCTAATCTCACTTAAAGTAACTCCCTATACATTCCTCCTTTTTATTTTTAAACCTGGCACTTCAAAACACCATGAGCACATTCAAAAATTTCTTGGCCTATTGAAATATGGGGAATGATCAACACCCCAGGGATGAAAAAACACCTACAGATTTTTTTTTTTTTTAAGACATACGGTGGGCCATTATCTGTCTTTACATACAATGAAACACTTAAAATAGAAAAGGCATGGCAAAAATGACGAATAACATCCCAAGCTGCTTCACCTGCCAATGCTAATGCAACCATGGCATGAGAAAATATGTCAATTGTAGCATAAACAGACTTTAAACAGCCAAACTCAGGCATTTTTATAACATCTGCTTGCCATTCTTACAAAGGGAGTTGGTGTCTAGGATTGGTACGATAATAATATGAAATATGAGTCATATGCCAATCAGGACAAGAAGAAATAATTGATTTTGCTTCACTTTGTGACAAATTATTGCCATAGTGCCTAAGCACCTTGGTGAAAAAATTGATGCGATAACACATTAGGTACCATTTTTACTGCCAAAATTACAAGAGAATCCACATTGACCAGTTAAGAAGATCCTTGTTGAATCATAAATTCATATTCCCAATGATCATCCTTTTTCCAGGCTACAGCTGCTTTTCCTGTTTTCCCTGGTCCATCTGTAAAAACTGTTGTACCTTCCAGTGGAACAGGAGAACAAATTTGTTTCCCCTAAGAAGGAATGTCCCTAGTTAAAGTCAAAATAGGATGAGAAGGTAAATGATACATTATTTAACCAGTAAAATAAGATAAATCAGATTGCAATTCATGATTATTTTGAAAGCACCATTTAAAATACTATTATTATACAGATATCACAATAGTTACAGGATCATGGCCTAAGATTTTATGACAACATCTGCGACCCTTGATAATGATATCTGCAAACAACTCATAAAGTCCTGAAGCTGTTTTTCGAGATCTGAAAAATAAATATATCCATTCCAAAATATACAATTTATCTTCCCAGTCATCATTCCATTGACACAATATTCCACATGGTATTTTTGTTCTTTCAAAATAAATAATTACACACCAACAAAAGTATTTATCCTGTTTACAAGTTTGCATGTCAAAGCTAATTCAACTTCTTCCATTACCTTTTTTTTACTGCATCAATCAAATATGTCTCATCAGTAGAAGAAGTAATCCCTGACAATAATTCAAACAAAGATTGCATTTGATGATTAATTATCCCTAAATGTGACCTAATCCAACCTATTGCATCAACCAATTTTTATACATCAGTAACAGTTTTAACTTCAATATCTAATTTTACAGGTTGAGACATAATCCGAGTATTGGTTATAATCAACCCCAAATATTTCCAAGGCATCTATTTTGGTACTTTCTCTGGGGCAATAACTAAATGCAAAAGATTTCAAATTTGTTACAGCACATTGTTCAAGATCTGACAACTGTTGTTTATTATCAGAAGCCAACAAGGTATCATCCATGTAATGATAGCAATAGCAATTACTAAATTGCACTCACACCTTTGATAAGGCCTATGCCACAAACCATTGACAAGTAGTGGGTGAATTTCTCATTCCTCAAGTAAGAACTCTCTACTGATATCTTTTATTAGGTTCAGCATGATTTAAAGAGGGTACAGTAAAAGCAAATTTTTCCATATCTTGTTCAGCCAATGGAATGGTAAAAAAGCAATCTTTAAAATCAAAGATAATTTTCTCCCATCCATGTGGAATCATTATAGGTGTTGAAAGACCTGGTTGTAAAGGTCCCATGGTAGCCATTACAGCATTTATCTGCCATAGATCATGCAACAGTCTCAATTTTCCTGATTTCTTTTTTATCACAAAAACAGGGGTATTCCATGAGCTAAATGACAATTCAATATGTCCAGCTTACAGCTGTCCTGCAACTAATGCTTGCAGGGCAGTAAGCTTTTCAATAGGAAGGGGCCACTGATCAATCCAGAGAGGTGTTATAGATACATATTATAATATTGGCTTTTTGCAAATATTAAAATTGACTCTATATGTGTAGTGTTAAAGTAACTTTGTTATAAAGATATAGTTTTTGTTTCTGTTGTTAACTAAGATTAGCCATAGTAATGAAATAAGTATTCTTGTGTTATAAATGAAAAATGATCCAGCCGAATTAAAAAAATAAAAAGAATTTATTTTAGCAATAGAGATCTAACTTAGCCAGCCACAAGGAAAAGGACAGTGCCGAGCCCAGGATCGGCACTGGGTGCAAGACACAGAGGTCAGCTTCAGCAGAGGTTTTCCTCTATGCTCCCACACCACCATCCTGGTACAAGCGATCTTTATAGGGAAAATTTTGTCTGAAGCCAGGATTTCGACATTCAGTCCTTTGTTTCATTCAGAGTCCCATAAGTTGATGAGATTTCCTTCTCGGCGACAAGGCAGAACAATTCGAAGTCCAGAGTCATTAAAACCCTTGATGAAATTTATGGGAACACGGTATTCACATGTATCAGCCCCGGGGATGTTCCTGATATCCATCTCAGGTCATTCACGCGATGATCAGCGCCTGGGTGTCTCCATATCGCTTCAGATAAGGCCCATCTCCTGGCGAGCCACATCCTTTTGCTTGTGAATCGGGTTTCAACATCCACCTGGTTTTGCCTGAGAAGGGTGGGGCTTCTAATGCAAAGGGTACATTCTAACAACTATTTAATATTATATATACATCATGCTAAAAATGGCGCGAATTATACCTGTTACATATAACACTTGTGTTAAAATGCCTGCTTGGATGGGAAAACATCCAATGAACATAGCATGAGGACACCTGCTACAGATATGCCAACTATCAGCACTCACCATCTGAAGACAATGTGGACCAAGGCCTATTGGTATTACCAATATCAAGGACGGGATGTGCCTTGGCTTGTCTAGCCCCTGCTGCTGAACCAAATAGGGGCAACTGTGGTGTTTCATCCCAGAGACACCTTTGGCTAGCTGGATGGTGCAGCTGGGCGCATGGAGACAAGTCCAGACATGCCGGAGCTCCGGTGGCGGCGGGATGGAGCTTCCCCTCGTAGAGGGTCCGCTCCCTCAGGTTTCCCTCTGCCGGAGAGGCTTTTAAGGCTATAGTGAAGGAAAGGAGTCAGTTCTGATGGAGGGTTTTAATCCAGAGCTTTTATTTTGGCCTGCAGGCTTCTGAATCTAGCAACTGCTCCAACAGAACTCCCAGACCGCGTGGTTGCTCTCCCTTTTACCTGGGGGACGGGAGGAGGGGAGGGATAGGGAGCCCACCAACCAGGTATGGGAGAGGAGGTCTCAAGGGACAAAGGACACCTGGATGGCCCAAAGACCCCTGGGGGTAGAGGGCATCTTTTGAATCTGCCCAATCACTCGACGCTCTTCTGGCATTCCAGGCGTGACAGACAGTGCCCGGCAGGGGTCAGGGTGGGGAAAGGAGGGGTGATTGACACACCTGGGAGGAAATCTTCAGGGGGGAAACCCAGAGTTTGGGGGTAAACTATGAAATCACACTGCAACAAAGGCCCAAAAAATGGAGGTGATAAAAAAAAGACTAATACCTCAACCATGGAATACGCATGCTCTAAAAAGGTGGACCCAAGAATAAGATATGCTAAAGAATTCTTGGAACATGTAAACTAGTTTGGGGAAAAGTTTACTATGCATAAGGGTCTATGAATATGCAACACGCTGATGTAATGGAAAAAATATTTAAGGGTTATCCCCATGTGGGAACCCAGGACATCCCTCTGGCTGCCCTGGCTGTCTCGAGACCCTGGCAGGGGGCTCGGAGACCTTGGCACGAAGTCAAAAAACCTATGGCTTCAATTTTAGCCCGTGGAAAAAACTGCCAACTTTGTATGAGGAATTACAAGCCACAAGGGTTTGAGTATTGTGGTAGTTGAATTAACACAGGGTGAAAAAGTAGAATTATGGGGCTTCTGTAGTGTACAGCTACGCAAACAGAGCAAAAAGGCTTTGTGAATTTGAAATGGGAGTTTCTGTTTCCTAAACCTAAAGCTGGAGTTTCTATTCTGTATTTTTACGTGTATTCATCCTTCCCCCTGAAGCTATTCCCATTGGATTTTACCTATAATGTATTCATACTGGGCATTGTTCTATTGGTTTCACCTTATCTCTTATTTTCCCCTATAAAACCTGTGACTCGACCCCAGACCATTGTCACTTGTATGTGCGGCGTTTGAGCAAATACAACCTACTTTGGACTGCACAACAAGCGTCCAATCTCTTGAGTCTCCAGTAGTAGAGCCACGCAGCCCCATGATTCCAAAACCTGCTTGAGTGAGAGGCTATGACTGAAGCCAAAAAAGTTGTGAAGTTATAGTTACATCAGCTCCCATGTTTCTCAAACCTGTTATTACTATGGTCTCTGGATGATGTCCCTTGGCTGGAATTATGCATTCCCTTTCCAGGCATTGATCTGTCACTTTTTGAGTCCAAAATAGTTTAGGTGGTCCTGTAGATCTAAGACCTCCTGTACCATTACTCCGATTCACTGCAATTGGAACATAACTCACAAAAAGAACAAGTTGAACAATACAAATTCCTTTTTTAATAGTTACAGGGGGTTCACTAAAACATACCATAGCATAAATTTGTCCCACATAATCAGAATCAATAATGCCTAAATGTACATTCATACCTTAAATAATATACAAATATCAAATACAATACATCACACATACTGATGATATAGTTTTTTAAACTAAGCATTTCATTGTTACAATATTCAGTAATGTTCCCTTTAGATTTTTTCTACTGTTTTTTATCAGACTCTAGAATCTAAAGATTGTTACTTATTAAATTTCTAGACTTTTCAACACATTGAAATTTGCTGACAGTAGACTAAGTACTGAGTTTAAGCAAATATCACTAGCTTTAGGAAAGTCCTCTGTAATTTCAGGTTGCCTCTTTATTTCATTAAGTTAGTTATTACTGTTGAGGCAAGCTTACAGCTTGCAGCAATTGCTCTCATTTTAACCTCTGCTTATGTTATTTAAAAGGTCTTCATTGCTTGTTTGTCTCACATCTTCTGGCTGCATTTTTTCTCTTTATTCTCTTCCTTACTACTATAGCTTACATTGATTGAACACTCACAATAACAAAGCATTCTAACCCTGTCCTATGGGACCATAAGCATCAAGAAACACTTCACATATACGTCTTGTCAAAATAATTACTATGTCAACTATAGATATAGCAATCAACAACATTTATAAGAATTATTGAGAAAAACGTCATTCATTTGTGTTAAAATTTTAGAAGTTTAATAGTAATGAAAATGGTAACAAAAATAGTAATAAAATTAGGATAATAGGAGACAATAAAAAGCAAAGAATGACGGACATCCGGGTGCCTTGCACTCTGCCACAATGCACACCTTGCTAACAATGGATTACCCCTTAAAAGCAATAGCCTGTTGCATATTCATATATCTCATACATGATTCAAACATTCCTTTCAAACTAGGGTGTTTCTGCTTAATTTTAGCTTCCTCCCCTCATCTTGTAAATCAATTTTCTTGGCTCCTCCAAGTCTGAGCATTTCCAATAAAGAGGCAATAATTCTGTTCTTGAAATCTTGGTGTCTTGTTGCTGTTATCTCTACCCAAATAGGACAATGCAAAGAATTTCTTGATTATCTTTTCCATTCTTTGAGCTAGTTACAAAACGTAACTTACATCACATAGTTTCTATTTTAATATTATGCTTTAGCCTAAAAACTATATTTACCACACTACTTTAAAAAAGATTAATACAACACTACTTAGAAGAGATTAATACAGCACTACTTAAAAGGGATTAATACTGCATAACTTTCCAACATAGCACATATAGTATTTATTTTAACATTTGCAAAGAACCAATCATATAATCTGCATTTTTCACAATTATTATTTACATTAAATCCTTATCAGCTTTAAATCATAGCTATTCAGCACTGCATAACACTGGTTCCTTAATTACACATAATTGTTGTCACACCTTAGTGTTAAAATTACTCATCCCTGCAGAGCCTTGTGGGCCCTGAGAATTGTTCACAAATGAGTAGCTTCGTAGTGCTGGAAAGGGTTGTAATTGTTGTTAAAATATTTATTCCCATCAAAACAGTGGCTCCAGGGTGCCATAGGGCCACATCAGGGCCTCGGTGAGGGAAGGGTCCAGGTTCCTCTAAGTGCAGCCGCAACACAGAGCTCTGAGCAGCTCCCGACACTTTTGAAAGTCCTGAGAGGGGCCCAGGGCAGCCATCAGCTGAAGAGGGGTAGGGAAACTGCACAGGATGGCTCTAGCCCTGTCCCCACGGCGTTCCTCCAACTGCAGCAGACACAGCCCCCACAGTCTGGGCGCAGCTCCCGTCCCCTCCTTGCATAGCCTCCGAAAGAGCAGCAAGGGTGGGGGCAGGTCTCGGGGGGCTCGAGGGGGGGCCCCGAACAGTCGTGTCCCTGCCCCACACCTGCAGCACCCTGTCCTGGGTGCCAGCAGCCACTCAGCCCAGGAAGGGGAGGGGGAAGGGCAGAGGCTCCTCCAGATCTTAATACTGGCTTTTCAGGAAACGAAGAATAAAGAATTAATGAATCCATTTGTCTGTTCAGTTCAGGAGGGAGTGGAGGGACAGACGATTTGGGGGAGAGTGGGGGAACAAACAGCTCAGCTTGTTTTTCATTTTGTCTCTTCTGTGAATGCATTTCGGCAGAAGTAACATATTTTAACTTAGCATTCAGTTCAATTAATTGCTGTGCCAAAGAAAGGCACACAGGCTTAACACAGTCCTTCAGAGACACACTGAGGAGCACCACCATCCTGTCTCCCACGATAACAGACCCTGGAGAAATCCCCGCAAAAGCAACTCTAGCAGACTCCTCAGGGAAAAACACATTCACAATCTGAATCCCATCTTTCTGCTGTTTCCCATCAACTCCAATTTCTTGTTCTGTCTTCCATACTCTGACACTTAAAGGCAGTACTGGCATCAGTTTCAAAGTCCTATGATTTTTCTACAACAACACACCACAAAGGGCATAATTAAAGACTTGAAAATCCTTCTTCTTCAGCAAAACTTTAAAACAGTTTCTCTTCCCTTATTAACTCATTCTCCATTATGTTCCCCAGTGGCTCACCTTTATTCCAGGTGTCAAAGTTCAGTCTGGACCTACAGCAGCTCCCTGTGCTGTTTTACACTTCACTGGAGCTCCCTGTCTTCCCCAGTGGCTCACCTTTATTCCAGGAGTAAAAATCAATCTTGTCCAGACTGGCAGCATCTCCCTGCTGCTCTCAAAAGCTGCGCTGGGCCCCGTCTCCAGCTGTGCCACGCCCCACAGCCCAATTGCATTCACGGTTGGTGGTCACCATTTGTTGTAGTTGAGACGGAGACAATACAAAGCAACACACTCCATTTTCAGAAGGCTTCAAACTGTTTTTATTATAGCATGCATGCTTTTTATACATTCTTACAAAACTCATAAGTTTACACTTTACTCATTGGTCACGAAAGACAAACAAAGTGCTTATTGGAATAGGCAGTTGCAGGTTTCTCTTATTTATCCTTCTTTCTTTCTTGGTTTCTATGTCAAGGACCTTGGTAGGAAATTCTTTCAGGGGTGATATAAAATTTCGATAGCTAAACTGAATTTTATTTCTATATCTTTTATTAAAAAAAAAAAAAGCAAGCAAGCAGCGCTGGGTGGCCGGGGAGTCCTCACTCCACTAACGGCACACACCACATACAAGTTCAGCAAAGTATATATACTGTTTTTAAGCCTACAAAGCATTTTCCAATGTGCTTGGTTAGTCCGAATCAGCAAATATCAATAAGCTGAGATCAGCAATTTCATAATCTTTCCAGGTGGTCGTTAGCTTCTTGTCCTTCTTGTGGTCGTCTGGAGGGAGGCCTTACACTGGTGTCTGCTACATGATTTTGTCAAGTGCATCAATTTTTTTATTATACATAAGCATTTAGTTGCTTTGTCGCAATATCCCTTAGCTTTACCACAACTTCCTCTATTTTATTCTAAGCATCAGTCGTCTGGCTACCTCATCTCTTTACTATACTTCTTCTATTTTATTCTAATAATCAGTCGTCTTGCTACCTCATCTCTTTATATATTTCTTCTGTTTCGATGCTTTATTTAGCTATTCGGTCAGAAAGTTTCAAAACCATTCTTTGTAGTTATCCCAGGGAACGCATCCACTTTCGACACAGCGGATACAAACATTTGCCGATTCCATTGCCAATTGACACATTTTTCACAGGGGTAAACATGGATCCTCTTATCAAACTTCTCTCTGGCTCAGAGAAGTCGCTGTAAAACCTCTTCCACAGGTTCTATATTAAGAACTACAAGATTGTTTCCTGTAAATGACAAAGTCATTGGAGAAAAGAAAGCTCCGGGGACACCTTATAGTAGACTTCCAGTATATAAAGGGGGCCTATAAAAGAGCTGGACAGAGACTTTTGCAACGGTATGTAGTGATCGGACAAGGGATAAAGGCCTTAAAATGAAAAAGGGTAGGTTTAGATTAGATATTAGGAAAAAAATCTTTACTGTGAGAGTGATGAGGCACTAGACAAGGTTGCTCAGACAGGCTGTGGCTGCTCCATCTATGGAAGTGTTCAAAACAAGGTTGGATTGATGCATGAAAGGCAAGGACAAAATACCTTTCAACTGGTTTGGTTAAAAGGGGATGTTTATTTCAGAGTTGGGCAGACATGCAGGATCACTCCCAAAGGCGTGCGTGCCTCTCCACAGCTTTTAGTCCTCTATTTATTCACAAAAGTCATGCATATTCTAAGACTCCCATACATATTTATTACCTGTCATCGCCCATTCCCCCACTCAGTATTATAATGAGTTTGCATGCTCATTGAGGCTGCGTAGTCCTTTTTCTTTATTGAGTCGGGGGTTGAAAAATGGGTCTGTGGGCTTAAAAGATGAAGGAGGAGGAAGTCTTCCTCTCCCCTAAACTTTTCACCTTCTCCTTGTTGCTAGGACTACCTGACCTGCTGGTCTCTTTATTCTGGTCTTGATTAGTTTTGGTGTCAAAATTCATAACGTATGGGTCTCTCTGGGCTGGCTCTGAGTGTTATCCGATGTATATCCATTTCACTTGAATGTTACCAGATGTATATTGGTCCCGCTTTGGCTGGCTCTATTACCAAATGTCAACAATAAATCTTGGTCAATTTCTAATCCTTCTACTAAACTATCTACCTCCTAACTCCTAGCTTCTGAGCTTTCTAAAAACGTCTCGTAACTTGTTTCCCAATACCTAATTCTCTAGGCTTTAACAGAATACTATGGTTCAGGATAGGGTTTGATCAGCCCGGTCTAGTTGACAAGGTGTCCCTGCCCATGGCAGAGGGTTGGAACTAGATAATCTTTAAGGTCCCTTCCAACCCAAACCATTCTATGATTCTATGAAAGCTTTATTGGGACAGTAGGAAAGATGAGCAGTAGTGTACATATACGGTTACTTACTTAATCAATGACAGCAAATGCAGGATCATAAGCAATGCCCTGGCTCTGGTGGACTGCTAAGGACACTTGGGGTCCCAGTCATCTGGCAGCAACAGCAAATTGTGGAAATGCCTTTTGAATGCAGATAAGAGTCACACCACCTCTTGGCTCCACCAATGGTACTGTGATTTGAAACAATCATACCTTACATGAATAATGCAGGTGTATCCTGCCTATGCTGCTGTGGTAGGTTGACCTTGGCTGGACACCGGGTGCCCACCAAGTTGTTCTATCATTTCTCTCCTCAGCAGGACAGGAGGAGAAATGCATAGGGGAAAAAAACATCATGGATTGAGATAAAGCATTTTACTAAAGCAAAAGCAAAGCTCACACATGTGCAAGCAAAAGAAAAAGCCCAAAAGATTTTATACTCTACTTCCCATCAGCAAGCAATGTTCAGCCACTTCCCGGAAAGCAGGGCTTCACCACATGTAGCAGTTGCTCCAGAAGACAAGCATTGCAAATAACAAATGCCTCCCATTCCTCCTCCTTTCCTTAGCTTTTATATCTGAGCTGACGTCATATGGTATGGAATATCCCTTTGGTTAATTCAGGTCAGCTGCCCTGGTTGTGTACCCTCCCAGGATCTTGCCCACTCCCAGCATCTTGATGGTGGAGGGAGGGGAATGTTACAGACACAGTGTTGATGCCGTGCTAGCGGTGCTCAGCAACAGCCAAAACACTGGTGTATTCTCAACACCTTTCCAGATCCCAATGTAAAGCACAGCACTGGGAGAGCTGCTGTGGGGAAATGAGCTCCACCTCAGCCAGACCCAATACAATCTCCACCCCTTATTACATATCATTTGCATCATACTCAGATCCCACATAATTTAACATATGTATCTTGTAACCATCCCACTGTATTTAATTCTCATTACTGAAATCCCTTCTTACACACACATACAACTTAAACTACGTACTTTACCCATCGTTCTACACAACATACAGATTTATGTATTTTCATTAACTGCTATCCCCTATCCTTTCAGATAGATATTATTCTTCCATTCCATGGGCTTCCTCTAGATGTTCAAAACCAGACTATGACTTGGGCTCCATTCCATGAGGATGGGTGCTGAGAACAGAAGCAGCACACGTGACCATTGGGCACTGACACCAGCCCAGCTCAGGTCATCTTCGCACTCACCTGTTGACGCTGTTGAGCAGGACGGGAACAGAGAACTCCAGATCAGAAGGCAAAGAAAATGAGCTCTCTCTTTATTTCAAATGTACCGCTCTATATATAGAGAACATCGAGAAGACCAACCTCATTGGTCTTAGAGTAAAAACATGTCACACCATTGGTGGGCAGTGAATGACGCACAGTAGCAGAACATATCTATAAACAATGTGAATAACAAGATAGATTAGAGAATTATTTACATTCTTTCCCAACTGTTTCCCAGGCTCTTGCCTGGTTAGAAAACCTTTCTCTTTCTCTCTGACTGAGCTGAGAATATCCACAATCTGTCTCCTCACAAAAATCACTCTTCATCAGTTCAAGTAATTCCGGCTACTTTACTTCCTGCAACATAAAAGTTACACCATAGATTATTTCCCCCCCCCCAAGGTTAAACCTCTTTGAGGCACACACTGGGTGGCCCCATCCTTCTGCATTACTCACCGAATACACCCAGGTCCTTGGGCAAAGACAATCCCACAAATGCAAATGGATTTGCCTTTACCTATAGGAGGAGAAATCCACACCAACTTCTCCAGCCACTTCCCTATGTGTAGTGCAGGGACCTTATCTCCTCCCACAGTGAGTAGGGGTTTAGTTTGGGCAGAACCAGGGCAGTTAGGAGATCTTCCAGTGTTAATCAGGCAAGTGACTTCTGCTAAATTTGCATCCCAATGCTTCCATGCCCCATTACCTAATGCTCTTAACATAGTATTCAGCAGTCCATTATAACTCCCAATCTTTCCAAGAGGCTTGGGGGTGATAAGGGATGTGATATATCCATTCAAACCATGTTTCTTCACCCAAGAGTTTAAAAGATTATTTCGAAAATGGGTCCCATTGTCTGATTCAATTCTCTCTGGGGTACCATGTCAACACAAAATGTGTCTCTTAAAGCCTAAGATAGTGTTTCGAGCAGTGGCATGGTTTACTGGGTATGTTTCCAGCCAGCCAGTCGTGTCCTCTACCATGGTGAGTACATCGTACCTCTGGCCTTGGCATGTTTGTGGCAGTGGTCCAATGTAGTCAGTTTGCCAGGCCTCATTATATTGGAAGATTTTTACTCATGTGGTTCCCGTGATTGCAGCATATGTTTCACATTTGTGAATAACCTGTATGATGGCCTCCATGGTCAGGTCCACTCCTCAATCACAAGCCCATCTATATGTTGCATATCTTTCTAGATGTCCTGATGTTTCATGGGCCCATCAAGCTATAAATAGCTCACCCTTCCACTCCCGGTCTGTCCTGAGTAACCCCAAAAATACGTATTGCATTCCATATCTGTGCTACACCAATCCGCCCAAGATTGTTACTGTCCCTTTATAAGCTGGAAGCAAAATTGGGGTATTTTGCCTGGGGTTGGCAAGAGGCAGGGGGTGCCAGGGTCCCTTTAAGCATCAGATAACATTCAGAGCCCTCTTTCTCTTTTGTTTTTGCCCACCTGCCAAGACAGCTGCCTCTACCAGCCAAGGTGGAGTGAGGCAGCAGCCTTCTTTTGTTTCTCTCTGAGCTCTGTGGGAAGTTGTCTGGTGCAGGTCTACAAGAAACTGCATTTTGAAATCCTAAACTGCTTCAGAGCAAATTTCTCAAATACCTGTCTGCAGCAACAGCACCAAGCCAGGACCGGTGGGTTTGGGGCTGTTGGTTTCTGCGCCCAGTGGGACTGTTTCTTCCCCCCACAAGGCAGTAATTAATGACTTGGAACTGCAGCACTGGCACCAACTGAGTCCAGACGGCCAAAAAAGCAGCAGAGAAGTTGGCACCACAAGTTCAGAGCTGGCCCAGTTTCCAGTTCCATCCCCGACCCAATTCCAGCTGTCATTGTCAATGGGGCTGCCACCACATGGTGGCATGGAGCAAACAGCTCAGCAGCATTTGACAGTTTTTGGATTCCAGGTTTCTTTTGTTTTATCCTTGTTCCCTGTTGGTTGTTCAGAGGAAGAGGGAGTTTTCGAATCACAGAGGTTCAGTTGCTGTGCTGGGTTTTTTTTCCTTTGTTCTTTCTCTCCACCACACAGCTGGGAGAAGGGGGCCTTTTTACGGCTTGCTGGTCCCCGGGGGTCCGTCTGGCCCCCGGGGCAGGAGACACCGTAGGTCTCCCAGATAGCATTGTGCTGATGAGGCGCAGCCTGCCTGGGCCCTCCGGCTAGCTCCAAGCCGCTGGCTGCATTGCGAGCACTTGTGGAGTGATTTCAGCTCTTAGTGACTTCAGCTCTTAGTGATTTCAGCTCTGTGCTCGCAAAGTGCCTCAGCAGACACAAGGAAGGAGAGAGGTGAAGGCTGTGTGGAGTTCTGCGGAGATGTCTTTATTGGCAGCTTCTGCAAAGGGTTCCAGTGACAGCTCTTCCATCTGAACTGGGCAATGGTATGGGTTTATATAGGCTGTTGAGGGATCAGGATTTGTCCTATGGCTGAGGTTGAGGAGAATACGACCTATAGCCTTACAGAGAGATAACAGGGGTCTGATGTGCGGAAGAGGAGCAGCTCTGTTCCACTCATCATGACTCTGCATTTCTTATCTTAGGCTAGTGACCGCCATGGAGGCCTTGCAGGGCCTCTGACTGCTACAACTCCACTTTCTGTATTTAGCAAAAATGCATGTCCTATAGTTCTTTTGAAACAGTGGACAAGGCATGAGAACATAGTTAACACAATGACAATTACAATGAAAATCCACAAAATTCCCTTAACCAATAATGCAACCCATCCCGTTAATCCCCATTGACCGAAAAGGTCATTAACCCAGTCTGGGTTGTTTTCTACTTTTAAGGCCTTCACAAGTTCCTTCAGTTTCTGGATGTTTGCGTGGATGGATTCCGAGTGTGAAGAGAGGTTGAATCAACACATCCCTTCAGAGTCTTCGCAGCCATGTACGTGGGCTAGCAGTAGGAATTCGATCGCTGCTCGATTCCGAGGTGATGCATGTCTCGTGGTTTCTTCTTCCTTTAAAAGATCGCTTAGGGTGGCAGAGGTAGCACTGGCTTGCTTGCTGAGCCAGCACCCGAAGTGATTTATTTCCCCTAGAGCTTTAGCTGCAGCTACCCAGGGTAGGAATAGGGAGACTGCAATCTTTTTTGTTTTATTCCAATCGTATAATTTTGATTGCAATTTTCATCAAATTCTGTGTAGGATCTTTTGTGGCATTTTAATTCGCTTTCTTTTTTCCAATTATGTAATAAGGTAATATTTGGAGTGAGGGTGGAAAGTTTTCCAAGGCTACAGGGACCTCCCTGAAGGCGGGAGGGAATCCCAGCCCATACTCTGTCACCACAGATGAGAAACGTTCCCTTGGGTAATACTTTGGGGTGGAGAGAGGATACAGAGATCACCCGAGCGGTGTAATTGCACCAATCCAGATAGTTATAGGCTTTATTAATGGGTGATACGTCCTTTCTGTATGTGTTTTTTGTCTGGTCAATTTCTGGCCAATTGCTCTTTGGACGTCTAAAGTAAAATTTGACGCAGTATGTTGCCTTGGAGGACCCCAACAGGTCCAATTCTTGGGGTTCCTCTTGAGCATTGGGCAACATTTTTGTCCACTCGTCCCAACTATCTACCATGTTGGGTCTCTTACCTGTGGTGCGGAGAAGCTCTGAATTGTAGGCAGGCAAATCGTCTGCTACGAATGGAATCCCTACTAAACATGTGGAAAGTGGGTTATCAATGCTTCCCATGGATAAGCACATGTTATCCTGTTTTAATGTTTTTGCTAAGGTTATCCAAACATTGTGGCTAGGCTGTGGGCTAATCCAACCATAAGCATACTGTTTGTTGAAGAACATCCAGGCGGCAATGAGGACAGCACCGATGGAGATAATTTTCATCTTTGGATAAGGATGGGGCTTCTGATAGGGAATAGAAGCAACATTTGTTATCTTTATGGTGGTAGGAGAGGGTTTTCTCCCTTGTTCCTTCCCTTCCCTTCCCTTCCCTTCCCTTCCCTTCCCTTCCCTTCCCTTCCCCCTTCCCTTCCCTTCCCTCCCCCTTTTTCTTTTTATTTTTCTTCTATAAGCTAAGGATGGGGGAGTGGGTATAAGGTTAGAGGTTTTTGGTAAGAGTTAACATGTTAGGAAGGGAAAGCAATAGGGTTTTTTAGGGTAAACAGAGTTAATAACATCTCATTCAGAGAACAATTTGTGTTCAGGCTGTTTCTAGCTTATGGCTTAACTGCTTCAGCAGAATGTTTTTCCACTTTCTGTTTTGTCTGCTGTCACGTAATGGGATGGTCTTTTCTTCTGTATGTGGACATTCGGCGACGTCTTCGTCTCCAGGCAGAACTTGTCTGATTTTGAGGAGGTCTTGTATTTGACTCCGGAGAATTCTTGTCACTGTTTGTGGGAGTAGTGTTTGCATTGCCTAGGTATGGCTTTATGTTTTTTCCTGGGTACCATCTTGGACCCGATGGTAGTAGAACACATGCATACCCTCTACCCCAAGTAATCAGCTGGAAAGGCCCAGAAATTTGATGTGTTTCCAGGTCCTTCACTAGCACTGGTGGTTTCTCAGTGAGCTTTGCTTGGGTGGTATTTGCAAAGTGGCGAAGTATTGGCGGGTCAGGCTCTGATGTTGTACCATTTAGGAAATTGATGACGTAGAGAGCCTTGCAAAGTCTCTCAACTGGAGATATGATTTTTGTCTCTCTTCACTGCTGATTGAGGACTCTTTTGATGGTTTGATGTGTCCTTTCCACGATTGATTGTCCTGTGGGATTTGCTGGTACGCCTCTCTTGTGTTCTATTCCCCATTCACTGAAGAACTCTCTTAATTTTCGAGAGGTATAGGCCGGTCCATTGTCCGTTTTGATTTTTTTCAGTACTCCCAGGGTGGCAAATGCAAGGAGGAAGTGCTTTATGGTGTGCTGTGTGGTTTCTCCTGGATGAGCTGATGCAAATATTGCTCCCGAAAACGTGTCGACCGATACATGCACGTATTTTGACCTTCCAAAAGGTGTGAAGTGAGTTACATCCGTCTGCCACAGCTGGCAGCTGTTCAGTCCTCGGGGGTTGACTCCTGTCCCCATCGAGGGTATCTGGTAATTTTGACAGTTTGGGCATGTGGCGACAATAGCTTTTGCTTGATCTTTTGGAAGCTTGAACATTCTAATAAGGGCAGGTACATTTTCATGGTAGAATGCGTGTGACAACTTTGCCTGGGCAAAGATGTCAGGAATGTTAGCAGTTTCTATTGCCATGGCCAATGCGTCCGCTTTCCTATTCCCTTCTGTGATGAAACCTGGGAGATCAATGTGCGACCTCACATTCATTATATGGTAAGGTTTCTTTCTGTGAAAGATTAAATGTGTTAATGCCGAAATCAATTGATGTAACTTTGGATTGGAAACCTCTTTGAGAAGAGCGTGTTCTGCTCTCATAGCTATACCTGCAACATATGCAGAATCTGTGACCAGATTAAAGGGTTCGTCTTTGAATTTCTCAAAGGCTCTGACGACAGCTGCTAATTCTGCAATCTGTGGAGATCCCTCCACTATTTGGATATCAGACTCCCAATTTTGAGTCTTAGGGTCCTTCCAAGTCATTACAGATTTATGGGATGACCCTGAGCCATCTGTAAAGATTGTTAGAGCTTTGAGAGGTGTTTTACTTTGGACTAATTTTGGGGTCAGATTAAAGACTGCATTAAAAAGTTTGTGTTTTGGGATATGAATGGAAATTTGGCCTGTATAGCTGTCAAGGGCAAATTGGAGGTTTTCATTGGTCTGGAGCAAATGTTCCAGATCCCCAGTCGTTAGTGGCAAATATATGCATGTGAACTCACACCCAGAAAGGGTGCGGAGGCAAGTTCTGGCTTTTTTTATTAAATGTCCCATTATTTCCTGGAAGGTGGTAATTGTCCTTGAAGGTTGGTTGTTTGTAAAGATCCATTCCAGTATCAATAAAGGGTCTCGGAGTTGAAGATCCCATTGGAAGATCAGTCCATAGAACCGAGGTGCTTTTCCGAGGATGACGAACTGGAAAGGCAGCTTGGGCTCGAAGCAGTGGGCTTGGCGTGAAGACAAGGCTTCTTGGACCTTGGCAGTGGTGTCTCGGGCTTCTGTTGTCAGCGTGCGTGGAGAGTCTAGGTCTTCGTTGCCACAAAGAAGGTTGAACAGGGGAGCGAGGTCCTCTGTTGTAATTCCTAGCAAGGGGCGTACCCAGTTGATGGATCCGCACTGACTGTGTAAGTCTCTCAAGGTTTTTGGGTCGTCTCGGATAGCAAGCTGCTGGGGTACGATTGTCCTTTCTCGGATCAGGAATCCAAGATAAGTCCATGGGTTGGTGTATTGTATTTTGTCCTCACAGATGTCAAACCCTGCTTTTTCTATGGTTTCGATTGTCCCTTTAACTGCTTTTTCTAAGTAAGTTTTTTCTGATGCACAGACCAGGATATCATCCATATAGCGGTAGATGATTGCATCTGGAAATAGGTTCTGAACAGGAGACAGGATGTGAGCGACGTACCACTGGCATATGGTAGGTGAGACTTTTAGTCCTTGGGGGAGATACAACCAATGGTATCTTTTGAGTGGAGCCTCTCTGTTAAGAGAGGGAATGGAGAAAGCGAACTGTGGAGCATCCTGGGGGTGCAGTGGAATGCTGAAGCAGTCCTTAATGTCTATGATGGCAAGTGTCCAGTCTCGGGGCAGCATCGATGGTGAAGGCAGTCCAGGCTGGAGGGCACCCATGTCTTCGAGCACCACATTAATTTTGCGAATGTCATGGAGGAGCCTCCACCTGTCCATCCCAGGTTTTTGCAGTACGAAGACTGGAGAATTCCAAGGGCTGGTGGTCTCGACGATGTGACCTTTGGCGAGCTGTTCTTCCACAAGGGCTTGTAGTACACGCAGTTTTACTTTAGAGAGGGGCCACTGGTGAGTCCAGATTGGGTCTTGGCATTTCCAGGTGAGCCGAGGTGTATCTGGTAGTGCGCGCTCCTCAGAGGCCTGAGTCAGAAATCCTGACTGGGAATACGTAGGGAGGCCCCCCACTGGGATAGAACATCCCTTCCCCAAAGGGTGATGGGGGCTCTTACCACGAATGGGCGGATGGTTGCCAGCTTGCCTTCAGGCCCTTCGACGAGGATGTTGTGCTTGCTTCGCATGGAAACTGTGGCTCCACCGATCCCTGAAATCATTCCTGCTACCGGTTGTAGTCCCCAGTGTGCTGGCCATTCCGAGCGACCGATGATGGTCACGTCCGCACCAGTGTCCAGCATCCCTGGTAGGTGGAACTTTTCTCCTCTGTAGGATAGACCGCACTCGATGGTAGGCTTACTTGATCCCACAACTTGTGCCCACATTACTGTCGGATTGAGAGGAAGCTGTTCCCTGTGATTCTTTGGGAGTAGAAAGGCTTGTGCGATAGGAGTTCCCTTTGAAAGAAAAAATGCTAAGTCCGTGAAACACAGCTGAACAGAGATTTCATGTCCTGGGTGCACTGTATGTAATTCTGGACTGAACAAGATTTCCTCTGGGCCATGGAGAGTGTCCCCTATAATTAAGATGTTAAAAGGACCACCTTTTGGCCCACGCTTGCCTGTGGGAACACGATAGACATCCTTATTATTAAAGCCGATGGATAAAGCAGTTACCAACTGGCGCCGTGTTCCCATCTGTGTCTCTCCGTGGGTTGGATCTTCTCCACATGTCCTGGAATCTGCTTGGATGATGCGTGACTGGATCTGGATGGCTTTTGATTTGCTGTCTTTGCGCGGGGACTGGCCGTGCTCTGCTGGAAGTTTCCCGAACGCTGCTGGTATCGCTGCTGGTTCTGGGGTCTTTGGTAGGTGTTACGGGGGTTTCGGGTAGGTGACCTGTCTGGACAGTCCTTCATGAAATGTCCAAATTCCCCACAGTAATAGTAGCGGTCCTGGTCGTTGGAAGTTACTACTGCATACACACCAGAAACTCCATCTGCAATACCCTTAGAGACTGCTTGGGCCACTGTGTTTTCAGTGGACAGATGACGTGTGCAGCTTTCCACCATTTGCTCTGTGGTGGGTTCTGTATCCAAGGGTAAGGCCCTCAGAATTGTTTTACATTGTTTGTTTGCATTTGACAAAGCAAGCTTGCACAACAGTTCTTTCCTTGCTTCTGTGGTCTCTATCTGTTTTTCCAGGGCATCTTTAAGTCTGTCTGCAAACTTGATCAAACTTTCATCTATTCCTTGTTTAATACTAGAGAAGTGTTGGGTAGGGATAGAGTCATCTGGGGTAAGAAGCAATGAGGTTTTTGCTGCAATAGCCAAATCTTGTAGGGCTGCCTTAGGTAAGGTGTTAGTTTGGTCAGAGGGTTTCTGTAAATCCCCTTCTCCGGCCAGCTGTTGGACTGTAAAATCTGGCTTATTTGCATCTTGAGCATAGGTGTCTGATAATGTTTTTAATTGCCTTTTCCACTGTCTTTCCCATAGCATATATTCTGCTGGGGAAAGAAGGCAGTTGGCAATGTTTTTAAGGTCATGAGGGACCAGAATATGCGCCGAAAAAAGCGCTTCAAGGAAGTTTCTGAAAATATGTGAACTTCTACCATGTTCTTTGGCTATATTTCGTAGTTGTATCAATTCTTTATTTGTGTTAGGTTCCCACGTTGTTTAGTAGTGGCCCCCCCTCTTTTCCCCTTTATATAATTTACTGGGAAGGCAGTAATTCTCTGAGCTAGTTCCCAATCCCCTGCCTGAGTCGCTTCCATTTTAATTAAAGCCCATGGATCAATTTAGTCTGTGTCAGATTCAGACTCACTGTCCTCCGATGAGGTGTGGTCAGGAGGTGCTCTATGCTTTTTTGGGTGTGTTGGAGTGACCTTTTGCAGGGGTGTGGGAGACTGGACAGAGTGTGGGGGGTTGCCGTTAGGTGGGCATTGAGGGTGGGTGGGTGGATGCACCTGCTTCACAGACCAACGGGCTCTACACAATGGCCCATCTATCTTGCCCACCTTCTGGCCAGATGCCACTCGCTTTGGCTAAAGGCTATATAAACTGTAACTTTTTGGGAAGACTTCGGTGCACCCCCATGGACAACGGCGAATCTATGTGGCTGGACCATTGAGGATCTCGTCTCGACAGTGGTAGCTATATTCCCCTTCCCCTCTTTTCTCTCTATTCTTTATTTCCCTTTTCTGTCCCCTCTATCGCATTTGCTGTTGGTACCTAAATATAGGTGCATTTGTTGTGATTAAACTGATGGTCCCCTGCTGTTTGCCTTTTTGCACTTTTGGGATCGGTTAACGAACCATCACGACACCCCGCACGAGCGGATCGTGACAATCCTCCATCAGACTTTTGCACTGCCCATATGGGACTAACTAAAAGTCTTGCTGATCACTCCGTGGCTCTCCAGTTGATGAGTCAGCTCATGGATAGGAGACAGGGAGTCTTGGCTCATGCACTGTCCTGGTAGCAATAGACACTTGATTGTCTTCAACCTGCAGCAATCCAACAATGAAGGGATCTTCTGAGGGGCCAGGCAGGGTGGATAATTGTTTGATCTTCTCTGTATTCACTGTAGCTACACCAAAAGCCCATCAATACCCTTTTGGATCCTTGAAGTGCTCTCTCCTGATGTAGTCAATGCCAAGGATACAGGGGGCCTCTGGGCCAGTCACAATGGGGTGCTTTTCCCACTTGTCCCCTGTTAAACTCACCTCAGCCTCTAATACAGACAAGTCATGGCATCCCCCTGTCACTCCAGAGATACAGGTGGGTTCTTCACTCCTGTGTTTTGATGGCATCAGTGTGCACTGTGCACCAGTGTCTACCAAAGCCTTGTACTTCTGTGGATGTGATGTGCCAGGCCATCAAATCTACATAGTCCAGGATAACCAGTCATCACTTTCCTCCTCTTGGCCAAAGGCAGGGACCCTCAATTCCTATTCCTGGTCAGAGTATTCACTGTCTGATCCTTGCAGTGCCTGACCAGAAGTCCCATCACCAGGATCAAGGGAGGTGATTTCAGTTCTGTTTCTGGGCGATGCCGAATACCTTCTTGTGTCTCTGTGGCAACTACATTGAGAGCCTTCTCAGGTGGCCCCTTCTTAATGGCTCTCCTCCCTCTCAGTTCATGTACACGGACTTCCAGCTTAAATGGGGGTTCACCATTCCATTTCCTCATGTCCTTCCCTATCGGTTTCTTGGCCCCATGTTGGGCCCCTCCCTGGGGGTTCCCCTGTCAGGGGGAAACCCTCCTGGAGCAGTTCTGTGTCAGGAAAAGGAGAAGCACAGGACTTTTTCGGTCTTCAGCTTCTTGTTTATTGTTATCTAAAGTTTTGCACGCTGTCTATACCAGACTCTGCGCGCTGAAAAAGCACCGCAAAAAATGGCTAACAATCTCGTTACCAGGTCTGTTAAGACTAAACTACCTAAGAAATGACACCTAGATTATTTTCCCTTTTAACCAAATAACTGATCCCTCAAAGCCCACAATGCGGACTTTTCTGCCCAATTACAAGACATCACCCAAACCCATGAAGAAGAAGGAAGAACAAGGCAAAGAAGAACAACCTGCCTCCACCCTAAAATCTCCATCTTGTTCCCATCTACAAAATACTAAAAATCCCAAAACCTAAATTTCTCACCCAACTGACATGCTATACTACTCTCTATAATCTATTTCACACTTTTGTGGACTCTAGTCTATCTTGAAGTCTTGGAAGCTTTCTCCATGAATGAGGGTCAAAGTCAGTGCTTCTCTGGGGGTCAGGTCTCCTCAGAGCAGACAGAGAAATATTCCCTGTGCCCTGAGTTCCCACACTTCTCCTGGTCACACAGAAAGAACCAGAGTGCACCATGTGGAATGGGCCTGGGGCTTCCTTTCTCTCTGACTTGGACAGGAGAGGACTGGTCTCTTGGGCTGCCCCTGACAGCCGAGGTATTGGCCCATAGGGATGAGAAGGTACAAAGATTTTTTCCAACATTTTGGAGTCAGGAAGAGGCTTTTTCCACCACTGGTGTATCCATTTCCTGGTAATACATTGTTGCCAAGATTTCTATGAAAATATGATGTAGGAGCACTTTGAATCACCTTCCTTTATATGGTCCATGTGCACAGAACATCCTCTGGATCTTTATGTTATAGATACATATTATAATATTGGCATTTTGCAAATGTTAAAATGGATTTTATATGTGTAGTGTTAAAGTAACTTTGCTATAAAGATATAGTTTTTATTTCTGTTGTTAATTAAGCTTAGACATAGTAGTGAAATAGCTGATATAAGTATGCTTGTGTTAAAATGCCTGCTTGGATGGGATAACATCCAATGAACATAGGATGAGGACACCTGCTACAGATATGCCAACTATCAGCACTCACCATCTGAAGACAGTGTGGACCAGGGCCTGTTGCCACAGGCCCCCAGCCGGGTAATAATTAGCATTGACTCCATGATACTCAGAAGGGTGATTAATCACTTTATTATTGGTGCAGGAGTGGCCGACATGGGAATGATGCACAGAACTCCATGATGTCAGAAGGCTAATTAATTACTGTATTATACTATATTATACTAAAACTATATTACAACTATATTACACTAACAAGAACTATATCACTAACTAACTAACTAGAAAAACCCGTGACTCTCTGCTGAGAGTCCCAACACACACGTGGATCCAATTGGTCAATGAATCCAAACAACCATCAGCAGAGTCCAATCAACAAATCACTCTTCGGTAAACAATCTCCATAACACATTCCACATGTGCACAACAACCAGAAACAGCAAGTGAGCTAAGAATTGTTTTTCTTCTTTCTCTGCTTCTCTCAAAGCTTCTCCCAGGAATTCCTGGGAAAGCTGTGCCTGCTGCTCTCTCTGAAGAGAGCTGTGGCCACACTTTATTATACTAATTAAAACACCCATCACCCTTACAGACAGTCATGATACAGGTGGACCCAATTGGTCCTTGAATCCAAACACCATCACCATTGGCCAATTAAGAAAACACCCTTTGGTAAACAAATCTCCATAACACATTCCACATGTTCACAACAACAGGTGCAGCAAGTGAAGATAAGAATTGTTTATCATTCTTTTCTCTAATCTTCTCACAGCCTTCCCCAGGACAATGCCTGGGAAAGTTGTGCATTACTCTCTGTGGCCAGAGAGCTGCTGCCACAAAAGCCCAAAAATTGGAGGTGATAAAAAAAGGACTAAAACCACAACCAAGGAATACGCATGCTCTAAAAAGGCAGATCCAAGGAGAAGCCATGCTAAACAATTCTCAGAACATGTAAACTAGTTTGGGGGAAAAGTTTGCTATGCATAAGGGTCTATGAATATGCAACAGGCTGATGTAATGGAAAAGGTATTTAAGGGGTATCCCCAAAGATAAAAGTGTGGTCTTGGCTGAGTGCCAAGTTGCACCCGGCCATAATAACCTTTGCTCTATGGTCCTTATCTTCTATTGTCCTTTATTAAACTTTTTAAATTTTCACAGGAGAGTGAATGTGTTTTTCACAAATGGGCACTCATCTCGGGATGTAACACCTCGCTTCTGAGACCACCAGGAGATCCTGAGTGGGGGATGCGTGCCCCGCTGAGTTCGTCAGACTCACTCTGTCTCTCCTGGTGTGGATCGGCAGTTGCAGGTAGAACACCCGGTAGACAAAAGGAGACTCATAAAGCAAAGGAAAAGGGAAAAAAAGGCTCCCTAAGAGCCATGGTAGTCCCATAAATTCTTGTGCACAAAGACCCAAAGAAGAAAAGAGGATTGGTAAAGTATTCTTTTGGGGGGTCAGATACAGGGGATAAATGTGTATGAATGAGACGCGGGCTGGTTATTCCAGACCTGCGAAGTGACTGAGGGGTTTCCGAGGCCTGCATTTTCAATCTTTTGTGAGAAAGATGGCCTGTGAGGAGACGAAGCGAGAGATAAAAGGAGTGAGAGAGACCCCTGGGGTAACTGGGACGGGATCCTGGGGAGGGGTTGGACACCTTGGAGGAAGGGAGCCGAGGGTTTTCTTGGCACAGTCCACTAGGAAAACGGGACAAAAGTGGGCACCCCACAAAGTTGCCAGATTGAGGATATGCCCAAGAGCATCTGGAGTTGCACAATACTGTTGGATTGAGGGATAAGATGCCCAAGAGCATCCAGGGTTGGACAACACTGCTGGATTGAGGGATACCCAAGAAAATCCGGGGTTGGCCCATAACATTTGAGATTTTGCAATACCCGTGGGTGGATATTAACAAGTGACTTGAAAGTAAAAGGTACCTTGTTGTTGTCTTCTTGTGAGTGAGAATGAGTGAGATATTAAAGAAATAAAAGTGAGTGAGTATGAATGAATGAAAATATATGTAACATAGATTGCTTAACTTTATTTTCTGGAGGAAGGTGGATTGTGTAGGATAATATTGGAGAGGAAAGATTTCTTTTGTACTGTGAGGAATGTTCGAGCTGTCAGGGGAATGGATTGTAGCAGGGACAAGCAGGTGGGACCCTGGGGAAATGAGACAGGGAACCAGAGAGAGGGGCTGAGACCCCCTGGAAATGTAGCTTCTCCCTGTCTCCAGTTTCTCTGCTCATGCCAAGAGCTCCAGTTTCCCTACTCTTATCAGCTTCTCTGCCTGTGTCACGAGTTTCAGCCCTCCCCACCCATACTGAGTGTGATCACTCCCATCTCCCCAACGTGACTCTGGAGCTGCCTGCTCCTACCGCTGTTTCTTTTTTGATTCTGGCTTTCCTGCCAACCCCTGCTCTTGTCTCTGCTCCCTTGGTGACTTCAGCTCCCACTGTATCTATGGGAGGGGTTCAAGAGGGACGCAGAGCCCCGGTGTGGTCAGGGTCCCGGGAAAGGACTAGGAATGCCTGTTGCTGCTGCAGCAGGGGAGGGCACCCTCACTTAGAGGGAGACTTGGAGGTGCTTTGGGAGAAGTGCCCTGTGAAGGAGTGGGAAGGACATGGGCTCTGTTTTCTGGGGCATAAATGCCATCTGGAGCCTTTGATAACTTGGGAAGCAGGCCCCCAAGAGGAAGTATTGGAATTTGTGGTTGATTCTGGGGCGGAGAGAACTTGTGTGGTGGAGATTCCAGGGAGATGTGATATGGGTGGTGACACGGTGGAAGTGGCAGGGGCAGAAGGAGAAAGGTTTAAAATCCCTGTCATTGAAGATGGAGTATTTAAGGGGGAGACTGGAATAAGAATAGATGTCTTGCTGGTTCCTGGAGCAGGCATCAGCTTGTCGGGGAGAGACTTGCAGATGCAACTGGAAATGGGGGTTGTACCAGAAGAGGAGAGAGCTGTGGACTTACTTTTAGAGATAAACTAGTTGTGTGTACACCTCGTGCGGTCTAAAGTGTGTTAAATCAGAGAAAAAAGGGGGAAAAAAAGAGGAAAAAGGTATAACAAAAAAAGAAGAAAAAAAGAAGCTGAAAAAGAAGAAGGGTGGTGAACAGACTCTAAGATGTTGGAATGTGGAATAATCATAACTTGCTACTGGAGAAGGATAGGAATTTTAATACAATTTCTGTATGAAGAGCAGGGAGGTGCTTTAAACACATGGTTGTTTGGAGGTTGTTCAGTGCTGAACTGCAGTTCAGGAAGATCTAGCAGAACAAGCCCTCCTTGAAGGGAAAATAAAATATGCTGATGGTTTGTCCAGATGCTTACTAAAGAAAAAGAATGTCAGGAGCCCCTGGGGATGCCAGGTTGGGGGTTGTCAAGTTTAGGGGGTGTTTGGCCGCTCTCAAGCGTGTGGCAAGGTCTCGGGGGGCTGTGGCAGGGGCTGATCTATGGGTTCGCCCACTCAGTAGAGGCGGCGCAAGGCGCAGTTTGCATAGGGCGCCGCTGGGGGTCGGGAGCTGGCTTGGTTATGCCAGGGTCCCGGAGGGGACGGGGTTGCCGGATGCGCTCGCCGGCCCGGCGATGGTGCTGGGTGCGGATTGCTGCTGAGGAGTGGGCTGGCCCAGTGGCGGAGCTGCCAGAGGCAGCTCCCAGCCTGCTGGTGTGATAAATTGAGGCAAATAATTTGATTCAGCCTTTTAAGGTCAATTAGAATTTTATTAATTACAGCAAGCAGTAGCAAGCAAAACAGCGCTGGGTGGGTAGTGAAATGAACAGGGCTAATGCCTTTATTAATGTTCAGCTCTTTATTAAAAAGATCAGCTGGGCAGGGGGCTCGACACAGAGCTTGCCCCCGCGGTTGTAGCTTTCCCAGGCAGCCAGAAGGAAGGCGGCGTGCAGAGTCAGTCACTGGAGTCCCGAGCAGCAGCTGTCCTTTCTCCTTACCTTGTGGCACACCGGTGGCCCGAGGATGAGGAGGCGTGGTGTGCAGAGTCTCTTGCTGAAGTCCAGAACAACAGCTGTCCCCGCTCCTTCCGTGGTGGCAGCACCAGGGCTCTCTATCTCCCGGCTTCTCAGAGCCTAATATAGTCTGTTCTTTCTTAGGTGATGGCGACAGTTAAAAGCCAGTCAGGGGATGTGTTTCCCTCTTCCTCAGCTAGGGCATTTGTCTAGACTCCTATATTGTGTTCAGTTTTTTATTTATATTCATTTTTATCTCCTAAAAATACTCCCATGATCCTAAGGGGTTTTTATTTGCATGTTAGTCCCAGAATGGCAGCGTGGAGGGGTGGGAGGCCAGGTAGTTTAGAGAAAACAAACAGAGCAATTAGCTAATTAGCATTTCAATATCGGTACTTAGCTAGAGTTAGTAGTTTTCTTTTAGTGTTGCCATGGGAACTAGGAAAGCCCTGCCCGCGTCTCTGGGGAACACCTGGAAACTGTTCATAACAGGTAGGGGTCTCCAAGCCGCCCCTCCTGCAGTGTCCCACACTGCAGTGCCCCACACCCCACCCCCTTATTCAGTCTCTTTTATAGTTTCTTGGAGGTTTCTTCATTCGTGTCTCTTGCGATAGCGGTGGGCGTAGCTTGAGCATCCCTCTGCATCGTGTCTGCATTGTGTCAAGGCAGGTGATCGTTGGTTTCACAATCGGTTCCGGACAGTGATGGGCGTACCCGGAGCACTCCTACGTTGTCTAGTCCGGTGGCCGTTGCCTGGTGGTCGCTGATTTCATAATCAGCTCCGGCCATCCCCAACATCCTTAGCCTGTGTCTGCAAGAGAAGCTAAGAAAAGCTCCCTATATGGTGATTAATTATACTTGTGATCTTGCGTTTTGCAATATGCCTATGGCCTTGCAATATGCCTATAGCCTTGCGGTTTGTAGCAGTTGCTTCTTTATTGTCCTTTTTTTAGTAAAACCCACAAGTTGCTGTTTCCCAACTTCACAGATGCTTCCCCTATCTCCTAACAAGCAAGCTAGTCCCTTATACTTTAATTTTATATTTCCTCCTTTAATATTCCAATTCTTTTGATGAACAAACAAGTTACCACAGTTTATCACACTGGGGTCCTGAGTCCAGGATGGTAGCCTCGGTCCCAGCAAGTGGGTGGAGGGAGAGAGAGAGAGGGAGAGGGGGTGAAAGGGAGGCGAGGCATGCCCCCAGGGTCCCCGCGCAGGTGGCTGTCTGCAAGTTCCCCACCACCCCGCTCCCAGAGCGAGCCGCTAGGCAGGGTCTGCCCTTGCCGAGGCCGCTGCTCTGCAGTGGCAGCAGCGGGGGAGGGGCGAGGGACGGCATTGAAAGCGCTGCTGTGAAAAGAGGGAGAGGGGCCAGCACAAGCGATAAGATCAAGGCAGAGATAGCCTTAATCTCTTGCTGGATCTCTGTGAGAAACGACTGTTCATTTTAAAATTTTAAAGGGTTTATTAAACCTTAACAAAAATACAACAAAAGGACTAAATAAAGAAAAGCAGGCCTGGGAACTGCCTTCGTATCTGCCCACCACGTGGCTGGCTCATCTTCCCCTTTTATATCTCTAGCCCCTCCTAGAGCCTTGTCAATTCACTCCTTCCTTGCTGTCCAGTGGTAGAAGTCACTTTCTTACATTCTGATTGGCGGTCAGGTGCTGCCATAGTAACAAGCTGTCCTAGTTTAGGGCAAATTTGGGAGAAAACCTCCAGGAGGAGCCCCCAGAAAGCAAACCCCCCATGGCCCCTCCCCCACCTGGTTCGGGAAGAATTTCCTTGGAGAGAAGTGGAAAAAAACCTGCTTATTCAACAAGCAAAACACTCCCCAATACAAATAAAATAAAAAAAAAAAAAAAAAAAACAAAAAAACCAACACCAGATGACAAAACTCTTTCACCTCTCTGAAGAGATGACAAATTCAGAAAGTCTCTCCTGGGAGTGGTCGCCCAGTTCTCGGTCTCCGGCGCTGGGGATGGCTGCTGCAGGTCACAAAATGCAAGCCCAGGTCCCGGTCTGCAGCAGGTTCAGATGATATTCAGGAAAGGGAAAGGGAAGAAAAAAAAAGTCCCGGGTAAAAATTGGACTGCCTAGCTAAACTAACTGATCAGCAAAAGCAAAAGCAAGGGCAAAGCGAAAGCAAGCCAGCAAGCAAGCAAGCAAGCAAGCCTAGCCTCTCCTAGACACAGACTATGGGGGGAGGTGAACCGGCTGATAACAAGACAGAACAAACCTTCACTTTCACAGTCCTGAAAGCACAGAACATAATATCAGGCATAAACAGAACACACGACTGGGGATACAAGCACCATAACGTCACCCTAGGACACAAGCCAACCTTCCCAAATCCCCATATTACCAAGACCATCCCATAACATACTGGGGGAAGCACATTGCAGTAACAGAACTATACATTTATAAAACTTCTTTTACCATACATATCATGTTGACTCCTTAATTGTGAGAGCCAACCATTTACTCATCTATAGCAAACCCCCCTTTTTCTTTTTATAAGTCATTTGGCTTGAACGATTAACCCTTATCTTTAATTCTGATAATTTACTCTCACTTCTCAGAAATAAAAATTTGAATGAATCATGCTAGCATCTGTTGATGTGGGTAAGGACAGAGGGAGCACCGACAATCTCAGGTTCTCTTTAGGCCCACTTATTGATGAATTGGTTGGAGCAGACAAAAAGGAATCACAGAGGTCTGATATGGCTTTTTACTCCTATCTACTGTGCCTATGGGGTTGCTACCCATAGCAGGTGTATCTTAGTGGCAAGTAGAGAGGCCAATTTGGTCTTGCCCTTCGGTCCTTGTTGTTAATTACACCTGTATTGGGTGTTGAAAGGAAAAGACAGCCAAGGAATGATAGAGGTCTGGTATGGCCTTTTTGCCCCCACCTTACCATGCCTACAGGATTGCTGCCCGCAGCAGGGCTATGGAATCTTCTTGGTGGCGAACACAGGGGTCAACCCAGTCTTGCTCTCTATTTCTTGTCTTTCCAAGCATACCACCCCAGCATCTCTTAAGGTTTTCCGTGTACCTCCCCTCAGCAGATGCTTGCAATCTCCATTTATTAAAGCAAAACAATTATGTCAAGAGCAGGTACGGTTTAAACTCCCCAACTAAAGTGTAAAACAGTCCTTAGGCTGTCTGGTGGGAACTTGATTTAATTTCTTTTCCCTTCTTCAAACTTCTTTGGTTATCTCTCCATCTCTGCTTGAGAGTTGCACAGCTGATGCAGTGGTTGGCAGTACCTGGAAGGGACTTCCCCACAAGAATTTAAATTCTTCTTCCTGAGGACTTATTTTATTAAGGGTTACTGATGATATTTTGTCCTCAGGAGGTAAAGCCCTTGACATCTCTAGTCTTCTACCTCCCCTCTTTGCTCGTTCTTAAAAATCTTCAGGTCCTCTTCCCTTTGGGAGCAATTTCTCTTGAAATGTCCATTTTCCTTACAATAAAAACTAATTTGTCCTTCTCTAATGGTAGTTAATGTAGCACACACACTCCCTGACACTGTCTCGGACTCCTTCTCTCTCTGTCTCTCCGTCTCTCTGCCCGCCCAAGGGGCTGGTGCCATCTTTTATATCACACATTACGTGTTAAATGTTTATAGTTTTCCCCCAATGCCTATCACCTATATTGAATAGTGACTTTCTACTCTAAACCAATCTGTGAGTGCCAACATCACCAAGAACATGGAGGATAGGAAGGAGAAAGAAGGAGGACAGGGCACGCCCAAATCCCTCCATCTTAGAACTTCTGACCCCCATGTACAAAATTTAGACCCCTCTGTACAAGGCCTAAAACCCCCCTGTACAGCACTCAAAGATTCTTCCTTTCACTTTGTGACTACTTCTACTATTATATATAAACTTCTGTGATTTCTTGTTCTTCCTGCAAGGTTGGTAAATTGTTCCATGGATCAGATCCAAAGCCACAGGGGTTTCCGGCTGCATGCCAGGGTCTCAAATGCTTCTGACCTGGGCCCAGAACATCCAAGAGTGTCTGAGGGACACTTTGGGTTCCGACAGAAAATAAGTTAAATAATCATAAGCATAACCTTAAGTTTATCATAAGTTATAGTTTGTATTTAGAATTAAGTTTGGTTTTGGGGGCAATCAAGAACGTGAGAAAGATGAGGTGGGTCAAAGTGTTTTTATTAAGTAGTGTTTTAGTAACCAAAGTATTTGGAATTCTTGACATTGATAAGAGACAAAATATGTGGATCACTTGGGCCCAACAAACTAAGCAGGATTCGTTCTGCTTGTCGTTGACCACTCCGTCCAATTCTTTTCGTACTTGCTTGATTGGAGTTCCACTGAGTTCCATGGCAGTGTTCAAAGCCTGGACTCTGGTCAAAATAAATCCAAAAAGTAGTCTGGGGGTGCAAGCTGTCGCTGTTGTGCAAAATATTATATTTATTAATGTTAAACCTCAAGAATTCAATCTTTTGGGTTCTGTCCCAGGAAATTACTGTTTGATATTTGTACCTCATGCTACTAAACCAACACAAAAAGGAAAAGCCAACAGATGACAACACTTGGTTGTCTCCCAGATCTCCATTGTATTATAATTATTCAGAATATTGTAACAATTGGACTCGATCCATGATACCACTGAAAAGTGCTCCAAGAAAACTGCCACCGGGAATTTTCCTCATTTGTGGGGATCGAGCCTGGTCTGCAGTGCCTCAAAAAGCTATGGAAGGCCCATGTTATGTTGGTAAACTAACCCTGTTTGCTCCCACTATTCATCGGGTTCTAGGATTGCCTCAGAAGCCTCAACAAGTCAGACGGAGTGCTCTCCAACTAGACCACAATTGTCCAGATGAAGTATCATTATGGGGGTGCACATCTGTAATACTAGCCTCAATCTTCTCCCCAGGAGTTGCTTCAGCGCAAGCTCTCACACAATTGAAAACCCTGGCCTGCTGGACAGGAAAACAAATTAATATAACATCTAAAATGTTAAGTGAGCTTGCCACAGATGTAGATAACATTTGTCATACGGTTCTGCAGAACAGAGCCGCCATTGACTTCCTTCTTTTAGCACAAGGACATGGGTGTGAAGAATTTGAAGGCATGTGTTGCATGAATTTATCTGACCATTCTCAATCCATTTATAAACAGTTATTGCAACTGAAAGGCAACATGAAGAAACTTGTCGTAGTAGACTCTCTGTTTGCCAACTGGCTCAATTCTTTAGGTTTTACTGGTTGGATCAAAGATTTAGTTAATTTTATTATTGTATTTTTTCTTATTATTATACTTATTCTAGTTTTTATACCTTGTTTGCTACGGTGCATGCAGAAAATGACTAACCGCGCCTTCAAGTCATTCTGGGTAGCTCAAAAAGAAAAAAAGGGAATTGTAGCAGAATTTCTGAGAGAAAGAGGGCACGATTTATATTTAGAAGGTTGAGCTACCCAGCCTAGGCCTCAGATGCAGGCCTTGGTGAGGCCTTGAAGCATATGATGTGGTGAGAAATTAGTCTGTGATGCAGTTAGAAATTATGTTAAGGTAACCACAGTGTAATTGAACTTTCTGGGTGTGAATTAGTATAGGTCTGCAGTGTGAAACTCTAGCCACCTTAAGACAAAGACAAACAATGTTTGCTTGCCAATGAAATTGTACTCACAATTGTAAACTATATTGAAGTGTATATAAACTGCCATCTTACAAACAATAAACAGAGAACGTCCGTTTCACCACATTGGTGCAGATCTGTGTTTGTCCTGTCCAGCCTTCCTGGAAATTATGAGTCCCTGATTCAAGTTAACATTACTTTGGCTTTTTCCTTTGCTTTCTCTTCATCCCTTCTGACGTATACTTTCTGTGTTTCTCTTAAGAGATCTTCTAATTCACTTTCTTGCCAATTGTCTAATTTCTCCAATTTTCTCCATATATCTAGCCACGCATGGGTGACAAAATATGTTTTTAATAAGATCTGTCCAGCTGTTGTTTCAGGGTTGATAGCTGAATATTGCCTCATATTTTTTCTCAATCTTTCTAGCCACTCTGTTGGGGTTTCCTCTCTCTTTTGTTTCTCATCATGTGTTTTGCAAGCATTTTGGCCCCGTGGGGCCACTTTTTTAATACCCCTTATAATTAATGTTCTACATTCCTCCATGTTTTGCCTTCCCCCAGTGCTGTTGTGGTCCCAACTTGGGCGCACTGTGGGCATTTTCAGATCCCCAGGAGGTCCTTGCATGTGTTCCCTTTCCCATATCCGTACTCCAGCTGCCCGGATCATCTGTCTTTCCTCTGGTGTGAACAACATGGTCATTACTGACTGCATTTCTTCACATGTATAAATATTGGGCCCTAGAAACTGGTCTAACTGCTCTGCTAACTCAATGGGGTCCTCTTATAGTCCTTTTAATTCCTTTTTAAACATTCTCACATCAGAGGAACTGAGAGGTACGGTTATAAATCCAGTTCCTACCTGCATCCCCCCCTAGGGGTACTTCCCTCAGGGGATATAATCCCAATGCTTGGTTCCCATCCCCTGATCTGCTTTCCTCCCATTGTGCCACCCTGTTTCTGGTGTTTTGGCTAGGCTCATCAGAGGGTAGGGGAGGTGCCGTTGGAGCTACTGGAGGTGGGGGGGGGTAAGTAGTCTAACGGGTCCCACTCTCTATGTTCTGCTACCTTAAACATGCTCACCTTCCAGGATGCGGGTTCCTCTTCCCAGCTACTGAAGGTGGAGGAGACAAATGTTCTAATGAGTCCCATTCTTTATTTTCTGATACCTTAAACACCCTCTCCCTTGAGTGTAAAATCTCCCCTTCCCAGCAGGCAGCATAGTCACTCTCTTCCTGATTGAATGGTTTCTTAGTTCTTACATAGCTATTTAATGCCTGACATAACAATCCTTCATCTGATCTATATCTCAGCCAGTATACATGATCCCTCCTAATTTCCCTTCTGGTCCATTTCAATATGCAGTACTGAATCATTTTATTCTCATCCTTATCTCTAGTTTTGGGGTCATATTTCCACCAGGCTAATTTCCTTCCCAAAGGACTATCTGGGGGTATGCCCATTGGTACCTCCTCAATTTATACTTCTTCCCTTGGGGATTCCTTACTCTCCCATGATCCCATCCTGACCAGCGGATCACAGGTCTTCCCCCACAGAGCCTGCCTTTCCAACCACAGGCCCTTCTGACAGAGCCTGCCACCCCCAATCAGCCAATCTCACACTCTCCCAGCAGGGCCCGCCTCCCCAAGAAGGGAGAGGGAAAAAGAAACAAGAAAGGAGGCTAAAGAAGAAAAAGGGAGAGAGAGAGAGAAAGAAAGAGAAGGAGAAGGAGAGAAAGAAAAAAAGAGAAAAAGAAAAAAAAAATTACCTCTCTTCCAAAAAGTAAAAAAAAACTTGATTACCATCCAGGGGCCTCCGTATAACCGGATTGGTCCCTGATGTTCCACTCCTCCTTGGCTCGTCGCTCTGGTCCCATTGAATCATTAAAACTGAAAATCACAGACAAAGACTCTCTAACTAGTCAAAGTTAGAAAGTTGTATGTTTATTATGCTGGCGGGCGGCACGGAGAAGGTTGTCCCCAAAATGTGTGACTGCACTGCACAGGGTTCTTTGCCTTCTATTTATTTCCCAAAATAATGCATATGCATAACCCCAGCACCTCCCATCCCTGCTTTGTATTAAAATGAGGTTATTAGTCCTTCACGTGTGTGCAGTTCTTCTCTTGAATTAGGTCGGTGGTCTTGAATTGGGTCAGTGGTCCCAGGGATGAAGTCAGGAGGGTCTTTGTCAGGTCTCTGTGATCCTCTGGCACGATCCAAGAGCCCTGCTTCGTGATGGATTAATAATAGAGTCCAGGTGCTGGGCATTGTTCTACTGGTTTCAATATGTTCCTATAATGGTTCACTTGCTCCACTTCTTTCTACAAATGAGCTCATAATATAAAAATTAGCTTTAGCTTAAGCATCTAATAATTATTAACTTATCATTGGTGTATCTACTTCAATATGAATTGGTTCTAACCCTCAGCTAAAATCTTAACCCTTTAAAATCATAATTCATTCCCTACTCCTTCTTCAAGGTTAGTAAATTCTTTTACTAATATATAGATTCTTCTTCATCTAGCCAACCTATGTGGTAGGTGTTTCTTAAAACTGTACCATATGTTCTCGATATTGAAGTTAAAGCTGCTACTCTTGGCAACAGGCTCCGATTCTAAATAAGTACTATAACTGACAAAATCAAACTTATACTAAGTAAAACAATAATTGGATGAACTAAGGTTTTGAGCAAGCTGGTTGCAATTGGAGACCACTCAAAAAGCCCATCTCACCAATGATGGGATGGGCCTTCCTCCAATCTTTTAAATACTTTCCATATAGTCTCTGTGTCATGGTGTATTGTAATCAAAGTTCTCTTTCCTTTATCTTTAATTTCTTTGAGAATTTTCTTTAATTCATGATGTTTTAACAATTGGGTAACCAAAGTTAAGTTCATCCCTATAGGCACAGGCAATATTTCTTGGACAGTAATCAAATTCACCTTTATATGTTGGTATGATATGACAGGTGCCTGATAGGAAAAATCACATCCTTCGATTTTGACAAAGTTACAAATGCACAAGTTAAATTGAGTTTTATTCACAGTGATCTCATCCACCATTATAGTGGGGCATGCTGTGCTGAGGCAGACACAACCTTGTCCTGTATATACAAGCAAGGTTGTCTGGTTAATGGGATGCATTTCAAAGCGATAAATACTTTTCTCTGTATCTAGAGCCTAAATTCAGAGCAGTTAGTTAAGCATTTGTCATAGTATTTAGGATTCTTTATGAGATTCATGAAATCTATCTTGGACAAACACATATTTACATCCCCAAACGTTTCTTCCTTCTCACACAGTTGCATTTGTAATTTTTAGCATTTGACCCAGAGACTTATGGGAGTCAAAATGATAGGCTTTCCCTCAGCACTTATATACTAGTCACATTATATGTAAGTGGTACTGCATTAGCTGTGGTTATAGCAATAATCATAAATGCTACAACTCTCCAAGCTATACCTACTTGATTATCTATTACAACTATGTCCTGGTTTAGGGCAAATTTGGGAGAAAACCTCAAAAAGGGCCCCCTCCAGAAAGCAAACCCACACGGCCCGTCCCCCCAATCGGTTTGGGAAGAATTTCCTCAGAGAGAAGTGGAAAAAACCTGTTTATTTAACAGGCAAAGCACTCCCCAGCACAAAAAAATGAACAATACCAGATGACAAAACTCATTCGCCGCTCTGAAGAGATGACAAATTCAGAAAGTCTCTCCAATGGGTGATCGCTCTGTTATAAGTCCTTCCGGTGGTGGGAAAGGCTGCTGCCCAGAATAGGCCCCGGTAGGCCACAAAGTGCAAGCTCTCGGTGCTCCCCAGGTCCTGGTCTGGAGCAGGTTCAAACGGATCCAAGAAAAGGGAAAGAAAACCAGTCCAGGGAAAACTTGGACTGCCTCAGCTAGCTAAACTAACTAAAAAGCAAAGGACTGCGATGTTCTGCCCCGTCAGTGCCCAGACAACACAGTGGAGTTCTGTGTTCCAGCAGACTGTGGAGGAGTGAGTGCAGGCTGATAACAAACTCTGCACTTCTTTTTCTCCCCATCTTCACTCTCAGATCCTGTCTTGAAGGCACAGAATATAATATCCAGCATAAACAGAACACACGATTGGGGATACAAGCATCACAACATCATCCTAGGACAAACTACAAGCCTTTCTATTATTCGGGGGATTATTACACTATGTTTATCATTTTACCCACACTCTATTTTCCCGAGAAAGTTTTCATTTCAATTCGTTGTCACCTGGTATAACTTTCCAGAGTCCCTTGGGAGCATTCTTCACTCGGGAATGATGGATCCTTAATCTTGATTGCAGTAAAAGTGGTGATGAGCAATTGGAATGGTCCCTCCCACTGCAGTTCCAGAGTCCTCTCTGCAAAAGGCTTAACATATACATAATCCCCAGGCTGTACATCATGTACTGGTCCATCTAATTCTCTGCTTCAAGCCCCTGCTATATGTTTTTCAATTTCTCTAAGATGTTTGTTTAGGGCCACCACATATTTGTGTAGGGTTTCTTCCCCTACTTGAGTGGGTGTTGTCTCTTCTTGAATTCCATATGGCATTCCATACAGTATTTCAAAGGGACTCAATTTTTTTTTGTTTGAATGCGTAATAATGCTAATGGAAGAGCCTGAGGCCAAGGTAACTTTGCCTCTTGTCCCAGTCTTATTATTTGCTGCTTAATCAAGTGATTTATTTTCTCTACTTGGTCGCTTGACTGGGGATGATATGGAGTATGAAGTTCCCAGTCTATGCCTAAATGGTGGCTAATTTGCTGCACAATTTTTGAAATATAATGTGGCCCTCTATCTGAACACATTGTGGCTGGGATTCCAAAATGCGGTACTATTTCTTGTAATAATGCTTTGGTTACCTCCCACGCTTTGGTAGTTCTAGTAGGGAAAGCTTCTGGCCACCCTGAAAAGGTATATGTTAACACTAATAGGTATCGGTACCCCCCTTTCCTGGGTAGTTCTGAAAAATCAATTTGCCATTGCTGCCCAGGTCTATATAGTTTTTCAATTTGCCTAAGTTTTAGTTTAGGAATATTTTTGAGATTAGTTTGGAGGCAAAGGGCACATTGACAAGTCACCTGAATCACTGTACTTTGTAAGTTTCTGGCTAGGATTCCGTCTTTCAAATAATTATACAAAGCATCTATTCCCCGATGTGCTTTCTCATGTTCCTTTTTCACTAATGACTATAGCATATAAGAGGGGATCACAAGCCTTCCTTTCCCTTCATCTGTAATAGCCCACCCCTCTTGGTTATAACTTCTGTTTTCTTTCTCAATAAGCCTCTTTTTTTTTATTGTACCTTGGCTTACCTTCAATCTGCTCAAATCTGCTCAAATCTGCTCATCTGGAATTAAGGTTGGCTCAACTGTTTTAACAATTACCTCACTTTAGCTGCTTATTTTGCCTCTCTGTCCACCAGCTCATTCCTTCTTCTAATTCAGAGCTCACTTTCTGGTATGCCTTGATCACTCTGTGTGTGTGCACAACCCCAAATGCATACCTTGAGTCTGTATAAATGTTGATTTCTTTTAATTCTAAGGCATGGGTCCAGGCAATTATTTCGACCTTTTGCGTAGAGGTGTTTGTTGGTAGTGGTCCAGACTCGATCACTTCTCTGCAGGTGGTAACTGCATACCCAGCATGCCTTTTTCCACTGATGGCGTTGCTGCTTCCATCAGTAAACCAGGTCTCAGCGTCCTCAAGAGGAGTGTCCTTTAGATCCAGGCAACTGAAGTAGGTAGCTTCAATCATCTCCAGGCAGTCATGGATCACTGGTTCTCCTGTATTTCCACTGAGAAAGGAAGCTGGGTTCACAAGGTTAGTGACCAGAATCTCAACATCATCTTGCTCTACCATTATAGCTTGGTATTTCAGGAACCTCTGTGGGGACAGCCAATGTTCCCCCTTTACTTCCAGTACTGCTGACACTGTGTGGGACACTAGCACAGTTATCTTCTGGCCCAGGGTGAATTTGTGTGTTTCCTGGATGTTCAACAGCACTGCTGCATCAGCTCTGAGACACCCTGGCCATCCCTTAGCTGCTGGATTAAATTGCTTGGAACAGTCGGTAACTGCCTTCTGATACAGGCCTAAGTCTTGTGCTACTATTCCCAGAGCAATCTCTTGCTTCTCATGAGAAAACAAAAAAAATGGTTTACTCATGTCCAGAAGTCCCAAAGCTGGAGCTGACATGAGGGCCGTCTTTAACTGGTCAAAGGTGTACGTAGCTTCTTTTGTCCATTGAAGACCTCTGTTTCTCTCAGTGATCAGAGCATGCAGGGGTTTAACTAACAGTTCATAATTATAAACTTACAGTCCTTTATTGTCTGGGGTTTTGGGTTTTGGCATATTGCTTCCTTGTATTTTTGCCTTAGCCAGCACTTGTCGCCATTGAGCAGGACAGGAACAGAGAACTCCAGATTAGAAGGCAAAGAGAATGAACTCCGATTTATTTCAAATGCACCGCTCTATATATAGAGAACATTGTGCGGACTAATTTCATTGGTCTTAGAGTAAAAACATCTCACACCATTGGTGTGCAGTGAATGACGCACAGTGGCAGAACATATCTATAAACAGTGTGAACAAGATAGATTAGAGAATTATTCACATTCTTTCCCAACTGCTTCCCAGGCTCTCGTCTCGTTAGAAAAACCTTTCTCTTTCTCTCTGACTGAGCTGAGAGTATCCACAAGCACCGACCTCATAACCCAGGTAGATGACTGTTTGCTTTACTACCTGAGCCTTTTTCTGAGATACTCTATACTCTTGTAAACCCAAAAAGGTCAGGAGGCTTACCATCCAGTCCACACATGCCTCTTGGGTTCAGGTGTCGATCCAGAGGTTGTCTACATACTGCAGCAGCTGTCCTTCTTCTGATGAAGCTTCTTAGGACTCTAGATCTCTTGCAAGTTTTTCTCCAAATATCCTGGGGCTGTTGTTAAACTTTGGGGTAATACCATCTATGTTACCTCAGTTTTATGCCCACTCTTGGGATTCTCTTATTCAAAGGCAAAAATTTTCTGGATGGCTTCATGGAGAGGGAGGCAAAAGAAGGCATCCTTCAAATCTAAAATGTCAAACTAGGTTAATTCAGGTGTTAAACAGGTTAACAGAGTGCAGGGGTTGGCAAGCACTGGGTATTGTCATGGTTTGACACTGGCGCAATGCCAGCGCCCCCATGAAAATTCACCTTCCCAAATAAATGCTGTGAGATGTTATCAGGAACAGAGAAGAGCAGGCCCAAGCTTAATAACAAAGGAATAAAAAAAAAACTTTATTAAACTACTACTACAGAAGACACATGGACTAAATCCAGGATGAAGACCTTTTAAAACACCCCTCCTCCTCCCAATTTCCAAAACACCCACCATGAAACATCACCCGGGATTCCTGATCAAATTACCAGCCTTCAGATAATCAATACTCAAACTATCAAGGGAGAGAGAAGTCTCTCTTGCACCACAGACGCCCCAGGAAACACAGTTGCCACCTCCTGTGTTTCCCTGTCACACATGGCAACCGCCCGGAGAAAATCTGCCAGTGTAACACTCTCCTTTCTATGTTACAGTGCTCTCACCACCGTGCATGGACAGACTGCTCATAGGGCTCCTTTAAGGATGCTTTGCCACGGACCCAAAGATACAACAGTTCAGCTTCTCATCCTGGGACTACAGTCCCCCTCATTTTCCCCTGGGGCCAAGGGTCCAAGAACAGAGATCATCTTCTTCCTGAAGACAGAGGGCATCACCCTTCCCTCCTCATCTTTCCTCTGTTCTTGCCATTCCTTCGCTGGTGGTTGCTGAAGCAGGTCTCCTTGGGTCACCACTGCATCCCCCTAAAATGCAGTCTCTATTGCAGGAGATTTTGGTTCAGTCTATGGCTAACAAGAAAAGTCCAGCCATAAAGCTACTTCATCATCTCCTCCCACCTAAATATTTCTTCTTCTAACATCTCAGGTCCCGGACTGTCTCTCTTCCACTACAAATCAAGGAGGAGTAATATTTTACAAAGCCCTCATTTCCTGGAAAGGGTTAAAAGTTCAGACTCCCTGGACGACTGAAATCTCTGTCCAGCATCCCGTCTCCCACACTGGGCATCATCCCCTCCCTTTCTCCTTCTCCTCTGCCAGCAAATTTCCTGGTGCCGTCAGGCTCTCTGTCTCTTTCCCTCTGGCGGGGGGGGGGGGACAAAGGCATTTCCGCTTCTCTCCACCCTTCTGTCTGCAGGAGCTGGCTCGGTTCCAGACCTTCAGCCCCCTCGGCCTACCTGGACAAGGCTGTGTGGTTTCCCCTCCCCCACCCAGCCCATGGCTGGGCGGAGGAGAGTCTGCACTCTCTGAAGACCGGAACCAAAGAGACAGTTCCCCTGGGAGTTCTTGCTTTTAACCCCCTGTGTTCTCAGAGGCATGTCCATACTTTCAGTGGTCACTCCAGGTGCCAATATCCAAACCTGACCACTGATTGGTTTGACCCAACTTCCTGGAAAAAAATTCACTTCCATGTCAAACCACGACAGGTATAAATCCTCAGTTATCTTATTAACAGCTCTTAAATCTCGTACTATTCGGTATGATCTATCAGGCTTTTTAACAGGTAAAATAGGAGTATTGAACTCAGACTGACACTCTTTTAATAACCCTACTTGTAAAAAAAATTAATTACTGGGCTAATCTCTTCTTTGTCTTCCTTCTTTAAGGGATATTATCGAACTTTAACTGGTTGTTTTCCTTCTTTAAACTTAACTTGCACTGGGGGTGCATTCTTTGCTCTCCCTGGTATGTTAGAAGCTCACACCTCAGGAGATACCTGATCCATTATTTTCTTGTTAATTTCATTAATATTAAGTTTAGTATGTCTACATATTGTTAATCCTTTACCTCTAAAATAATTTCCCCGTCTTTTGCTTTTAACTGCTACACAAACTTATAAATTCCTATTTGTTTTCTAAGTTTATATTTTGATGGTTTGCAAAAATATGTTTTTCAGATTGGCTAGTTGCTCCCCTTACCATAGCATAATCATTTGTTATAGCAATCAAGGCTTTATTTAACACTGAGTAGGTTGCCCCTATGTTTACTAAAAAATTCTAATTTCTTAGTTTCCATTTTTCTCAAACAACTTGTTATTTCCTTGCTCCTCACGACTAGTTGCTACTAAAATCCTTATAGCCCTCTGAGTAGCCTTTGTTTCTTTAAAATGACAGAGTGCCTGTCTTGGCCTTCTCTACCTAAATGTCTGTCTATACCACAACTTTTTATTTTATTTATAGGATACCTCAGTTACTTATTTTTATTCACTTTGAAAGAGAGTGGAAATTTAACAGGGTAGAAATCCATTTGGTTTTAGGTGAAATGTGCTGCTTTGAATTATTAATAGCTTGCTAGCATAGGTAAAATATGCTGTTTAGTCTGGTAGCTCTGCTGCGCTCATAAAAACTGCCTCAGCTGAGGAGAAAGAATGCGAATTTCCAAGCTGAAGAGATAAGAGAGGCCCTTTGAACTTTGAAACGAAGAAAAAATCCAAAGCTGAGTCTGCAAGAAATGGACAAAATGACCAGAGAGTTCTCTGTACAAGGACTGTTCTCTGTACAAGGACTAATTGCGAGTTGTAACGCGAAACCAGTAAAATGAATATGCATGGACCTATTGTGAAACTCCATGCATATGTACTAGTAAGGGGGAATAAAAAAGGATTGGGAGTTCTCAGGGGCTTGCATGTTCTTTAGGGGGAACGATCCCCACATGCATCCATTGCTGTCATAAACATACCGGCTTTACAACTTTTACAAGTCGTGGAGTTAGTTTTTTTTCTGCAAAACATTTTGACGAGACCAGCCAGGAGATCTCTGTCCCCGCAGGGGCGGAGGGGGGTTGACCTCCTAGGCGCACCCTGGGATTTTCCCTGGAGGAGGTCCGCTCAGTCTCGGCTTGCCTCCTGCAGAGACAGACAACGACCTGCTGGTGTGCGGATAAATGGTATGTATATCAAAGGGCCCCAGGGGAGAGAGAGATAGGGCTGCTGGTAGGCCGCTGAGAGATGTCTGAGTGCACAGTCTCGTCCCTGTGCTTGCAGGTAGCCATGGGCCGAGAGCACGGTCCGGCAGCAAAGGTCCCCTGGTTGATAGAGTGACTGGGGACGGGTTCATTGTTCGATAGAGCGACTGCTAGCGACTCTGGGGGTGAGTCAAGTGAACCCAAATTTTGTGTGCTTGTGGTGTCCGGACATTGTGGTTAATGTTAATGTGTTTGTAATTGTGTGAGTGTGTGAGTGTATGAGAAAGCGAGCAAGTGAGTGTACCTGCGGAGCAGGGGGGAGTTCTACCCGCATCTGAAGCACCCCTGGTGAGGCCCGGGGTGCCAGCTGGGGCAGGCTGTGGGGGCAGGGAGTGCCCTGCAGAGAAGTGGAACAAGTGGAGAAACATGAGTGAGGACATTTATTGTGTTTCATGGTGGTGATTTGTGTAGATTGTGCACATATTAACACTGGCTAGACAAAATCAGGGGGTTCCTCTGCCTCAGTGGTTTGGACTTGATCCCTGGGAGTTTGTGAATCCTGTGAATTATTGGATAGATAGAGGAGACGAACGAGTTCATTTAGAAGGGCTCTACCAGACTTCAGCTGGTAATATAGTAAGTCTGGACTGGGAACAAGATGCCGTAGAGGATTTAGAAATCCCCAAAGTGATAAACGGAATAGCCTGCCTCTGTAGGCAATTCCCGGGAGCCTTTGGTGCATCGAGAGGCTGGCACCCTGCCTGGGTACTATTGCAGTGCAGTTTGTGAGAGGCACTGGTATTGCTGCTCTAGTAGGCGTCAGGGCATATGTCCCAAGTGTAAATTGAGGTTTCCTGATCAAGCTGATTCAGAACCTAAGTTCTTAAAGCTTGTGTGTGGAAGATCACATCTGATACCTGCCACCTGGGGGTGTGTGTGGGAGGAAAACTGGGAAAGGACTGTGAGGCTCTGTGAAAAGAGGTTTGGGTGGAAACGAGATAAGAGAAGGAGATAATGGGAACTAACCAGAGCAAAGAAGTTCCCCGGGCTAGCCCCTTGGGGTGTATCTTGGCCCACTGGAAGGAAGTCGCCAGTAGGAACGGCTCGGAAAATAAAAAAGATGTAATTCAGTATTGCACATGCTTGTGGCCATTATACAGGTTAGAGGATGGAGTGAAGTGACCACCTGCTGGAACTTCAGATTATAATACCTTATTGCAATTAATGATGTTTTTAAGACAGGAAGGTAAATGGGATGAGATTTCATATGCTGATATGTTTTTTGCTTTAAGAAATCATCCGGAATGGCAGAGGGACTGTGGGCTCAGAGCTCCCTCTGACCCACTGGTGTTAGCTCTTGAAAAGGAAAACAAAGCAAAGAGAGGGCAAATCAAACGTTATTGTTCAGCATGCAGTATAGGACAGCAATGTATGAGATCAGACAAAGTTTATCATGCTGAGGCACAAGAACAAGATATATCAGATTTGTTAAAAGCTCCTCCTAGGAGAAGGGAGGATGAGGATGAGGATGAGGGTGAGGAGGATTTTCCCAAAAGGGAGGAGGGCTCAGGCTCAGAAGGCACATCCAGTCGAACCCATCCCCCTCCTGGCAGTCCAATTTCATCCAGAACTAGGAGGCAAGACCCAAGATGGGATCCCAATGTATTGTAAACGCAGGTGAACCCAGTGGGAAGAAATGATGATGTTTGACTCCAGTTCAGAAGGCTGAATGATTTCTTTATTATAACTATACTATAATACATTAATATACTATTTAAAGGAGATACTAAAACTACAAACCTACTTGTTCTAACTACCAAATCTAACTAATTCACAACTTGTGACCCTCCTCGTGAGAGTCTAGACACAGGTGGAACTGATTGGCCATCAGGCTCAAACAATCCTCACCAGAATCCACTCAAGCAATCACCCCAGGTAAACAATTCTCCAAACACATTCCACATGAGAAAAACAAGGAGCAGAAATAGAAATTGTTTTCTCTTTCTTTCCTTTGTGCTGCTCTATGAAAAATCCTGAAAGAAAGAAGAATGTCCCTGTGACACCAATGTATCAGCAGAAGTAAGGAAATTAGCAGATTATCAGGAGTGGATAGCAACAGGAGTGGAAAGAGCTATTCCAAAGACCATAAATTGGTCTGCATTATATTCCTTTAAGCAGGGGCCTTCCGAGACTCCTTCCGAGTTTCTAGAGGGTTTAAAGGATGCTATGCATCGCCATACATGATTGGATCCGGGGTCTGAGATAAGGATGAATCAGCTAGTTAATTCATTTTTGGGACAGTCTGATGGAGATATTAGGCATAAACTTCAGAAAATCTGAGAGCCGGACGGGAGAAACTTGAAGTCTTGCTAGAAGAGGCATGGAGAGTATTTAGTAACTGGGAAAAAGGATATAAACAAGGAATGAAAAAGCTGGTGGCTGTGGTACAGGAGGAAAGGCAAGGGAGACGCAAGCAGGGACCACCCAGACAAGGTCCACCTCAGCTGGGCAGAAACCAGTGTGCAGTCTGTAAAAAAACTGGTCACTGGAAAAACCAATGCCCAGAACGAAGACGAAGTGACCGACAAGTGGTTGCGCATGTACAGAACAACTGAGGAGAACCGGGGGATTCCATCCCAGTGGATCCACTGGTTATAGCAATGAGCCTGGGGGAAGAAGGGAAAAGGGTGGAATTTTTGGCTGATACAGGGGCTACATATTTAGTTTTAAATAAAGATTTAGTACCTGTGGAGAATGATTATGTTGTAGTGTGGGGAGCAACTGGCCAGTCTGAGAAGGCATACTTTTGCAAACCTTTAAAGTATAAATTGGGAAAACAATGGGGTATTCATAAGTTTTTGTATATGCCCAATTCACCAAAGGCACTTTTAGGGAGAGACTTCTTGGAGCAGTTACAAGCAACCATTGCTGTGAGTTTGTGGGCCCCACGCTGGGCAACTCCCTGAGGGCTCCCCTGGCTAACCCTAATCCTGGCTGTGATTGAGCATGCACAGACCGGCAAGGGGGACGGATGGTGACCTCAAACCCACTGTCCACAGGCCCTGCCCCCTGTGCCATTGTTCCGGACTCAGGGGTGGGAATGGGAGGGACTTGGATGACACTGGCCGACCCCGGGGGCGCTCTAACTGAGCGACCGGGTGGGGCGTGCCCTCGTGACGTCTTTTTTGGAGGCTGGCAGCTGACCAAGGCTGTGGGTGGCCCGCTGGAAACAGAAGGCATTGCCACGAGAGCCTCGAGCGCCTGTGACGCCTCCCAGAGTTGGGACTGGGTCAAGGAAAATGGAACAGAATGGGACGGCCCCTCCAACCCCCATTCTCCCACCTCAGGGATATACAGAGATGTATAATTTTTTAAAAAGACATGTCTTCCTCCTCGTCTTTCCCGATAAGTAATTTAAAACATGGAAGCCGCTGTCCTTCGGGGTCCTCCCAAGATGCAATCTCTTTATTTTCTCCTTCCCCCCCACACACCTCCTTTCCTGCTTCACTCTCCCCTTCAGATGAATCTCCCTCCTCCCCAGAGGGAGTAACTGTTTCCTGAGCCTTGGTAGGGTCGTGCGGTGGGTCACGAGTTTCAGGGGACTTCTCTAGAAATCCACCTTTTGGGGCAGCAGACTTCTGCCCTTCTTCCCCTGGGGAAAAACTCTCAGGTGTTTGAGGATTTTTCTGTGATTGATGTATAGCAGATTGTAAATATTTTGTGTCATATGTAACTTGATAGAGTGCTCTAGAAGCCACAAACAGCACTCTTGCATTTGGATCGTGGGCTGTCATGTCCTCATATAACTTGATGCTAGCATCCGCCCAGAAACAGGGCTGAAATAAATCTTTCTCTTTAAGAGGTGGGTAATTTTCCTTTGCCCAAAGTAATAAATTTTCCAAATCCTTTTTGTGCAGTTTTGATGAGTGCTGTTTCACTAGGGATTCTAATTTTTGGAGTGCGTCCAAATCACTATTGGTGAGATTCCCTCCCATTTTTGTCCCCTTCAGAGCTTACCAAATTTGGGGTTCAGCTCTCAGTCCCAAGATCCGTCCAGCAGAGCACGGAATGTGACTCCTGTGGCCACCAGGAATCGAGATGTTAAACAGCTGAGTCCTTTCACCTGTGGAGGAATTTTGATGGATCTGGCTCACTTCCAGGGACTCCATGGGATGATCTCTTCAGAGCTGGATTCTCTTCTCACTGGGGCACCAGTTGTGAGTTTGCAGGCCCCACGCTGGGCAACTCCCTGAGGGCTCCCCTGGCAGGGGGAAAACCTCCTGAAGCAGTTCTTTGTCAGGAAAAGCAGATGCACAGGATTTTTTCGGTCTTCAGGTTCTTGTTTTATTGTTATCTTATCAAGACTTCAGCACACTGTCTGCACCCAGACCTTGCATGCGTGAAAACAGCACAAAAATGGCTAGCAGCCTCGTGTTGCAAGGTCTTTTTAAGTCTAATAAAAAAATGAACTACTCAATTAAGAAGTGACACCTAGATTATTTCCCTCTCTAATCCAATAACTGACCCCTAAAGACCCGCAATGTGGATTTTTCTACCCAATTACAAGATACCACCCAAACCCAAGAAGAAGAAGGAAGAAGAAGGAAGAAGAAAGAAGAAAGGAAATTGAGACAACACCCTGTATCGTCCATCTTGTACCCATCTACAACATGCTAAAAATCACAAAATCTAAATTTCTCAGCTATGTGGCATACTAAACTTCTCTCTACAATCTCTACAATCTATTTCACACTTTTGTGGTCTCTAGTTTACTTTGAGGCTTAGGAGGCCTTCTCCATGAATGAAGCTCAAAGTCAGTGTTTTCCTGGGAGTCAGAGCACCCCAGGGCAGACAGGGGGGATATTCCCCTTGCCCTGGGTTTCCACAATTACATTCAAAAATGGGGAGGTTACTCTGGAGGTGAGTGATCAAAAGTACATTAAGGTGTTAAGTTTAATATTAACAGCCTTTGAAATTAGGGACGAAATTAGTGAAGAGATATTAAGTCAAGTATTTCCTGGGGTATGGGCCTCTGATGTACCAGGAAGGGCGAAAACTGCCCCCCCCCCCAATAGTAATTAAGCTTAAGGAAGGGATACAACCAGTGAGAATTAAGCAGTACCCCCTGAAAAAAGAAGACAGGGAAGGAATCAGACCAATAATTGAAAATTTTCTGCGGTTAGGGTTATTGAAGGAATACCAATCTGATTTCAATACTCCCATTCTACCTGTTCGGAAACCTGATGGGTCATATGGGATAGTACAGGATTTGAGGGCTGTCAATAAGTTACCATTTTAGATCTGAAAGATGCCTTCTTTTGCCTCCCTACCCACAAAACCAGACAGAAAATTTTTGCATTTAAATGGGAAAGCCCTAAAAGCGTGCAAAACCCAGTTCACATGGGCCATATTGCCTCAGGGCTTCAAAAATTCCCCCACTCTGTTTGGGGAACAACTTGTAAAAGATCTGTACTCCTGGGAAGCTCCACAGGAAGAAGGAAGGCTATTGCAGTATGTGGATGATTTTCTAGTAGCCACTCAGATGAAGGAAGCATGTGTGTCCTGGACGGTAAGCCTTTTGAATTTCCTAGGTCTCCAAGAATACAGAGTATCAAAGAAAAAGGCACAGATAGTGAAACAGAAGGTAATCTACCTGGGGTATGAGGTTAGTGCTGGGCAATGGACTTTAGGGCAGGCTCGCAAGGAAGCAATATGCCAAACCCCAAAATCCCAGACAATAAAGGAACTACGAACCTTCTTAGGCATGGCAGGGTAGTGCTGGCTGTGGATTTATAGATATGGACTGGTTGTCAGACCCTGTGGTAGTCTGTTGTTTTGCAGTTTGTTCTTCTGTAGTAGTGTCTTGGTTTGAAAAGACAGGAGTCCTTGAAGGAAGGCAAGAGCCTTCCATGAAATGGAAAAGGTAACGCCCCCTCCCTTCGAATTACCACAATTTCAAAATAAAAAGGCTCTCAGGCAAAGATATGGGAATGGGAATAACAGTTCTTTACTAGAAAAAAAAACTAAATTAAAAAAGAAATGTAATTAGTACAAGCAAAACTACTGATAGAGTCAGAAACCTGACACCCTGAAGAGTCAGGGTGTTGGTGATAGTCCAGTTAAATGACGGCTGCTCCTCCTGGAGTGGCAGATGAAATGCTGCTGAAGCGGTGATCTCGTAGAAGGGTGTAGTTTTCTCTGAAGGTCTGGTGATAGAGTAGATGGGCCTGGTTTTCCTCTGGGAATCCAGTGGGGAAGAAATTGCTACTCTGGAAATCCAGCAGAGAAGAAGCTGCTTTTCTGGGAATCCAGCGAAGAGGCTGTTCTGATGTCCCAAAAAATGCTGATTTTATGCAGGTAGGGATGCTTGGCTCCTCCCTCTGGGTGGAGCATCTTACAATGGGATTATGTAACTTTATCAGTCATGCAGTGAGTCATTCAGTGGCCCATTAACAGAAGATATCTCCCCAGAGGGAAGACATTGTTTTTGGAAGAGATAAGAAAACTGCCCAACTTAACAGAAGATACCTGCCCCACCTTCGTCAGATGGCAAATAGAATATATGCTTATCTTACAAGCCAGGACAAGTAGATTTTAAATATTCCTTGTTATAAGTTTGTAATGGTCCATTCCATGCACCCCATTTGGCTTCCCTAATGGTTCAGTCCTGAGTTGTTTACCCCAAGATTTTCCTGCCAAGTGTCTGTCAGTCTCCTAGTACCTCCTTTGTTGTATTAAAATACAAGTCCTCCAGGCTTCACCCGGGTGCCCAGCCTGTCCGGGGGAAAACCCTCAGATGACCGGTCCGCTGGGAGGATGTGGCGGGACCCGGATAGCTCCACCGTAAGGACGAGAGGGCTCTGAAGTGGCTTTATTCCTAGAGGCTTTATTTCAGGAGCGTCGCAGGAACAGGAGGGTGAAACGAGGAACATGAACTCTCCAGAAGGGAGCGAACTCCAGAAGCCCCGAGGAAAGGCGGGGCTGGGTATTAAGGGCAAAGAAGTGGGAGTGGTTAGGGTACAAAACAGCCAACGGGCAACGGGTAAAGGGGGAAGACAGAGTGGGGTGACATACAGAGAACTAATCGGGGTAGAGAGGAGGAGTGGTATTCTAACAGGAGCCAATGGGGGTAACAGAATAACTGAACTTTCTGGAACTGGGGAGTATGCTAAACATTGATGGACAGCTCTTCTGGGGTGGAGAGCAGCAGCTGGTTGGCAACCTTTTTCTAAACTGTTGCTGCCTCCCAAGGGAGAGCAGGAACCCCTCCCACAACTCCCCCTTTCTGATTTATTAAAAAACATTCCCCAAGTTCCTCGTTAACATTTTCTTAAAGATAGTTAAGGCTACAGAAATTAAGAAAATAATAATCAAAATCCAAATTAAACCTTTACCGATTGGCACGGCCCACCCAGGAACACCCCACTGGGAGAAGGTCTTATTCACCGCATCCACAGCCCTGATTTCAGTCTTTAAGTCTTTGACTAACGCCTGGATCCGCTGGATGTTGGCTTGGATGGATGTGCTCTTCGATGTCAGATTGAAGCAGCACATCCCTTCAAAGTCCTCGCAGCTATGGCCATGGGCGAGCAGCAGAAAATCGATGGCCGCTCTGTTCTGTAAGGTGGCGTGTCTGGTGGTCTCTTCCTCTGCCAAGAGGTCTGATAATGCGGCAGACGTAGCGTTGGCCTGCTTACTCATCCAACAACCCAGGTGAGAAATCTCACCGAGGGCTTTCGCTGCCACGTACCATGGTAGAAAAATAGAAGCGGCAACCCTCTTTCCCTCACTCCAATCATAAATTTCGGAATCGCAATTTGGGTCAAATTCACCATACGATCACTTTTTGCATGCCAATTGACTTTTCTTCTTCCAATCCAGAATTTGGGTTTTATTGGGGGTTAGTGTCGTAAGCTTGCCAAGGCTACAGGGACCCCCTTTGCTATTGGAGGGGATCCCAGCCCATGCCCTGTCCCCACAGATGAGAAACACACCCCGAGGGAGCTCCTTAGGGAATGGGTAGGACTTAGACATCACAGGGCCTGTGTAATTGCACCACTCATTGATGTATTTTCTATTTGCTGGTGTTACGTCATTGATGTTTTGCCCCGGTTTTGTTTGTGGGGCCTTAGTATAAAACCGAATACAAAAGTGGACCCTTGTGGACGCCAGTAGGTCCAATTCCTGGGGTTCCTGTGGTGCCTGTGGTAGTGTCCTCATCCAACTCATCCAGGAGTCCACCGGGTTGAGTTTCATCCCCGTGAACAGAAAATCATTTTCGGACAGGGGGACTCCCACCAGGCATGTAGACAACAGATTGTCTACACTGCCCATGGCCATGCAAAGCTGTTCTTGTCCTATAGACTTTGCCAGCGTGACCCAGATGTTTTCCTTGGGCTGTGGCACGAGCCAGCTTCCTGCCAGGTGGAGCCATAAGATGGTGACAAAGGCAGCTGCAGGAAGCCGGTCGCTGCGGGGTGTTCTGGCTGATGTAATTGCCATCTGGGTGGTCAGTAATCTAATAACTCGAACATACAAAAAGAAAATAAGACCAAGGTCCCTTCAAATCCCCATCCTCCCCCGTTTAAATTAACATTGAAACAGAAAAATGTGGGGTCAGGTGTGAGGGTAAGGGGGGCGAGGAAAGTGGTAGGACGGGAAAGGGTAAGGGATGGTTGGGGATGGGGTCAGGGGGTAAACTGTCCAAGCCGGTGGGAAGTATCGATTAGTTATCAGAGTCCTTGTGGCGGCGTCGATGGGTCTGCTTCCCTTCCTTTTCCTCCGACTCCAGGCGACGGTGGTCTTCGCTGGAGCCGTCGTCTCGGGGGAGTGGTCCGGGGGGTGGCTTTCCTTCACTATGTCTTCCCGGTATGGTTTTATAAACTTGCCAGGGATCCACCTGGGGCCCTGTTCTGTGGAGACACAGCCATACCCTCTCCCCCACGTTATCAGCGGGTACGGACCTTTGATGATCCTGGACTCAGGGTCTTTAACGAGCACTGGTGGTCTTTCTTTCAACTGCGCCCTGGTGTTATTATGAAAGTGGAGTAGTATCGAGGGGTTTGGCTCGTGGTCCGAACAGTTCATGAAATTGAGAACATATAGGGCTTTGCACAACCTCTCTACAGGGCTTGTGGTGAGGGCCAAATCATTCTGCTGGTCGAACAATTTTTTGATTTCCTGATGTTTTCTCTCCACAATTGATTGTCCTGTAGGTTTGTGTGGGATACCTGTGATGTGATCAATGCCCCATTGTTGCACAAATTCCATTAATTGTTTGGACACAAACCCTGGTCCATTGTCTGTTTTGATCGTTTTAGGGACACCCAAGGTGGAGAAAGCCATGTATAAGTGTTTGATGACGTCCTTTGTTTTTTCCCCCGTGTGGGTGGAGGCAAACACTGCCCCTGAGAACGTGTCTACAGACACATGGATGTACTTCAGCCGCCCAAAGGAGGGAAAGTGTGTTATGTCTGTTTGCCAGGTTTCCAATGCCCCCAATCCCCGAGGGTTAACCCCCGTCGCTAAGGATGGTAAGGCGTGGGATTGGCAATTGGGGCAGGTGGCTAAGATGGCCCGCGCCTGCTCCTTGGAGATTTTAAACTGACGGCAAAGTGCCGGAGCATTCTGGTGGAAAAAGGTGTGGCTCATCTTAGCCTGCATGTGGACATCTGGCAAGGTGGGTCTCAAAATTGTAGGGTTTACAGAAGTGGAGGTGGCCAGCATCGCCAGGGCATCTGCTCTCCGGTTGCCCTCAGTGATGTCACCTGGCAGGTCTGTGTGTGACCTAACATGCAGAATGTGATACGGTTGCTTCCGGTGTGAGATAAGCCAAATGAGTTTTGAGAGCAATCCGTACAATGCTTTGTTGTGAATTTCTTTGAGCAGGACGTGTTCAGCCCTTTCTGCTATCCCGGCCACATAAGCTGAATCAGTGACGAGATTGAAAGGTTGTTGAAATTTTTTGAAGGCTCTCACGACTGCTGCAAGCTCAGCGATCTGGGGGGAACCCTGAACTATTTGGACGTCAGACTCCCACTTCTGACTGTCCGGGTCCTTCCAGGTGATCACCGACTTGTGGGATCTACCTGACCCATCGGTGAACACCGTGAGAGCGCCTTTCAATGGAGTTTTACTTCTGTAGGATTTTGGGGCCAAATACAAGGTGTCTTTAAAAAGTTTGTGTTTGGGATAATGTATTAAAATTTGACCAGGATAGCTGTCTACCGAAATCTGTAAATTTTCATTTGTTTGTAAGAGGAAATCCAATTGGTCCAAATTTAATGGTAAGTAGATGCATGCTGGGTCACACCCTGCGAGGGTCCGGAGGCGCTGGCGGGCCTTGATAATAAGTTTTGCCGTTAATTCCGGAAAAGGTGTAACTGTTTTTGCAGGCTGATGTGGGAGGAACAACCACTCGATGATCAGGAGTGAGTCCCTCTGGCTGTTGTCCCACTGGAATAAGAGGGCATGTAAGTTCGGGGACTTACCTAAGATGGCACAGCTGATGGGGAGGGACCGCACGACCTGATGTGCCTGGCGGGACTTGATGGCAGCCGCGACTCTCTCCAGGGCCTCATGGGCATCCGGGGTGAGGTGGCATGGGGATGCCAGGTCGCCGTCGCCTTTCAGCAGCTGGAACAGCGGTGACAGCTCCTCTGTGGTGAGTCCTAGGAGAGGTCGGATCCATGTGATGGTGCCGCAGAGCTGCTGCAAGTCCCGCAGGGTTTGAGGGTTGTCCTTGATGGTGAGGGACTGGGGCGCGACGGTTCTTCCCGTGATTAGGAAGCCCAAATATTTCCAGGGGGATGACAGCTGGATCTTCTCCTCCGCAATTTGGATTCCTGAGTCCTTGATGGTCTTTATTGTCTTTTCCAAGGCCGCTTTCAAGTAGGTCGCGTCAGCGGCGCAAATTAAAATGTCGTCCATGTAGTGCAAAAAGATTGCCTTGGGAAAGAGGCGACAGACCGGGGAAAGGACCTGAGCCACAAAAGTTTGGCAGAGCACAGGGGAATTTTTCAATCCCTGGGGCAGAGTGGTCCACTGATAGCATTTATATGGCTCTCCTCGGTTGATGGAGGGAACCGAGAAGGCAAATCTGGGAGCATCTCCGGGAGACAAAGGGATGTTAAAGAAGCAATCCTTGATATCAAGGATTGCAAGCTGCCAATCCCGGGGCAGCATGGAGGGAGAGGGAAGGCCTGGTTGCAAGGGGCCCATATTTTCGAGGACATCATTAACCCTGCGTAGGTCTTGGAGCAGGCGCCACCTGTCTTTGCCAGGTTTCTTAATCACAAAGACGGGTGTGTTCCAGGGGCTGGTGGAAGGTATTAAATGCCCCAGGCGCACCTGTTCCTCCACAAGTTCATTGAGCGCCTTTAATTTTTCAGATGGTAAGGGCCACTGGTCCACCCACACCGGTGTGTCTGTTTTCCAATTGAGCGGTGGGGAGGTGCGCTCCGCAGTGGCCCAGACTAAAAATCCCACGCAGGACTAGGGATGTCAAGTCGGGCACCCCATTGAGACAAAACGTCCCTACCTAACAATTTGATATTGGAAGCTACCACAAAAGGCCTAATCGTGGCAACTTGACCCTCCGGCCCCTCCACACATACCAGATGTTTGCTCCGGCGGGAGTTGACAGCGCCTCCCACGCCGGAGATTGTGCTACAAGGGGACACCAGCTCCCAGTCGCGAGGCCACTCTGCCTGTGGAATGATGGTAACATCCGCGCCGGTGTCTGCCATCAGGTCTAGTGAGATGGACTTTCCCTGTAAAACAAAAGAAGTCTTAATAATAGGTCTCTGTCTGCTTACGTTTTGCACAAGAAAGGCTGAAGAGTCTGAATCCAAAGAAAGGTCCGTTGAAAGGTCCATGCCGGTGTCTTCTGTGTGGACATGCAGGATGTAGCAAAGGGCTAAAGGAGACCCTTTAGGCAATGAGAACGGAGGCTGGTAACATACCACGGAGACGGTGAGCTCTGTCCCTGGCTCGAAGTAGACGACCTCTGGGATGATGGTGAGGTCATCCGGCGTGTTGGCGGTGTCTCCTAACAGCAAGACAGTGGTGGGGTAGTCACAGTAGGGCGGTGGCAGGAATCCCGCCGGGACGCGAACCAAGTCCTCATCTGGAAACATGACGTGAAGGCTGGTCCGGAGGACTTGGCGACGGGCACAGTTCAGTTGCCTGGTTCTTCTGAGGAGCCGGAGCCCGTCCTCCTGGCTGCGGACGTCCGGAGAAGTGTACCGCTGGGGCCGTGGTTCTCCGGGAGAGATGGCAGCCCCGGGCGCTGGGACGGGCCATTTGGTGTCATGGCGCGGCCCATCACCGCGCTCTGCCTTCCGTTTCCCGGCCGATGGAAGCGGGGATTCCTGTATGTTAGTCTCGGGGAGGGGTTGTAAGGGTGGTAAGACCTATCTGGCGGCCAGTGTGGGCAGTTCGCTTGGATGTGGCCCAACTGGCCACAGCCGAAACAGCGAGTGTTCATCAGGTCTACCATCGCCTCCCCCACCCCTTTGCTCACCGCAAACGCCACTGTCTGCTCCATCGAAGTCGCCTTGGTGCACGCCTCTACCATCTTAGCGATGGTAGGCTCCGGATCCTGGGGAAGAGCTCTCAGGATCTTCTTGGTCTCTGGGTTGGCACTGGTCAGGGCCATCTTTCGCAGAAGTTCTTCTCGGGCCTCGATGTTCTCAATCTGCCTGTCGATGGCCTCCTTTAACCTGTCCACAAACTTGATACAAGTTTCATCGGGGCCTTGAAGAACTGATGAAAAGTTTTGGAGGGGAGTGGTACCATCGGGGATTTTCAGCAGTGCTTCCTTCCCAGCGTCCCTTATGTCACTTAACAAATTTTCGGGAAGGAGGATTTGGTCTTCAGGTATGCTGAATTCCCCCTCCCCTGCCAAAGCTTCAAGGCCCTCCTCGCCGTCTCCTAACACCTCCCTGAGATCATACTTTGTTAGGAGAGGCTTAATCAATTTTTTCCAATGTATCTCCCACAGAAGGAATTCTGTGGGGGACAGCAGGGCCTTCGCTATATAGCGAAGGTCGTGTTGCACGAGAGAATGTCCCGAAAAGGTAAGATCTAAAACGTTTTTAAAGAAGGGAGAATTTCTCCCATAATCTTTTGCGTCTCTCCTCAACTCCTTCACTTCCACGTATGGTAACTGTTCCCACCTCGGCTCTTTTCCCCTCTTATGCACAATTGGTACCGCAAATGGACCTAGATCCCTTGCGAGATCTAGGTCCCCATCCTTGATGGCCTCGGCCCGGATCCGGGCCCAGCCCTCCCCCGGCTTGGTTGTTTGCCGGGGTTTGTCACTGTCCTCATCCTCTTCCGAGGATGAGGCAGGATGCACTAGGGCGCGGAGCCTCTCCCTTGCCGGTGGGTCCCGGTGCCGGGAGACCCTGCAGGCCAAGATGGCCTGCTTCCGGCTGGGCCTACTTCCGGTTCCGGTAGCGTGGGAACCAGGAGCGGCATGAGAGGGGGCGTGGCCTTCCGGCAAGCCTGTCCCACCCACCAGGGCCCCACCCAGGGGCGTGGTCAAGGAGGCAGGATGGGAGAGTCCCGACGTCACCGAAATCGACGCGTGATGGGGGGCGGAGCTGTTACAGTGGCGGGAACCCGAGGGGGTGAGGAGGAGGTGCCCTTTTGTGCTGTGTGGCGACCGGCCATGAGGCCGTCGCCATTTTGATGTATTAAAACAGCATTGGAACAACCATGGCAACTGGGGATAGAACTGGGGTCAGGGACTCGTGGAACGAGGGAGTGGGTAGGGCTCGTGCTGGGGTGGCCAGTCCCAACACAAGGAGAGGACAGGGTGGGACAGGAGGCAGCAGGGAGACGGCAGCAACCCTGTGCCTCATTCTGGCAGGATCTGTCTCCCGATCCACCCTTAGGGGAAGTGGGGTTAGGAGTGAGGGGGGGCGGAATGAGGGGTAGGAGAACTGGGACCCAAACTTTCCCCTTTCGATTTAACTAAATTAAAAATGGAATCATAAATTGGAAAAAATCTCCCCACTTTAAAATTCCCCGTAACTTGAACATCATAAATGTAACGTCCAACTTTCCCCCAAAACGAAACAGAAAACACATCGTCCATGGAGATGTCAGGAAAGTGCTCAAAAATAAACTTAACAAAAGATTTTAAAACCCCTTTTTTAAAGTAAACATTCCCCAACACAAGGGTGGACTTAACTTGGATATAAAACTCCCGTCGTGCAGGGGAAAGGCGGTTGCCCATTTTTCCCGCTGCAAGAGAGATCCCCGGCCAACGCAAAAAAGGAGAAAAGAAAAGAAAAGCCTGCGTCGGCTGCTTGTGTCGAGCAGCGAAACTCACCAACACCGGGACGCGGCAAAATGAAGAAAGCTGTGGCGGGGCGGTGGAGTGCTGCTGGTCTCGTGAAATCTGGTGCTTCCCCCGAAGCTGCAAGGTCGGATCTCCACGAGTTATCAGCAGCGCCAGGAGGCAGAAGCCTTCAAACAATAGAAGTAGAGCTGCCCCTGGAAGCGGCGGCGAACGGCGCTTGAAATCCCGGAGGGCGGGGTCGTGGATCCGGACGCTCACGGGAGACGCTCCTCGGTGACCAGGGCAGTGGTCGCCGTGTTCGGGACGCCACTTGTATTAAAATACAAGTCCTCCGGGCTTCACCCGGGTGCCCAGCCTGTCCGGGGAAAACCCTCAGAGGACTGGTCCGCGGGGAGGATGTGGCGGGACCCGGATAGCTCCACCGTAAGGACGAGAGGGCTCCGAAGTGGCTTTATTCCTAGAGGCTTTATTTCAGGAGCGTCGCAGGAACAGGAGGGTGAAATGAGGAACATGAACTCTCCAGAAGGGAGCGAACTCCAGAAGCCCCGAGGAAAGGCAGGGCTGGGTATTAAGGGCAAAGAAGTGGGAGTGGTTAGGGTACAAAACAGCCAACGGGCAACGGGTAAAGGGGGAAGACAGAGTGGGGTGACATACAGAGAACTAATCGGGGTAGAGAGGAGGAGTGGTATTCTAACAGGAGCCAATGGGGGTAACAGAATAACTGAACTTTCTGGAACTGGGGAGTATGCTAAACATTGATGGACAGCTCTTCTGGGGTGGAGAGCAGCAGCTGGTTGGCAACCTTTTTCTAAACTGTTGCTGCCTCCCAAGGGAGAGCAGGAACCCCTCCCACACTTTGTTCCCTTCTGGAATGTTCCATGTCCTTCATCCCCTCCTCGAAGCCAGATTGTGGTGCAAGGTTTGCTCCTTTGAAACATAAACTTTAAGGGATTTAGAGATTTTAGAGGAGCTAAGATTTTAGTTAGAGATAAGCCTTACTAGAGTTAATTAAAATAAATGAGTAGGCCTTGATGAAGTTAAGAGTTAGTAGTTAACTAATAATTGATTGCTTGTCAACACAATGTTTAGTTAGCTGGGTTTATAATGAAGAATATAGAAACTGACAAATAGCTTTTAGGAACATAAGACAATTGTGGGCCTCCTCTGTTCTGAAACCAACTGATGACAGGGAATGGGAGTTCTACCAAGGTTCATTTGTCCTATTTGCATTGAAAAGGTAGAAAGGTCAGAATGAGGAAGACTTCATTTACTTCCTCATTTTGGGACCCCTCCCCATGAAAGGGACCACCGACCCATTTCAAGGAAAAAACTACGCATGCTTAATAGCTTTTGAAATTATTAGCATACGAAGCGAGGAATGGGATGTACCAAAATTATGAATATGTATTTGTATTTTGGGTATTCAATACTTTTGTGGATAAAAGGACTCTCTAATCATATGAAAGGTGCAGTGTGTATTTGGGAGCTATCCCGCACGCTGCCCGGCGTCGCAATAAACATGCACTTTCTAACTTTAAACTGTTAGAGAGTTTTTGTCCATCACAGTTGGATGTCGGTACTAGATCAATATTCATATTTCTTTAATAAATCACCTTCCCCTTGGTGGCTTCTATTGGATAGCCCTTACCCTGCACTCCTCCCCTAATGCCTTCCTATTGGTAAAAGGTTGTGTCCTCCCCTTATTCCTGCCTCTTCTTAAAAGCAGCTTTTTGCCTTCAGTTATTGTCATTTGTCCCTGAAACCTCTGGGGAAATAAAACTTCCTTGGAACTCAAACAAGTGATCCCTCTTTATTCCTTCGCCTTGGTTTCTCGTACTGGGTTGCTGCTGTGTTACCCGTGCCACAGCATCTGCTGCAGGGACCTGTGAGTCCCCTGCAAGCACCGCCACCCGGGAGGACTCAGTAAGAGATCCAGGGGCGACCACTCTCGTGACTTCACATTGGTCTCAGGGAGTGAGCTGGCTGGAGAACATCTTCCCTGTGACCACCACGCACGGTTACAAGACCCCCCCTGTGCCCTTATTGCCAATGGAAATACAGATCTCCAGTGGACAAAGGAAGCCACACAGGCCTTTCACCAGCTAAAGAGTGCCCTCATGTCAGCTCCAGCTTTGGGACTTCCAGATGTAAGCAAACCATTCTTTCTATTTTCCCATGAAAAACAAGGAATTGCCCTGGGGATACTGACTCAGGACTTGGGTCCATATCGGAGGGCAGTTGCTTACTTTTCCAAGCAACTAGATGCAACGGCCAAAGGATGGCCAGGTTGCCTTAGAGCTGTAGCAGCAGTCATGCTGAATATTCAAGAAGCATGCAAGTTTACCCTGGGACAGAAAATGACTGTACTATTGTCCCACACAGTGTCTGCAGTACTGGAAGTAAAGGGCGGCCACTGGCTTTCACCACAGAGGTTCCTGAAATACCAGGCCATCATGGTAGACCAAGATGATGTAGAGATAGTGGTAACTAATATTGTCAACCCAGCTTCTTTTCTCAGTGGAAATCAAGGAGAAGCAGTACACGATGATTGCCTGGAGACTATTGAAGCTACTTGCTCCAGCCGCCTAGACTTAAAGGACACTCCTTTGGATGATGCAGAGACCTGGTTCACTGACAGGAGTAGCTACATTGCCAGTGGAAAGCGACATGCTGGATATGCAGTCACTACCTGCAGAGAGGTAATAGAATCTGGACCCTTACCAACAGGCACCTCTGCGCAGAAGGCCAAGATTGTTGCACTGCCCTGTGCCGTGGAAATGGCAAAAAGAAAAGAGAATAAAGATCTATACAGACTCAAGGTATGCATTTGGAGTTGTGCACGCACATGGAGCCATCTGGAGAGAAAGGGGACTGCTGACCTCACAAAGAAAGAACATCAAACATGTGCGAGAGATAATCCGTCTGCCGGAAGCAGTTCAGCTGCCTGAAAAGATAGCAATTATGCATATTAAGGTACACCAGAGAGTGAGCGCAAAATTGGAGGAAGGAAATGAGCTGGCAGATAGAGAGGCAAAGGAAGCAGCAAAAGGTGAGGTAACTATTGAAGGAGCTCTAATTCCAGATGGACAAATTTCCCTTGAAGGTAAGCCAGAATATAATAAGAAAGACAGAAAATTAATCAAAGATCAAAAAGGGACATACAACCAAGAAGGGTGGGCTACCATTGGAGGGAAGCTGGTAATCCCTTCCCATTTGTTGTGGTCACTAGTAAGGGAGGAGCACCAGAAAACACACTGGGGAATAGATGCCCTGAAAACCTATTTGATTGAAAGAATCGTTGCCTGTTGCAGTGTGCAGCTACGCAAACGGAGCAAAAAGGCTTTGTGAATTTGAGATGGGAGTTTCTGTTTCCTAAACCTAAAGCTGGAGTTTCTATTCTGTATTTTTACGTGTATTCATCCTTCCCCCTGGAGTTATTCCCATTGGATTTTACCTATAATGTATTCACACTGGGCATTGTTCTATTGGTTTCACCTTATCTCTTATTTTCCCCTATAAAACCTGCATCTGGACCCCTGATCATTGTCACTTGTACGTGCGGCGATCGAGCAAATACAACCTACTTTGGACTGCACAACAAGTGTCCAATCTCTTGAGTCTCTTTATCCCGGTCTTGATCGTGCTCGCTAAACAGCTCTGTCCGTATCAAACAAACCCACAAAGGTGTTTGTTGCTTCTCTCCGGCTGCTCCCGGAAGCGCCTGGCCAGCGCCCCAGGAAAGCGTAACCAGGCGAAAGCAAGGAAGTCGGAGAGAGAAAAGAGCAAAGCAACAAGTGGCGCCCGAACGCGTGGCTTTGATGCGAGGACTGTTTTCCATAGTGCGACAGATAGCGCTCAGGTTTGGGGCTTTTCCAGACGCTGATTTCCACCGCCGTCACTGCGGGAGACACGGCCCATCAGCACCAGAGTCCGCCCTACGGGAAAAGCCTCTTGGACCACGGCGAATCCAAGTGGGCTTCCACTCCCTTTGCTCAGCCCCGGCAAGCACTATCGCCGCTGAGAAACTCTTTTGGCTCCTGCGCGGATCCGGGTTTCCAGCAGAGTGAAGACACAGCTTCTGCACACCCCAGGAGACGACTTCAGACCGGGAACCACTGTTGTTTCTTGTTTTCTAAGGGTCGATAGATCGGTAAGATACAAAACTAACGCGGGAGGGCCCCGGTTAGTGGATCTGGGTGGAGGTACCCCCGTTCCCGTGGAGGGAAAAGGCACGCAAGCACGCAGCGTGCGGGGTGCCGCCGTCGGGTTTTAGACCTTTTTAGGTTTTTTTTCTTTGTTTTTTCAGCAGCAGGCGGGTGAGGCTTGCTGATGGGCAACATGGGTGGGAAGTTGTCCAAACAGCAGAAAGAGATTTATTACCAAGTAAAAGTAACCCTGACAGAGTCAGGAGAAAGTTTTTCTAAAAGTTTTGTGAAAAAGTTCATAAAGTGGTTGACTTTAAAGTTTCCAAACGTCTCAGCTCAGGATGTGAGGCAGAAAGTTTTTTGGAAGGGGGTTGGCACAGTTTTAACAGAAGGCACCAAGAAGGGGGATCCTTCAGTGAAAAAAAGGCTTCATGAGGATCTTTTTGTTAGTGTATGACATTGTTAAAGAGGGTGCAGACAGTCGGGAAACGCGGGAAACTGAAAAGAGTCCATCTGCTTTATTTCCCCCGTCTCCCCGACCCCCACGGTCTGAAAATGCGAATTGCTCTGTTGAAACTTCTGTTCCTAAACCTTCTTCTGATTCTTTTCACAGTTGTGGCTGCTCCCAAAAATGCTGTACTCCTTCTAACCCCTTCCCTCACCCCCCACGGGACGAACCGCCACAAAATGGCAGCGGCCGCGTGGTGGGGCTCTTTGTCTCATCACAAGATGGACAAAGAAGCGCAGCGGGAACTCCTTCTTCCCAGGTACCCCCCCTCACACCAGTCCCTGACCCTCCTTCCCTTTGTCCTGACCCCTCCTCCTCCTCTCTTGCGGCAGACAAAACCCCTCCCATGTGCTATTGCAGGCCTCCACCCATAGCACCGCCTCTCCAGGTGGTTCCTTCAGCTCCACCCCTCGAGGTTCCATCACCCGATCCCACCCCACTCCACACGGCATCACCGACCTCAGCCACTCCCACACAAACCTCCACCCCCGAGCCTCCGGACCCTGCCCCCCCTCCTCCTGTTTCCCAAGCTCCAGCCTCTGGTTCCCATGGCGAAGGGAAAGGCGGGGAAGCCGAAGCCGGGAAACAGAAAGCAGGCAAGGATTCAAAGTCCTTGTTTCTCGCGCCAGTGTTGTACAACGCGAGAGGGCAAAACGCCAGATGGGAACCACTTTCATATGAAAGCATAACAGAGCTCTGCAAAACAAAATGTGAATTTGGGCAAAAAAGCGAATTCTTTAAGAGCATGTTCAAAGCAACTTTCAATTCTAACACCTTAGTTCCCACTGATTTAAAGTGCTTGTTCAGTTGCTTGCTCCCTCCATCAGAATACAGAATGTGGGAAAGAACTTGGAAAAGGTTGGCAGGAGACCTTCTTCCAGGAATTTTGCAGAGTCCCGATTATGCAAAAGATATAGAGGATGACGAGATCACCCTCGAACATCTTGTGGGTGAAGGGGACTGGAATCAAGCCCAAAAACAAGCAGCAGGGATTCCAAAACCAGTGTTAGATCTCACAAAAGACGCAGCAGAACGGGCATTTCTTAGTATGCCCTCAAAAGAACCTATAACACCTTATATTGCTCCCAAGCAATCTGTTTCAGAGCCATTCATGGATTTTGTTGATCGAGTGAGAGGCACGGTCGAGAAAAATGTGGAAGGGCAAGAAGCACGAGACGAAATCAGGTTTGAAATTGTCACCACAAATGCAAATGATGCCTGTCAGCGAGTCATCATGGCTCTTCCAGCGTCTCCTCCACCTACCCTGGATCGGCTCATCGAGGAGTGCACAAGAAAAGCCACACTGATGGCAGAGGACTTGGTGGAAAGTCCTCAGGAAAAAGTGGTTGCTCCGACATCAGCAACCCCAGGAACTCCAACATCGAGTTCTCCTCCTCCCAAACGCAGGTGTTATTACTGCAGTGAGGAAGGCCATTTCATCAGCCAGTGCCCCTTTCAGGGGACAGCGCCTCCTCATGGGGGGAGGGGGGGGGGGGGAGAATTCTACAACCAACAAAAAAATAATCGGGGAGCGCAGACCTACCCTGCATGATGATACAAATGGGGTGGGTCAGGGGGGTGTTGGAGACCCCAGAGATGACGCAGTTGCGTCAAACAGGTAACGCCGCAAGGGAGGAGGAGAACCCTAATTCCTCTTTTTCCTTTATACTGGCAGAATTTTTGTAGTTAGTTTACCCTGTTGTATGATTTCATTTTTCTTTCAGATTAGCAGGATGTCAATTTCTACGTTCCTGCTCCTCGTCTGGCTCCAGAAAATGACCTTCTAACTGTCCACAGGGGACGCATGGATCGTCCCTCAGCCACGGAAAAATGTGTGGGTCACCCTTGCCCAAGCCTTGAAACAAGAACACCTGTGTTTAGCCACTGCCTCAGCAGAAAATCCAATGTCCACATGCCTGGTAGGGATTCCAAGCAAGGGGCAAGAATTTCCAAAGTCTTTGATCCATTTGCAAACTGAATTAAATGAAAACAATCCACCGAATATTTGGGCAGAGTTCTACAAGCACAAGGATGTTGTAGAACGTGTTAAAATACCTGTTCAGAATCCCCTGCTCCTGTGGCAAAAGTTTGTTCTAGACTTGCCCACTGCTGATGGGGAGCCCCAGGAATTAGAACTACTGGGCTCCACGAAAGCTGAATTTTGCGTTCAATTTAATTTTTCACCAGATAAAGAAATAAAACTATATGCACAGGTCAGACAATACAAGATGGAATTCAGAGCGGGCCAATGGTGCACAGCTGTTGCTGTTTTAGAGGTCCCTAGCACCACGGATTTCTATCCCCGCAAGCTGGAAAAGGGAATGTTTTTCATCTGTGGGGATAGAGCATATCCAGGAATCCCTTCTCGTCTGGTTGGAGGTCCATGCACTCTGGGGCGTCTTTCCCTTGCTTCCCCCAACATGACTCAAATTCCAATCGGGCAAACGAAAAGTGAAACAAAAATTACTAAACGGAGTGCAAGTCAATTTGATGAACATCGTGACGCTGAAATTTACCATTGGGCAAAATCGAAAAGGGTTGCCGTCTCTGTGTTCCTACCATGGGTAGCGGCAGCCAAAGCATTGAGTGAATTAGGCAATTTGGAATGCTGGGTGACGAAGCAGGCAAGTTTAACATCGGCAGCCTTGAGTGATCTCCTTGCAGACGAGGAAATTACCAGGAAAGCCACCCTGCAAAACAGGGCAGCTATCGATTTCCTGCTGTTGGCACATGGGCATGGATGCAAAGAATTTGAGGGATTGTGTTGCTTTAACTTGTCATCAAAAGGCCAAAGTGTTCAATCGTCCATCCAGGATTTGAGAAACCTTGTTGGCAGCATGAAGCAGGAGAATGAGGACTGGTTCAAGGGCATGTTTAAGGGCTGGGATCTTTCTGCGTGGGTGTTGTCCCTTCTAAAGGACATTTGTTATTTTGTAGTTGCAATCTTTTTAGTTTTGCTATCATTTGGGATTCTCAAGCAAATAATTTTTAGCATTGCTTCCTCCAAGTTTGCAGCCTCCGCACCTGTTGTAGTTGCTGCTGCCACCACGGGAGGAGAATGGTGGGAAGATGGAAAACAAAACAACACTGCAGTTTGATAGCCGCAGTTTCTCCTTCCCCCAAAGCTCCGTTCATTTTATTAAACAAAAAAGAGGGAGATGTTGCAGTGTGCAGCTACGCAAACGGAGCAAAAAGGCTTTGTGAATTTGAGATGGGAGTTTCTGTTTCCTAAACCTAAAGCTGGAGTTTCTATTCTGTATTTTTACGTGTATTCATCCTTCCCCCTGGAGTTATTCCCATTGGATTTTACCTATAATGTATTCACACTGGCATTGTTCTATTGGTTTCACCTTATCTCTTATTTTCCCCTATAAAACCTGTGTCTGGACCCCTGATCATTGTCACTTGTACGTGCGGCGATCGAGCAAATACAACCTACTTTGGACTGCACAACAAGTGTCCAATCTCTTGAGCCTCTTTATCCCGGTCTTGATCGCGCTCGCTAAACAGCTCTGTCCGTATCAAACAAACCCACAAAGGTGTTTGTTGCTTCTCTCCGGCTGCTCCCGGAAGCGCCTGGCCAGCGCCCCAGGAAAGTGTAACCGGGCGAAAGCAAGGAAGTCGGAGAGAGAAAAGAACAAAGCAACACCCTTCCCCCTTCAAACCTAATTTAAAGCCCTCTCAATAAGGTCTGTCAGTTCATGAGCTACAAACCTCCTGCCCTTAACAGAGAGATGTATCCCATCTGATTCCTGTAGAGCAGGTGCCATAAAGGTTGCTCCATGATCAAAGAATCCAAAATTTTGCCGATAACACCAACCCTTGAGCCATTTGTTAAAGATGTGGGTTCTCCTATTCCTTTCATCATTTTTCTCTGCCACCAAAGGAACTGAGCAGAACACTACCTGTACACCTGTCCTATCAACCACTTGACCCAGTGCCCTAAACTCCCTTTTAATCGCCTTGACATTCCTTTTTTCGATCTGATCTCTGCCAGCCTGGAGTATCAGCAGTGGGTAATAATCAGAGGACCGAATCAGCCTAGGAAGTCTCTCAGTAATGTTTCGTACCTGGGCTCCAGGGAGGCAGCAGACCTCCCTGTGGGATGGGTCAGGTCGACATACGGGGCCTTCTGTCCCCCTCAGAAGGGAATCACCCACTAGGATCACCCTTCTTTTTTTCTTGATGTTAGAGGTGATAATCCGTTTTTTAGAGGAGTCATAATTGGAAGTCTCACTGGGCAGATAATTTTCTTCTAAATTATCTGTTTGGCTCTCTAGATCCAGGGCCTCATACCTATTCTGAAGTGGCACCTGGCTAGGGGATGGAGGGCAGGAGGGATTATTGTTATTACCACCCCGAGCAGGGACCCATTCCCATTCCCTTTCATCTACCAGGTGCCCCTCTATTGCCTGAGAGTGAGAGGCATATGAGTCCTCTGACTCCTGGTGGGCCTCCTTTAAGGATGCAAGGGCTGAACTCCACCAGTCTATTTCCCCTTCACTATCCCTGATACTCCTTAATCTTTCAACTTCCTCCCTAAGCTCAGCCACTAGTGAAAGGAGGTCATTCACTTGTTCACACCGTAGGCAGGCCTTCTCCACAACATCCCCTGAAGCCACTGATAAGCTCAAACACTCCGGGCAGGAATGGGTCTGTACAGACACATCCTTTTTGGAGGGCTCTACTTGGTCACATACACCTGTACCAACCACAGATTTTGACCGTGTTAAAACCATTGTTTAGGAGAAAGCCCAAGATTAATCAACCAATATAAACACTACACCAAACTAGCAAGAACCTCCAGCCCTGCTTGCTTGCCCTGCCTGCACGAACTGCTGCGAAAACTGCTGTGACCCTGTGCTGTGACCCTGTTTGCCTGCTCCTGTTCGCCGCGCTCCGGGTCACTGCGCTCCCCAGTGGTCTCTTATAATGAGTCACTCAGGAACACAGGAAGCTCCACCTCCTGTTCCTGAATGGCTCACAAATTTTCTATTCAAATGCAAAAATTTTCTGGCTGGCTTCGTGGATAGGGAGGCAAAAGAAAGCATCTTTCAGATCCAAAACAGTAAATAAGTTAGTAAGGTATAAGGATTTGCTACTACAGGATATAAATATTTTGTTATCTTATTGACAGCCCTTAATCTTGTACTATCAATTACTGGGCTGATTTCTTCCCTATCTTCTTTTTCAGGGGGTACTGCTTAATTTTCACTGGTTGTGTCCCTTCTTTAAGCTTGATTACTATGGGGGGGCATTCTTCGCCCTCCCTGGTACATTAGAGGCCCATACCCCTGAAAATACTTGTCTTAATATCTCTTCACTAATTTCTTCCTTATTTTTAATGGCTGTTAATGTTAAACTTAACACCTCTATGTACCTTTGATCATTTGCTTTCAGAGTAACTTCCCTATTTTAGAATGTTTAGCAAGTTAGGCATATATAAAAACTTGTAAATACCCCATTGTTACTTTAAAGGTTTGCAAAAGTATGTCTTCTCAGACTGGCTAGTTGTTCCCTACACTACAACATAATTATTCTCTATAGGTACTAAAGCTTTATTTAAAACTGAATATATGGCCCCTGTATCAACTAAAATTCTACCCATTTCCTTTCTTTTCGTCCTACTGCCTCTCGCAGAGGGGTCTGTTACTTCCTAGTTCTGGATGAAACTGGACTGCCAGTAGGGGAATTGGTTAGAGTGAGTATACTTTTGGAGCCTGAGTCCTCTTCCCTTTTGGGTAAGTTTTCTTCATCTTCTCTTACCTTAGGAAGAGCCTTTAACAAATCATGTATTTTGTTTTTGTGTTTTAGCATGGTAAACTTTGTCTGATTTTATACATCGCTGCCTTATACTGCATGCTGAACAACACATTTGATTTGCCTTCTCTTTGCTCTGTTTTCTTTTTCAAGAGCTAACACCAGTGGGTCAGAGGGAACTCTGAACCCACAGTTACTCTGCCATTCTGGGTGATTCTTTAAGGTGAAAAAACATATCAGCATACAAGACTTCACCTCATTTGCTTTCTCGTCTTAAAACAGCATTAATTGCAATAAGGTATTATAAATCTTTTTATTTTCCCAGCCACCCCTACTGGCGGCTTTCTCCCAGTGAGCCCCCCCGCCAGAGGGGTTAGTTCGGGAACCTCTTTGCTCTGGTTAGTTCCCATTATCTCCTTTTCTTTATACTATTTTTTTTCTACCTAAGCTTCACAGTCTTTTCTGAGTTTTTCTCGCACACAGACCTCCAGGTGTCCAGTATCAGATGTGTTCCTCCACACATAAGCTTTAAGATCTCAGGTTCTGAATCGGCTTGATCAGGAACCTTTAATTTACACTTGGGCATAGAACAGTAATACTAGCACCTCTCACAAACTCTGCATTGCAATAGTACTCACGCAAGGTGCCAGCCTCTCAATGCACCAAAAACTTCTGGGAATTGCCTGCAGGCTATTCCGTTTATTACTTTGGCGTTTATCACTTAACTTCTACGGTAGGTTGTTTTTAGCCTAGACTTCCTATATTACTAGCTGAAGTCTGATAAAGCCCTTTTATATAAACTCATTAGTCTCCTCTGTCTAAACTCTGTTTTACAAAAATTCAGTCTTTTCCAGTTCTTTTCCTGCACAATCTAATTAAAGCATTGTTTCTACTGATACTCACTTTGCTGCCTTGCAAAAGGCTGTGCCTGTTACAGCAAAATCTCTGATATGCCCATAAACACAGACGCTCTCCTTTATCTCAAATTTACGAGAGTCAGGGCTTAAGTTGCTGTGGGAGAGGAATTCCTGGAATTTTTAATTTTTTTTTTTACCACAGTTAAACATAAATCACCATACTGTAGCTTTTCTGCATAAAATGCTACACTTGTTGCAAACAAAATCTTAAAATCTCTACAAACACAACTCTACAATCTCGAGAATCAAATTACCACAATACAGGGGAAGAACCACACAAACTCATTGGGAAAGGTGGTATCCCTTACAGTTCCCACTTTTCTCAATACAACACAGTATACAACACTTCAACAACTCCTCACATCAGCTTCCTCTGGTCCTCACACACTCTAGACACAATTAGAATAACAGCACACAGTAAAATTCTAGGAATTAAGTCTGAACTACTGGGGCAGAGGAACTCCCCTAAGTTCATTTGGCCACAGTTAAAATGTGCACAGTCTACACAAATCACTACTTTTAAACACAATAAATATCCTCACCAACGTTTCTCTACTTGTTCTACTTCTCCTCGGGGCACTCCCCGCTCTCACAGCTTGTCCCAGCTGGCGCCTCGGTCCTTACTCGGCCACTTCTCCCCCCGCGCTGTAGGTACACTCACTCATTCGCTCGTTTACTCTCTTTATACACTACACACTCACATGATTACAAACATATTAACCACACAATGTCTGGACACCACAAGCATACAAACTTCGGGGTCATTTGACTCACTACTAGAGCCGCTCGTGGTCGCTCTATCGAACAATGAACCCATCTCCAGCCTCTCTATCGGCCAATAAACCTGTCTCCAGCCACTCTATCGGCCAATGAACCCGTCTCCAGCTACTTTATCAGCCGGGCTGCCTGCAGGCACAGGAACGAGGCTGTTCACTCAGACGTCTCTGAGTGACTTATCAGCAGTCCTGTCTCTCTGCCCCCCCAGGGCCCTTCGATACATACCATTTATTCCCACACCAGCAGGTCATTGTTTGTCCCTGCAGGTAGCAAGCCAAGGCAGAGCAGAGCCCCCTCCAAGGAAATTCCCCGAGGCGCGCTAAGGAGGTCCGTTCTCCCCTTTGCCCCTGCGAAGACAGAAAATCTCCTGGCTGGCTCGCCATAATGAAACGCAGACGAAAAATCAAAACCCTACAATTCTTATAAAGATTTGTAAAGACAGTATGTTTATTACAGCGCTAGATGCATGTGGGGATCGTTCTCTTTTAAAGTACATGTGTGCCCTTGAGAACTCCCGATCCCTTTTTATCCTTCTTTTTACAAGTTTACATATGCATAGTGTTTTGCAATAAGTTCATGTATATTCATTCTACTAATTTCGTGTTACACTTACAGCTAGCTACACTTGTAGCCAGTTTTTTATTAGAAAGTACAGAAAGAACTTCTGAGTCACCCTGCCCTGTCTGTTTTAAGGTTCGAGAAGCCGCTCTTATCCCTTCAGTTTAGAAATTCACATTCTTTTTTCTCAGCTAGGGCAGTTTTACTAGTGCTGCAGAGTTACTAGACTAAACAGCATATTTTACTTATGCTAACAAGCTTAAGGCAGCACATTTCACCTAAATCTAAATAGATTTCTACCCTGTTAAATTTTCACTCTGTTTCAAAGGGGTTATCAAAATTATGGTTAGGACATTTTTCCCTCCTGTATCTATCCCTAAAGGATCACAAGTTGCTCAACTTGTTCCTTTTAAGTCTTGTGTCCCCTGTACATGATTAAAGGACCGGGGAACAGGCAGTTTTGGTTCCACAGGTAACCCAGAAGTGTATTGGGCCATGGACATCACGAGAGGTAAACCAGATAAACAGGTAACCCTGACTCATCCCAATCGTAATTCTATTATTAAGAGGCTCACAATCGATACCGGAGCAGATGTAACAATCATTTCAAGCACTATATGGCCCAGGAATTGGCCAGCAGTCAATCCTGTTTTGGGAATTGCAGGGATTGGTGGAACCCAAGCAACTCGGCTAAGTAGAGAAATAATTACCTTTACTTTCCCAGATGGAGTGAACGTAACAAGACCCTATGTCATGCAGAGTCCTGGTAATTTGTTAGGTTTAATTGGCAGGGATTTCTTAAGTCAACTAAAGGCCACAATTGTTACACAGCCTTTTTATCAACGGCCACTTGGGGGCAGCCAATCCTCAAAATTAGCTGGACCACTGATACACCATATGGATTGATCAGCGGCCGCTGCCAAAGGAAAAGCTGCTCAAGGTTCAAAAACTGGTTAAAGAACAACTTGAGGCTGGTCACATAAAACCATCAACTAGTCCATGGAACATGCCTATTTTTACAATTCCAAAAAAGAGTGGGGAATGGAGGTTGTTGCATGATCTTAGGGCAGTCAATGCAGTAATGCAGAGTATGGGAGCATTACAACCTGGACTCGCATCCCCTGTTACCTGAGTCCTGGGATTTATTGATTATTGACCTCAAAGACTGTTTTTTCACTATTCCTCTGCACCCTGAGGATACCAGTTGTTTTGCCTTCTCAGTCCCCTCCATCAACAAGGCAGAACCCTACCAGAGATATGAACGGGCAGTCTTGCTACAAGGGATACGTAACTCACCTGCTATGTGCCAGATTTACGTAGCTTGGGCATTAGACCCAGTCTGGAAGCAATTTCCTAACTGTATCATATATCATTACATGGATGATATCTTGGTGGCAGGACAGCAACTGGACTCTGAAAATGTATTAGCAAGCATGACAACTATTTTAGAACAGAGAGGGTTGAAAATTGCCCCTAAAAAGGTACAGCGCTCAGCTCCATGGAAATATCTCGGGTGGCACATTGATCAAGCTGTAGTGAAACCTCAAAAGATTACCATTACTACAGAGATAAAAACTGTGAATGATGTTCAAAAATTAGTAGGAGATATACAGTGGATTAGAACTATTTGTGGAATAACCAACGAAGAACTTGAACCGTTAATACAGCTGCTAGGTACCTCATCCCAGGCAGACAAGCAGGAATACTTTATTACTCATGTACGCAATCATCAAAATCTCCCTGGTCTGAAGGTAACGCTCAAGCTGACTGGTTGGTAGCCGCTGTCTGGCCAAAGCCAACATCCGATAAATTTCAACAAGCAAAAAATTCTCATGCCTTTTTACATCAATCTGCAAAGATGTTGGTTAAACAATTTGGTATCCCCCTTACTGATGCCACTGGCATTGTATGATCTTGCCCAGATTGTCAAAGGGATGGCATTGGCTTACGCACTGGTGTTAACCCAAGAGGTACCCAACCTTTGCAATTATGGCAAATGGATGTAACACATGTAGCAGAACTTGGCCAGAAGAAGCTCGTGCATGTTTGCATTGATACTTGCTCTTGTGTTGTTTGGGCTACCCCTTTAACGGGTGAGACAGCACGACATGTTGAGAAGCATTTGTACAATTGTTTTGTGTCCTAGGGTGACGTTATGGGAACACAGCAGCAGAAGTGTTTGAGAAAGGAGAGAAAATCATCCGAATCCTCCTGGAAGCTGGTTTCACCATCAAAAAGAGTAAAGTTAAGGGACCTGCTCGAGAGATCCAGTTCCTAGGAGTGAAGTGGCAAGATGGACGGCATCAGATTCCTAAGGATGTCATCAACAAGGTCACAGCTATGTCCCCACCAACCAACAAGAAGGAAACACAAGCTTTCTTAGGCGCCATAGGCTTTTGGAGAATGCAGATTCCTGAGTACAGTCAGATCGTGAGCCCTCTTTACCTGGTCACCCGCAAGAAGAACGATTTCCACTGGGGCCCTGAGCAGCAATAAGCTTTCGCCCAGATTAAGCAGGAAATCGCTCATGCAGTAGCCCTTGGCCCAGTCAGGATGGGACCAGATGTAAAGAATGTGCTCTACTCTGCAGCTGGGAACCATGGTCTGTCCTGGAGCCTTTGGCAGAAGGTGCCTGATGAGACTCGAGGCTGACCGCTAGGATTTTGGAGTTGGAGCTACAGAGGGTCTGAAGCTAACTACACCCCAACAGAGAAGGAAATCTTGGCTGCCTATGAAGGAGTCCAAGCCGCCTCAGAGGTGATTGGCACAGAAGCACAACTCCTCCTGGCACCCCGACTACCGGTGCTGGGGTGGATGTTCAGAAGAAAGGTTCCCTCCACTCACCATGCCACCAATGCTACATGGAGCAAGCGGATTGCTCTCATCACGCAGCGCACCCGTATTGGTAAACTGAATCACCCTGGGATTTTGGAAGTAATTACAAATTGGCCCAAAGGTGAAAGCTTTGGTGTCACAGATGAAGAACAAGAACCAGTGACACGGGCTGAAGAAGCTCCACCATACAACCAACTGCCAGCAGAGGAAACACGTTACACTCTTTTCACTGATGGTTCCTGTCACATCGTAGGGATGAATCCGAAGCAGAAAGCAGCTGTATGGAGCCCCACACAATGGGTCGCAGAGGCCACTGAAGGAGAAGGTGGATCAAGTCAACTTGCTGAACTCAAAGCCATTCAACTGGCCCTAGACATTGCAGAAAGGGAGAAGTGGCCAAAGCTCTACCTCTACACTGATACATGGATGGTAGCCAATGCTCTGTGGGGATGGCTGGAGAGATGGAAAGAGGCTAACTGGTAGCGTAGAGGAAAACCAATCTGGGCTGCTGAAGAGTGGAAAGACATCGCTACCCAGGTAGAGAAACTACCTGTCAAGGTTTGCCATGTAGATGCCCATGTCCCAAAGAGTAGAGCTAATGAAGAGCAGCAAAACAATCGGCAGGTAGATCAGGCTGCAAAGATAGGGGTGTCAAAGATAGACTTGGATTGGGAACACAAGGGAGAGTTATTCCTAGCTCGATGGGCCCATGCTGCCTCAGGCCATCAGGGTAGAGATGCCACCTATAAGTGGGCACAAGATTGAGGGGTGGATTTAGCCATGGACAATATTTCTCAGGTTATTCATGACTGTGAGACGTGTGCTGCCATCAAGCAGGCCAAGCGAGTGAAGCCCCTATGGTATAGTGGGTGGTGGTCCAAGTACAGGTATGGGGAGGCCTGGCAGATTGACTACATCACACTGCCTCAGACAGGCGAAGGCAAGCGTTACGTGCTCACAATGGTAGAAGCCACCACGGGATGGTTGGAAACCTACCCTGTGTCTCATGCTACAGTCCATAACACCATCCTGGGCCTTGAAAAGCAGGTCATTTGGAGGCATGGTACCCCTGAGAGGATTGAGTCAGACAATGGGACTCATTTCAAGAATAGCCTTATCAACTCCTGGGCTAGGGAACATGGCATTGATTGGGTGTACCATATTCCCTACCATGCACCAGCTGCAGGCAAAGTGGAGAGGTACAATGGACTGTTAAAAATCACCTTGAAAGCATTGGGTGGGGGATCTTTCAAAAACTGGGAGCAGCATTTAGCAAAGGCCACCTGGTTAGTTAACACCCGAGGTTCCACCAATCGAGCAGGTCCTGCCCAGTCTGAGTCCCTGAATATAGTAGACGGAGATAAAGTCCCAGTGGAACATGTCAGAGGTTTGTTAGGGAAGACAGTGTGGACCAATTCTGCCTCGAGTACAGACAAACCCATTCGTGGGATTGTCTTTGCTCAGGGACCAGGTTGTACATGGTGGATAATGCAGAGAGATGGAAGAACACGATGTGTACCTCAGGGAGATCTGATTGTGGGGTGAGACTCATATGCAAATATCACTGTTTGTTGGATGTTACTGCCATTGTCTGTACATTAAACCACACAGACATGAGACAGAAGGAAATGTGTAAGTGTCGAAGGTTTGAGCAAGTGAGGTGGAAGGAAATGTGTCTGAGTAAGTGGAAGATGGAAGTTTTTACTTGATGAAGTTTTTACATGATGCTTGGTAGTATGTGGATGATATGGAGATAAGGGGTGGAATGTCCTAGGGTGATGTTATGGTGCTTGTATCCCCAATCGTGTGTTCTGTTTATGCTTGATGTTATGTTCTGTGCCTTCAGGACTGGCTCCGAAAAGTGAAGGTTTGTTTTGTCTTGTTGTCAGCCGGCTCACTTCCCCCCATGGTCTGTGTCTAGGAGAGGGGCTTGGGCTTGCTGGCTTGCTTGCTTGCTTCACTTTGCTCTCGCTCCTGCTTTTTGCTTTTGCCCTTGCTTTTGCTTATTAGTTTGTTTAACTAGGCAGTCCAATTTTTTTCCCTGGACTGTTTTCTTTCCCTTTCCTGAATACCATTCAAACCTGCTCCGAACTGGGACCTGGGAAACACCAAGAAACACCGAGAGCCTGCATTTTGTGACCTGCAGCAGCCATCCCCAGCGCCGGAGACCAATAACTGGGTGAATACTCCCAGGAGAGACTTTCTGAATTTGTCATCTCTTTTCAGAGCGGTGAAAGAGTTTTTGGCATCTGGTGTTGTTCATTTTTTTTTGAGCTGGGGAGTGCTTTGCCTGTTAAATAAACAGGTTTTTTTCCACTACTCTCTGAGGAAATTCTTCCCGAACCAGGTGGGGGGAGGGGCCATGGGGGTTTGCTTTCTGGGGGCTCCTTCTAGAGGTTTTCTCCCAAATTTGCCTGAAAGCAGGACACTTTGCAATACTGGGAGTCCCTTTAGCCATTGACTGATAATGGCCTGGCTTACTGTTCTTTACGATTCAAGCGTTTCTGCAATTTGTGGGGTATTCAACATGATACCGGTATTCCACACAACCCTACAGGTCAGGCAGTTATTGAGCGAGCCCATCAGACATTCAAGGGCATGCTGCAAAAACAAAAAGGAGGAATGATAGGGTTATCCCTGGAATAAAGGATAGCGAAGGCTATCTTTGTATTTAATTACCTCATAACAACAGGAGATAGGGGCAAACCACCTATTCTTGTGCACCATGCCCTCATACATAGGCCAGGTGAAGAATTGCCTGATGGTATTCAAGTCATGTTCGAAAGCCTGGAAATGGGGATCTGGGACGGGCCAGCCACAGTGAAATTAATGGGAAGGTGTTACATGTGC